>NC_079538.1:11961409-12282734 GCF_003711565.1 Takifugu flavidus
TCAAGGCCGCCGGATCGCAGCAGACCCCCGGAACCATTAGCCCGTTCCCTGTTTTATAACCCACACACACACACACACACACACACAGGCAACTGAAAAGGTTCGGATTATCATCTGCAGCTCCCAGTTTGACTGGAGGACACACACCAGTCGAGCGGCGGCTGGATGGTTTCGCGTGAGCGAGGGCGCCACCGAGGTGTCCGTCAGGGATGAGGAGCAAAGCGAGGAAGGCTGGACCCAATCACCAACCCGAGAATTGACACTTTTTAGGCTCTAGCAGAAAAAAAGAGGAATAAACTAACAAATAAAGGGGAAGAGGCTGTGACCATCACGGGAATCTTTAAATCGCCTGCTGTCTGGAGGCGGCAAAAACAATCTTTTGACACATCTGTGATCTACTTTTCCAAATTAAAACAGCTAAATTTAATCAAATAAGCTGGGGGGGGGCTGCCACAGAATCTAACCCTGAAGGCAGCAGCAGCAGAAAGATTTTCACAGCTGCATAAAGAAACTGTCCGGCAAAAATCCAGAAAAACGAAGCCCGATCTCATGTTTAACGTTTTTTTTTATCGCGACAATTAAGATCAAAGCGAAATAAAGACGACGGGAGTTCTTTTTTCCTTCCTCCTGTTTAATTTGATTTGCAGGGACGAAGCCCTGGTTCTCCTCGCGAGATAAACGCGCAGATATTCGGCGAGGACAATCCGATTAGAACCGGATTTTCGCCACAGAAACGCAATTAAAAAGTTTAAATGGATCGGCCGTTTCGGGGGCGATAAGAGGCGGATCAGGTGGACTTCAAAGGCTGCCCAGGGAGCAGGGTCCCTCTGAATGAACCATTTCAGAGGGTCCGACTGAGCCGTGCTGCGCATGGAGAGTGGAAACCCTCCAGCACGGAGAGCGCAGCGCAAATGTGCAGCTCTGCGCTTTGTGCCGCGCTCGTCTCCAACATCTCATCAACCTTCGGATTATCGCTTAAAGGTTTTAATTAATCCTGAAACAAGTGGCTGGGAATTTAGCGACTCGGTGCCAGTTTGAGGGGATCTTTGATTTAAGATTAGCGTCGGATTTAATTCCCGGCTCGATTTGAGGCCGTTTTTTTCTGGAGGAGCTGAGGTAGAAAGTTACATTTCTGCGTCGTTCACGCAGAAATAAAGAGCGGAGGTGGCTGCTGTTGACCTGAAGCTTATAATTATTACTACCCCCCCCCCCCCCCCCCCCCCCCCCCGTCCTGAGTTACCGAGCAGCAGCCTTTACCTTTGCCGAGCCTTTCTCCGTTCCACAGCCCGCCGGAGCGATCAAGTTCCCCCCCGTGAGTGTCCGGATCCCCCCGCCTGAAGGCAGAACTGCTGTGAGCCCAGCGGGTCTTCGGAACAGCATATTCCCCCGCATGGGTCCCCGCGCACGGCTCTGGCTGTGTCCGCACCGCTGTCCTCCACTTTTTCCAAAACCAAAAAAAAATTCCAGCTCAAAAGCCAAAAAAAAAAAAAAAAAAAAGTCCCTCCTCCGTCAGCGACTCAGGCGCCTCCTGCTGTAACTCACTTCAGCGCAGCCGCGTCCGACAGACCCGCTTCTCCTCGTGCGCGCACGCTCCGAACGCTGGCGACGCCTGATCCGCACCGGGCCATGACGGCAGCCGCGTCCGCCCCGAAGCGCTCCTCCGCCGGGAGCGCAAAGTTTCCTCTCCGAGACCGCAGCGCAGAGCCGGAGCGAGAGCTGCTGCCTGCGATGCTTCAGCTGATAGTGCGACGTGTGCGTGCGCGCTCGCCCCCTCCCTCCCTCCCTCCCTCCCTCATCTCTCCTCTCTCTCTCCTCTCTCTCTCCCTCCCTCTCTCCCTCTCCCTCCCTCTGTCCCCCCTCCCTCCTCAGAATAAAGAATGCATCTCCTCCAGCAGCTCCGTCATGGCTCGGAGCCACAGAACCTCCCTCACTCTGCAGAAACTCTGGGTCTCTCGGAACACGGCACCTCCTCACCCAGATCGGCCTTTTCCTTCCCAAATCCTGGAATCCTCCTGGAAAAAGCGCACAGCTGGTGCTGAATGTGTGGCGGGGGCGGGGGTTGATGACCCCCCCCCCTCCCCTTTATGTCTTGTTTTCTTTTGCTTTAATCAAAGCTCGAGCCTGATGACTGCGGTCGTCGTGGAAACGTGAGCTCAAACACCCAAAGGGGTGAACTTTACAGGATCCCACCGATCCTGGAACAGCTGGGCTGATGACGGGAGGCGTCGGTGCCGGTCCGGCTCGGTTCTGCTGGCATCCTGCTGCTCCACTTTACAGGCCTGAACTGGGAATAATAAAGGAAGCAGAGCTGCATGTTTGGGCGCAGCCGGGGCCGGCGGGGTCAGAGGTCGGGTTCTGAAGCCTTGTCCTTCGTGTTCCGGCTTCCAGCGGGACCGTTTTTCCACACTGCTCCATAACTGGGCCGCAGCTCACAGAAACGGATGATTCCGGTGGTTTTCTCGCAGCTCCGCGCTGCGATCGGAGCTGGATCCGGGGTATCCGTCACTCCGGCCCGGCCCACCAGCACCTGGTACCAGCGGATACACCGGAGATCATTGATGGTTCTGGTGCGTCAGAGGCTGCGTCCATCAGGCAGCCAAACGGGCTCACACAAGTTCCCTCACAATGCAGGAATGGGTCAAACGGAAGGCTCGGTCCAGACGGAGCCGCTCCACTGGGCTCCAGACAGGTTCTGAACGGGACGGGACGGGCTCCAGACCCCCCCAGGAACCCCCTGGACCCTGACCAGCATCACCAGTGGTTTATAACAGGATGGAGAAACAACTGACCTTGATGTCAGTGCCCCCCCACCTTGTCTGCTCTGTTGCCCTTTGACCTCCTGTGACCCTCCTGTGACCCCCCTCTGCCCCCCCCCCCCCACCCACCGCGTCACCGTCACCTGTCTGGCAGTGGATGGAACCAGAGTCCAACCCGCTGCTCTTCATTCCATCCATCGGACTTTTGTCCCCAGAGGAGGTGGAGCATCATATGGGAACCCCCCCCCCACCCCATCTCTGGCGTGGCGTGTTTACTCTACGCGCTCGTGCGCCTCGATAACGCCGCAGATAGACATCAAAGCGCCACCCGCGCGCCCCCCACTGGGCCTCAGACGGCGTGAAAAGACGGCGGGAGCGAGGAGGAGGGAATAGTGCCTCCGTGTCTGTTTATCCCGGGGTTGTATCCGTGTCCATCCCAGGAGACGTCATTAGCTTATCACATTCCTGCAATAATTTACACGGACCGCCCAAAAAAGGTAAAAACACGGACCCCAGGACCCCCCCCCCCCCCAGCTCCAGGCCTCAAAGACAAATATGCTGATAATGTTTACAGCGGCCGATCGATGCTTCCATTAATTTCCGAGGCTGTGATCACGTCGCCCCGTTGATTATCCATCTACATGCATCTCTGTCTCAGCGGGACCCCCGGGAGCCAACGGTGGAGGAGGAGAAGTGACGGAGCAGAAAACCTCTGCTGGAATTGGACCGATCCACTCCAGCAGCTGTGGGGGGGCCCCGCTAGGATGGCCCGTCCGGGCTGGCGCGTCCTCTCCCGTCGGAGACGCTGGGTGGAGGTGGACGGCGTGGACACCTCTGGGCGAGCGGCGTCTCCGCCTGAATGCTGCCCTGTTGCTAACGGCGGGCTGTATAAACACGGAGCTGACAACAAGCGAGGCCCTGTAGTAGCTGGGGGTGGGGGAGGGGCACGGGGGGGGGGATCCTGTTTGGGGCAGGAGGAGGGACGAGTGGATTCCCGGAGTTTATAACACGAGGCTTCTGCGTCGCCTCTGGAAGCGTGAATTCTGCCGCTCCTCTCTCTCCTCCAGCACGGCGGGAAAACGGTCCGGTTTGATATTTTCCTTTAAATTTCCCTAAAATTCACTCACGGCTCTGCCGTTTGCTCCGGGAGGATGCAGGAAGGGCGTAGAAACATCACATATCTGCTGGGCCTCCGCTAGGTTGCTAGCTTGCTCCTTTCCACAGACCGGCGGCTACGCTAGCCTTCCTAACCCTGCCTGCTGTGGTCACCTGACACCCTTTTGTTTTCTGAACTAACTCTGTTAGATTTTCCATATTTATGATCACATACGAACAAACTAACGAAATCAGCATCAACAGCACAAGTTAGCGAAACCACGGCTCTGGTGACACCTCGCCAGGCCACGTTAGCAGCTGCTGTCAAGCTTAAGTTTGGAGTTCACATCTTTGTCTTTGTTGGTTCACCCCCCCCCCCCCCCCTCCCCCGCCACCACCACCACCACCACCACCACCACCACCACCACATCGACACCTGTCACCTGTGTCTTCGTTGCTCCGCCCCCTTCCCTGTTTACCCAAAGCTTAAACTTCCTCCTCCTGCTTTTTGTACCGGATTTTCTAGCACAAACATGCTAGATCAGAGATTAGCCGCACCCTCCCGGAGCGCGCCTTCAACTCAAACGTGTCGCCTCATCCGATACAAATGTGCCACCTTTTTTTTTGTGTCCGAATGATGTTTTTCCCGTTTAAAGCGACGTGCACAGATGCCGTGAGCGGGCCAGCGGAAAACAGCCGTTTAGCATAAAAGGGAAAAGGACCCGTGAGACAGGAACTTAGAGCAGGACCGTAGACGGTTGCCAGGACGACGCAGGTCATGCCAAAGATGGCCTGATCCCACCTTCAATCCCAGCAGCTTTCCTTTTGTTTGAACTCACATCTGGGCTGAATTTCCCACTCCGAGCCGGTGACGGCGGTCCGCAGCCCCTCCCGCATCCCAACGTAAACAGAAGCGGTGGACGTCCATTTGTCTCCGAGCTCAAACATCCTCCGTCGCAGTATCCCGACGGATACCGCGGAACGTCACGTTTCGCCCGCGTCGGCGGTTCCGCTGGGACCGCTGAGCGCCAGAATTCCCAACAACGCGGAGCCGTTCTTCAGAGAAGAAGATGCACTTCAGCGTCGAGCGGGAGCCAGGCCATCCCAACACGCTAGCGGCACGGGACGGAGCGGCGGGATTGGCCGGCAGTTGTCAGGGCAACATCAAAACCAAACGTTGGACATCAAAGGCAGATCCGTCGGGACGGTTTTGGAAAACCAAAGTTGTCGGGCCCTCTGCGAAATGTTCCCTGTCGGGTTCCGCGCCCCCGAAAACACGGCCGGTGCCTCCCCGGACGCGTCTCTGTCCCGGGAACGGCGAGGGAGCGCTAGCTTTAGAAACATCAAAGCAATAGCTGGAGAAAAAGGCAGAAAGGGGACGGCAGCCTGCACAGTGAAGCCTGGACGTGTCTCCAGCGTCCAGCTGTGGGCAGCTGCTTGAGTCCCCCCCCCCCCCCTAATTAGCTGGAACCCCGGCGGCCCCTCGCCGTTCGTTTGCTTCTGACAGCTGATTTATTATTGCGTGATTTGAAATTAGCGCAGCGCGAAGAGCCTCTCATAACAATTTACACTCTCTTGACCTGGGACGCTCGTTAATTATTGGATTAGAATTAGAGGGAGGGTTGGACCCGTGTCCTCCCGCTCCGTGATGGCTGCTTTGTTTACCGGGATTCCTGCTCACGCCGGAGCGCCGTGCTTATTAATATTGTCTGTTTTTGAGGGAAGGTCGTTCCTCTCTTCATTCCCGTTAATCCTCTCGTGTCCCCACTTCAAACATTTAATACTCGGCCGATCTTTACTCCTCCTGGAAGCTTTTTAATTGCCTGGGAAGCCGAGAGGCGTGATGGCGGCCCAGGAGGCTCCTGTTATCCTGACAAATCCTGCCGGTGCTGAATTTGGGTGGATCCCGATTACATCAGAGTCCAGGTGAGACGACGCTCTGCTCCGAAATATCATGATGCTGCTCAGCAGGACGGGCTAATGCTTCGCCATCTTTGCCTTCAGGAGCCGTGATTTAATATCGGACTTGTTTCTCCGTGAGTTTACGGTTCGAGTTCTTTTTTCGGAAGAGCGTGGAATTCTGGAATTCCTTGTTTGGGATTTGTTTAATAGAGTTCAGAGCAATAATATCCTTAATTACGTCAGAAATGCTGGTGAAGAGATGCTAGTTGGGAGCGTTAGCCTGGATATTGTCTGTCTGACTATTGAATCTCTGAGAGTTGATGTTTTTAGCTTTAGCTTCCACAGACCTGCTGCAGTCTTTACGCCCATAAGGTCGTTAGCGGGTCGAGCCGCGACCTTGTGACCTTAGCCGCCCTGTGTCAGAAGGGCCGTTAGCGGTCGAGCGGTCATCAGTTTAGGCCTGAGGAGGCCTCAGAGCGACTGTTAGCAGCCGGGTGACCTTTAGAAAAGTGTCCACCAGCGCGTGACCGGAGTCGTTCCCAACAGGGTACTTTGGGGATCGGGGTAGTTTTTCCCTCTCCCAGACCCGTCTGGACCGGCTCCACCTCAGAGGACGCTGGGACGGGCGGCGTTGCTCCCCCTCTCATGGTGGGAGGGGCCCCACCGTGGCGAGATGAACTGAAGCGACCGTCTCTGGGGTGAGGAACGACGCTAAGGTGGCTAAACGGAGGCGTTCCCTGTGGGATTCATGACTTCTGCTCGCGCTTCTTCATCTGTCTCCCGCCAGCTCAACGCTCTCACCTCGGACGATTAATCCCATCCATGGAATTCCGCCTCACCTGTCGCTGACGCCCCCCCAGCAGGAAGAAAAATGCACCCTGAATTTGGTCTTTATAAGATATTAATAAGACCGAGGGCCAGAATAAAAGAAGCACTCAAAGAAGCGGACGGAAGGAAACGCCGCCAGCGGCCTAGCACAGCCTCCTGCTCATTGCTAGCATGCTAACCTGTAGGCTGCATGCTAACCTGTCGGCTGCATGCTAACCTGTAGGCTGCATGCTAAACTGTAGGCTGCATGCTAACCTGCCGGCTGCATGCTAATCTGTCGGCTGCATGCTAACCTGTCGGCTGCATGCTAAACTGTAGGCTGCATGCTAACCTGCCGGCTGCATGCTAATCTGTCGGCTGCATGCTAATCTGTCGGCTGCATGCTAACCTGTAGGCTGCATGCTAACCTGTCGGCTGCATGCTAATCTGCCGGCTGCATGCTAACCTGTCGGCTGCATGCTAATCTGTCGGCTGCATGCTAACCTGTCGGCTGCATGCTAACCTGTAGGCTGCATGCTAACCTGTCGGCTGCATGCTAACCTGCCGGCTGCATGCTAATCTGTCGGCTGCATGCTAACCTGTAGGCTGCATGCTAACCTGTCGGCTGCATGCTAACCTGTAGGCTGCATGCTAATCTGTCGGCTGCATGTAACAAGTGTGATCCCAGAGGGGAACTTGAATGTTTCCACTAATGTCCTGTCAAACCAAACTGAGATATCCGAGAATGTTCCGAGGTTTTCCCTGTCAGATGGAATTCTGGAGCTGAGGACAAACGAGCCATGAGCTAACGCTGGATAAATAAATATCTGAAGCAGCCTCCCAGCTAAGGAGGACGCGGCGTTCCTCAAGAGCGTGTACTCGGCCCCTCTTATCCTCGGTCGATCGGCGTGTACGTGGTCGGCCCCTGATTGCTGGGCCAGAGCCGCCTGTGGACCAGGTCCGATGTGGATTTCATTGCCCGTGGGGATGATTCCTTTTTGTCTCAACCCTTCCGGATTGTCGCTTCCCATTTAGGTTCGGAGCTTTTAAGCAGCGGTGCTGATGGGAAACACGCTGCACTGGTGATCCCAGACTGGTCCGATCAGCTCCATCTGGAGGGGCCGACCGGCCCACCTGCTTTTCATTACACCCGACCTCCTCGTGTTGGGCCTGGCGTTCCGGCGTTCCGGCGTTCCGGCGCTTTTGGGTGCCGCGTCACGTGTTGGCTGATTAATGGGGGGTCCTGCTGGTGTCCCGGGATGATCCCTGCTGTCAGGCTGGGGGGCCGAGCGAGACGCCTGCGCTGACACGGCCAGCTTCCGCAGGTGCTCCTGCTGCCCCGGAACCTCCCTGACCCCCCCCCCCATCATGACCCTGGCTGTCTCTAAACAGGCGCGGCTCCACCTCGCCGCCGCCGCCCTGGAGGCGAGGAACAATCGTTGGCACATGTGTGAAAACAAGCCGTCAGGAGGAATGGCAGGAATTCCCCCGCTCCCAGGAAGAGCTGGCAGGTATTTCTCATGACTATCTGCTTTCCCCGGAGTATCGGGTGTCTCCGGGGAGAGTCTCAAAAATGCCTCGGAAAAGTGGCAGGAATGCCGAGGAGGCACATGGAAGCATTTTAGAGGAGCCGACATCGCTCAGCGTCCTCCCCGTATCTCTGGCAGGAGAGCGTTAACACATGTTCGGTCCCCGGCCCCTCCCCCGCGCGCACGGACACGTGCGCGTGTGTTGGTGTCACAGCGGGGGTTGTGCAGGAATACGCCCCTGGGAATCTGACGCTGGCCGAGCTTCAGCTCTGCTGATACCTCAACAAGAAGAACTTGTTCTTATCAATGGGAGGCTTTATTTCTGCTGTACACACACACACACACACACACACGCACACACACACACACACACACACACACACACACACACACACACTGGTGGCCTGCAGACAGACACAGTAGCAGCATGGTGGTTCAACACAGCCCTGATATCAATAATGTCGCACACCTGCGGAATAACAAACAGACGAGCGCCTGTTGGTGCAGCAGCTCTGAGGAGGAACCAGAACCAGAACCAGAACCAGAACCAGAACCAGAACCAGAACCCCAGAGCCATCCCGCCGGTGCTGCCTGCTGGTAGCATGTTTGACGCCGTCGCTGTAGCTGCTACATGCTAACCTCTCCTCACTCTTTCCAGATTCCGGCACCTCCGTCGACAGAAACGGACCTCGGATTTTCTTCCTGCCCTGTTAGCGACCGCGGCTCCCTTTAGCTTCCCCCAACAGTAGCGCGTCTGCTCTGTGTTGTCAACAACAGCTAGCTCAATGCTAGCTGATGGATATTAGCAGCGGTGCCAGAAAGAGGAGCCTACAGCGTTCCCAAAACTGTGGTCCGTGGTGAGTTCGCTCCTCAAACAGGAAGGATGACGATGGCGTGCGGACAGAAGCGGAAGTGAAACAACATTTTCTGGCCAGAGTTCAACATCTGGGGGCTAAAACTTCCTTTTCTGCAGCAGTCAGCTGATGTCAGCGAGCGTGGCGCCCACGATGACCCCGTGTGACGGTAGCCGCGGTAACGTCATACGGCTGAGGAGGAGGAGGAGCCGGGACGGAAGTGTGACATCATCAAGGCTGATGAAAGGACAGCGAAGAGACGCCCGTCTCTCCGGAACGCCGGCGTTTAGCTGCCTCAGTCAGGCCGGACAAAGAGCCGGGGACGACGGCGGCGTAGCTCACACTCACGTGTCGGCGAGGAGGCGGCTGGAGCAGTTGCCTCGGCAGATCCGAGTCCTGTAATCCAGGAGTTAGCGATGGATTAGGCCAGACATTTCCCAGCAGGCGTCCCGTCTCGGGGAGGTTCGGAACCGCAGTTGTTGCGGCGGAAAACTCGACGCCGCGATTCTGTTTTAGGACGCGAGTTTAGTCCGTTGGAGTGACAGACGTCACGCTGACGTGCGCGGCGTTAGCGGGTAGAAAGACAGCGATGAAATGCTAAGATACCAGCTGGGTTACTCACAGGAAGCTGAAGCTAAAGAGGGCGCGCAGGTGAGTCACGCAGGTGAGTCGCACAGGTGAGTCGCGCAGGTGAGTCGCACAGGTGACAACGCATCTTTGCAGACACAAGGATGATCTGTAGCACTGAAGCTAACTGAGAAAAATAAGCTAGCTCCTGCTTTAGCTCTGGGTTTTGGGGGAAAGCTTGTTTTTAATGACCCTCGGAGTGAGCTAGCTTAAACGTGCCTTTATTTTTGTGTGCGATCTTGTGACAAAACATTTTTTTAATTCACACTCGCGCTAATTATGAAACAGCCCTCGTCCACTTTGCTAATATTAGCCCACTTTTAGTAATAAAGCGCAGGTGGCGCGTCAAGCTTTCCTGACACTTCAGAGATCTCTGAGCTAACTTTAGCGCGTCAACACGTTTAAAAGTGTCGGTTTGAAACTTTACACTAATCCAACTAATCCGAACAGGTTCGCTGGGTAATTGAATCACCGCCGCCCGTTTTTGGCGTTGGCGCCGTAGCACACGCCACCCGTGAGTCACAGTCACACGGCAACAACGCGACGGGCAGAATAAGTTCACGTTGAGGCTGCGATTGTTGGCGGTCGTGAGAGCTGCCATGTGACTCCTGACAAACCAAACAGCCCAACTCCTGTCCGGGGAGAGTAAACAAATAAATAAACATCTGCTGTTTGTCTGACTTTGACGGCTAAAGACCAAACTGGAAATGTTCAGTTAAATAACGACTGTAATGTGACGATGAGTAAACTAGCTTAGCTCAACTGCTGTTGCTACTGTTGCTAACACCTGTTTCATAAATTCTCTTGAAAAGTTTGTCTTTAGCTGGTGAGCAATCGTCAGCTGTCAGTCGGCTGTTTGACTTTTATTAAATATTAAATCCCGTCAGCGTGGTGGTTTTATTTTGAAAGGCGGTTTGAAGACGGCGCTGCTGTTCTGGAACGCCGCAGAGTTCTGCTGTCAGTCAAGCGTCTGTGGCGGCCCGACGTCTCTGCCTCAGACCTCCTCGTGTCTCCGTAGCTGCTCCTGACAGCTGTTCCACCTTCGCTCGCGCTCGCGCGTCTTCACAGGTCGGTTTTATCCCGATGAGCTGTTAGCGGACACGGCGGGATGCTATTGAGGAGTGCTACCGAGCAGCAGAAGACATACGCTAAATGAGCTGGTTGTTGGCTAGTTATAAAAGTTATCTACATGCTAGTTGCACCAGGCCTGAGCTAGCATTGCAGGCACTGGGTAGCTACAGAGAGTTAGCAAGATTTTTAGCCAGATTTGGTGTGTTAGCAATTACACGGTAGAGGCTAACTGAGTAGGTTAATGGTGGTCGGATGTTTTAGACGTTAGCAAGGAGAGGAATAACGTTAGCTCGAACCGCTCTCTTGTCTATACGCATTTATTCCGGTGAGAATCTCACGTGTCATCATCCTCATTCACGCAGAACCATATTTAGCCTACGTTTATTATCACGTTAGCTGTTAGCACCGGGATGGTTGTCAAGGTAATTGACGGGAGCCAGAGATAAAGGAGCTACATTCCTCAGATCTGAGCGCTCGTGTCAAACCGTGTTTACATCAGCAGACGCCGTAAAACGCTCCTGTCCCACGCAGGACGGCGGGCAGCAAACGCCACACGATGTTACGTTAGCATCAATTAGAACGCTCGCAGTCGCGCGGCGCTAAAGCTGGACGCCAGAGAGAAATGAAGATTAACGCAAAGGTCAGCTCCTCCGTTTGGCCCTTTATCCTGCCTCAGATCTTAAAGTGGTTACAATTCCGGATCTATTACTCTCACGGGGGGGGGGGGCTGCACTGGGGCCACAAACAGGCCCGAGCGGCCCTGGACGAGGGTGTGGCGTTGGGGTGCCAAGGCGCTGCCGGAGGACTTAACCCCTGTTGTTTCTGAGCTCGAATGTAACACACACACACACGCACGCACACACACACACACGCACACACACACACACACACTCTCTCTCTCTCTCTCTGCATTTCACCAAAGCGTTCCCAATTCCAGTAGATTCCCCCCCCGGAAGGCCGCCGTCGTTTGTCTCCCCTAAACGAGGCCGCTTCGTGGAAGCTTTGCCGACTTTAGTGGCTATTATTATTCCCGTTATTCCCGTCCTGGCCTTCGGCTTTTTAAGGAAACGACTCCCCCCCTTTCGGGAAATCAGGAATCCGTGCTTGAGAGATTGATTAAAAAACGCCGACATTGGGAATGACGACAGCCACAGCAGCTTTGATGCCCCCGGCTGCTTTTTCCCGCCGCTCCGATGCTAAGCTAATACGCAGCAGTGCAGATGGGGGTCAGCTAACGGGAGCGCCGCCGTCTCCCCTCTCTGCTGTGGAAAACACTCGTCTTTCCCGAGGACTCGGCTACAGAAGCTCATAAACCCAGATGATGGACGGAGCTGCCCCTCAGGCCGCACAAGGAATCCTGGGAAAAGGGAACGGAATCAAGCAGCAGATGTGGCTGAAGTCATTTGGCAGGAGGCTGCGAGGGTCTTAATTAATGTTGCCGTGACGACCAGACACTTTGATGGCAGACGTTGAAGAATAACCAAATCCACGCTGCAGTCTTCGCATCTGGAATACTTTTCTTTGTTCTTTGTGTTCCCGCTCCACACAGAAAAACAGCAGAATTCCGAGTCCACGTCTCCGGGAACCGATCCGAACGTCCGAGGCCAAAACAAATGGACCTGCTCCGTGGATCGGTGCTGAGATGGCTGAAACTGAAGCCGGAGCGGGGTCGTTCCCAAACGGATCCTCGCTTTTGACTGGCCCCAGGAATGGAAAACACCGTCAGGTTCCAGGATCTGTCCTTCAGTGCGTCCACGCCCCCGGGGGGGCCGCGGAAAATGTCAAACAACAGCTACACCGCTACGTTCTGTCCCTTCACCGCTCCGCGGAGAGAAAGGAGGAAAACCGGCAGCTTCGGTTCAGGAGGCAGCGCTTCCCGGGACCTGGAGCTCCGTCTGAAATGCCTGACCTGGGTTCATAGCAAGACTCGCCCCGATCGGGCCCACGCTCCCAAGCATTCGCTCCCCGGAGCACCGGGTGCAGCCGGATAAAGAGAACATTCCCCGACCCTCAAGTGGGAATGCAGACGGTGTCAAAACACGGCGTCCCGATTCTGCTGCAGGACATCTGGTCTCGTCCGGGCTCAAGCTCCCGTGATTCCGTGACATTCCCTGGTGTTCTGCTCTTCATCCGGACCCAGACGCTAACATCGCTAACGCTAACGCCTGAAAACGCAAATGTCCCGCGGGGAGACGAGCGCCGCTCTACTTCCCGGGAGAAGCGGCGGGTTGGCGTCTGTTCCGAGAGCCTCAGGAGGACGGACCTGGACAACAGGACTCCTTTGGTTCCCTCTTGTTTGGACTCGGAGATCTCGTCTGTTTGCTTCCGTCCTCGCTGATCAAAAGTCTTCCGCGTCCCCCGTCTTCTCCGGCGCCCATCTCGTCTCCGTGGACGCGGAGGCTGCCTCCGCCACTCCGCCTGTTTGATGTCGGATCCTCAAACAGACGCTCTCAGGGACACGGAATTGTGTCTCTTTTGTTCCCGAATTCACACGGGCATCGTTTGCAAAAGCCAATTCCGTTTCCTGTTATAGAAGCTAGCTTCAAAGGCTAGCTATGCTAGTTGGAAAACAATCTCCGCCCAGCCAGGTTTGGGGGGGGGGTTGATTCACACGCCAAAATTCCTGCCGCCCTCGTGTTGGCAAAATAAATGTTGAAGGAAAGTATCAAACACGGCTAATTAGCGTAGCTTAAGCTAAGCCGTTTTTGCCGCCTGTGTAAACAGGCGGTAAAGTGGCGGCCTGGAGGATCAGCAGCCTTTTGTCCGTGAGCGGCGTTGTTGGTTCTGCTGCTACAGGTTGTGTACACCAGACTTTTCACCGCCTGATCAAAGGATTCCAGCTAGTCTGAGTTAAGCTACGGATCCGAGCTAGCGTAGCCGCGGGTACGCTTTCCGAATGTCTATTTTGAGCACATTGTGGAGCCTCCTGAGATGTTTCGGCGTCTTTAAATGACTCCGAACATCAAAGTTCTTTCCACGTTCCTCCTGTGAGTGCAGGAACGTCCTGGAGATTCCTGAAACGACCACAACAGAGACGGATCCGACAGAACTGTGGATACACGGAAATGAGATTTACGAGCTTCACGTCTGGAGTCGGACTCGTAAACCCCGATGATACGCGTGCACGTGTGTGTGTGTGTGTGGGGGGAGGGGGGGTCAGGAGGCCGGGAATACTCGGGCCGCTCACACAGAGGCGCGGTCAGGCCGAGGCGGCTCTGGCTGCGGGCCGGGTCGTTCCGAAGGTCATGTGACCGTGGAATGTGGCCAGAGGCCGCTCCAGTCAGACGATCCCTTCAAAAACAAGTCCAAACTGTTTCCCGCCTGGGAGGCGTCACCTGTCCGACACTGTTCCCACCTTAGTTTAAACAAAACTGGGGGGAAAAGAGGTGAAACGAGGGCCGGGAATAACGTATGAGAACGAAGGAGAGGGAGTGGCCACGCCCACTGGTGATAACCACGCCCACCGGCGGTGACATCAAAGCCGGGGCATCAGCGGTGCTTTGATGACAGAGGAAGGGAAGCGTGACTCGTGCACGGACGAACGCGTCTGTTCCCAGAGAGAGCAGGGAAGCTAACGGAACCGTCACTGGACCGGGAACGTGATGCCTTCATGGAACTGAAGCCACAGAAATCTCCCTATTTTCTGAGTAAGTGGAGGAAAGAACGGAGGGCCTTGAAGGCAGCGCGAAGCCTCCTCCAAAGTTCAGCGTGCCGGAGCAGAAACTCAGCTAGCGTAGCTTTATGTAGCGCCTGGCAGCTGCTCGCCTGGCGTCCGCTCAGCCTCTTTGGCTGCTGTAGCGGCTCCGTGGCGAAGGAAAGGTCTCCGCCGCCACCGCGGCGAGCTGCTGCATCATCATCATCATCATCATCATCATCATCAGGGATGATGCAAGACTCCCAAAATATGAGCGGGTCTTTTCAGCTGTTTGAAAACTTTTATGTGTTTTAACAAAATATCTAATAATAATAATACATTTTTCATCAGTTGTGATGAAACCTGGCTAAGCTAGTACGCTAAGCTAGTACACTAAGCTAGTACACTAAGCTAGTACGCTAAGCTAGTACACTAAGCTAGTACACTAAGCTAGTACGCGTATTGATCTAAATACTATACTACTGTACTAAATAATAACAAAAAGGATTGTTTTTTTATCGTAGAAAAGTTCCTGACGGAATCTCCAGAAATAAATCTCTCTTTTTATTCCGGAGGCCTCTCTCCCACCAGGACGCCGCCGGCGTTCCCACGAGGTGAAGAAGCAGATCGCCTTCCCGGCGTGAACTCAAGAACGTTAGCAAAGAGCTCAATAACATCGGCGAGTGCCGCCGGAGGCTAAATCAAATTACCAAAATGGAACCAGCGTCGGCGAAAACGGCGCCCGTCAATCACGTCCGGGACGTTTAAACCTGAGACGCCGGCTGTTGTTTTTACAGCCGGAACCTCTGGCGCCCACATTTTTAACAGTTCTCGCAGCAGAACCAACAGAACCCGGGGTTCTCCGGGTCCGGGGTTCTCCGGGTCCGGGGTTCTCCGGGTCCCGGGTTCTCCGGGTCCGGGGTTCTCCAGGTTCCCTGGGGTTCTCCGGGTCCGGGGTTCTCCGGTCCCGGGGTTCTCCGGGTCCGGGGTTCTCCGGGTCCGGGGTTCTCCGGGTCAAGGGGTTCTCCGGGTCCGGGGTTCTCCAGGTTCCCTGGGGTTCTCCGGGTCCGGGGTTCTCCGGGTCCGGGGTTCTCCGGGTCCCTCCCCTCTGGGCGTATCGGAGCGAGGGGTCGCGGTGCTTCCACGCCAGGTTTCACCTGGTGGCAAGGACGCTTCATACCTCTCATGCTAGTCATGCTAATGTGGTTTCAGGGCCGATCCAGCAGTAATCTAGAGATCCCCCCCCACGACTGAATAATCACGTTACACGTTTGTTTGGAATCGCAGACGTGTTTTAACAGCTAAACGTACGTATCGGATTCTTTATAGCACTTAACTCCAATTAACCTCAGCTCTGCTGGGGGGGTGGGGGGGGGGGGGGTAATCAGATTATCCAGGACTAGTTTCCTTTTATCTGGGGGAGGGGGCGGTCCTTGAGACACGGCGGAGAGCAAGAACAAGCTAACCGTTGTGCCTGAGACCCCCCGAATGCACCTCACATGCTCCCCCGAGGTGGCCCGGGGGTCCAGGGGCTCGTCCCGTTGTCCTCAGCTGAGCTTCCGTCGTGTCCTCAGTGTCTCTACGTGTCCAGAGTCAAACGTCTTTTAGATTTTTCTTGGTTTATTTCTGACGTTCAGGCGTCTTGTCAAAATAATTTGGGCGGTCGAGGCTCTAAAAAGGGATCTTTGGAAACAGAGGCGGGTGCCCCCCCCAGGTGTCCCCCCCCCCCCCCCCCCCCCCAGGTGTCCCCCCCCCCGAATACTCAAAAGCCAAAAACACATTCCAGCTGTCCAACACGCTGGCTGGTGTATTTGTGCAGCCTCATCCTCCGGCCTGCCCCCCCCACACCTCCGCTCCCCCCCCCACCACTGGCCTGCCCCCCCCCACAGCCGCCAGTGGCGTCGATGCTTCTCCACACTTGAACCTCAATGAGCCGCCGCCTCGGTCGACCCCCCCCACAGGAGTAGTGAGGGATGTTAGCGCGGTTAGCTACTGTTGCTAACTGCAGCTCCGTTTTTATAGTTTTGCTAATGACGAGGGGCCATTTCACACCTTTCTAGTTTAGCCAGTCGACGGTTTGACACAAGCTAACGTTTAAGCTAACGTATAAGCTAACGTATAAGCTAACGTATAAGGATAAAAACATTTGTTTTGCTCTTTTGAAGGAACTTTTTTGGTTTTTCTTTAACATAGCGAAGGGTTAAAAATGTCGGCACCGGCAATTAGCTGATAAAACGAGGGGCAGTTCTGGCGCTTCTCCTTTAGCATTATAGCCTCTCTAAAGGTTGGAGTTAATGAAGAGGGATTAACGGGGATTAACGAGGCTGCAGCCAAGGATCCCAAACTGTACCAACGTTAATAAAGTGCACACGGCCCCCCCGACCGCGGCCAGCGAGGAAGCTAACGGTTGTTGTTTCACGCGGATCGTGAAATCTGCCTTGAAAAAACCCCGATAATTATCTTTTTTGTGTCGTCCTTCTGGATAAAACTGGGTTTTAAGTTCTTGAAAAGTTCTTTTTAAGGGATTTCGTCACCCCAGAGGTTGTCAAGAGAGAACAGAAGGTCAGAGCGATACAGGTGAACAACAGGCCGGCGGCGGCGCCGTGAATAATGCAGGAGGTTCGTCTCTGAAAGTTTAAACCCTCGTCTCTCGACTGCAGGCGCAGCAGCGCCGCTGATTGGGCTAATTATGCTGCGGTGATTGAGCCTCTTAATGCGCTCGTCGCTACATGAATCACGGAGTTTGGGAGCGTATTTTTTTTCTTTTTAGCTGCTATTTTTCTCTCTTACGTACGCACGTGCACGCATGCCACTGCTAATATATCACAAACATTCTCTCCGTTAGCAGCTAGAACAAAGCCCACATAAATTACAGCTAATTGCCACGCAGGTGCTAACAGGACGCCACGGCGGCGTGTTGGCGGAAACGTGTAAAACAAGCGAGAATTAGCTTCTCAGCACGCGTGATAAATCGCACACGCGCCAGGTAAAAGGCGCCGTTTTCCACGTGACCGATGATTGAAGCAACTTAACTAGAAAAAGGCGCTAATTCACCTGCTAAAATGATCCTTTGTTGCTAGCAGCTGAAACATAAAACTGCTTCTTTATCTTGTTTAAACATAAATAAGGTGATTTCTGTGGGGGGGGGTCACTCACCGCTGGTTCCTGCTGGCTGGTACCGGCGGACCCGCGGCTCCGGGGGGCTGGTTGAGGTTGAAGAGGCAGCAGGTGTGAGGGCGGCGGGTTCGCCGGAGCGTGTCCACCTCACTCAGACGCCGGCGGTTCCTGCCCCCCCCCCACTCGGTGGTGAGGGTGGACCCGCTGGGACGCACAGAACCAGATCCAGAGCCGTCCCGCCTGGACGGGCCGCTGCTCCCCTCGCTCTGCTGTGGGGGGGTCGGGTTTCAGAGCTTTGACTGGAATGTGAGGGGGCAGTCGTGTGGAGAGGCAGAGGTGCCGCAGAGGTCAAAGGTCAGCGGGTAGTGTGTCGGAACAGAGAGGACGGGGGCGTCTGTCATCTGGGAGATGTGGCAGGGTCCCACAAGAAAACAGGGGTTTAAGGGGGGGTCACGGTTACGGAAGTGGAGCGAAGGGGGGGGCATGTTTGACAGCTCTGGAGGGGCGGGACCCCAGTGTGTTTACACAGAGTCTTCAGAGGGGCCCAGTGGGGGGGGGGGGGCAGGATCGGGAATCATACGAGCGAGCGCAGAGATAACGAGGACGGCCCCCAGGCCCACTGGCCCCAGTATCACCACGTAAGCCAACACCATCGCCGTGACGACCCCGCCCCCCCCATCCATCACCCCTGCTACTTTCACCGCTCAGGGAAATGACCCGTGACACCTTAAGCTCCTCCCCCTGGTGAGCGGCAGGTGAGCCCGGGGCCGTTTACTCACGCTAAACATGTCGCATGACCAACAGGTAACACCCCCCCCCCCTTCCCCGCCCCCCCGCAGGTCTGATGCCATCAACGCTGACCTCCGCCCGGAACTTCAGCGGCGTCTCGTAAACCTGGAAATATGGGCCGGGCTAATTTTATTAAGCATCAGAAACGGTGAAGCTGCGCTAACGGGCTCCGTTTACAGCAGGAGATAAAAGGATTAACGACTAAAACGGGCTCATCATCAGTTTACAGCCCACCAATAAACACGGAACCACTGCGTCCCCACTTGGCAGCCGCGAGGCTACGTTAGCTCCAGGTTAGCCAAGGCTGCGTTTATGCTAACATCCAGTTCAGAATGACGCCGCTCGTCATGGTCACCTTTGATGTGCTGCTGTTTTAACCCCCCCAGAACAGTGTGAAGGTTCTGGAATCTTCTCCTTCAGCTCCAGCTCAACGTTTATTTCAGTGACGCTAGCGCTAGTGTTAGCATGAGGCTGGCGCCGCTGTGAATCCTGTTGTGAGCGTCATAATTATCCTGCGCTGATACTTTGGTCGAATGGTGAAGAAATGCTAATAGCCCAGCTCGCGGCTAAGCTTAGCGTAAACGGATTTTACCGTGTGTGTTGTGTCGGAGTTCTGCGCTCCAAAGCTAGCGTTCTTACACCCCTTCGGGGCGGCGCCGTCATCGTGGCGACCTCAAAGTGGAGCCTTGCAGTCGCCGGTGTTGGAGGCACCTGTGGGGAAGCGCAGGTGTAACACGGACGACAGAACAAAGATGGCGGCCGGCGGCGCGTTCGGGTCGCCAAACTGTCAGGCTGGTTCTGAGCGGCAGCCCCGTGTGGGGGCGGGGTTATTGATGTGTCAGTCAAAACTCCCCCCCCCCCCCCCCCCCATCTGTGGACTTCCACCCCGCGCGTGCGGCCACGTCCTCTCAGGCCCGTTCCCATGGTAACGGCGCTGATAGTGAGCAGCTTGTTTTTGGCAGACGTGGTGCTGCTGGACCGCTGCCAGGCGCTGGGGGGTCCGATGGGCGGAACCGCTGCCAGACACACACACTTCTGCAGGTACGGACTCCTCTGTTTTCCCAGGAACCGCCAGGCAGCTTAATCAAACACGGATCATGTTTCAGCGCGTCCGCGGCGCCGCGAGCTGACAGGCCCGGCTGGTTCTGCAGGGTTCTGGTCCTCAGGGTGGCTCACCGGATCCCGCTTTAGTCAGAGCTGAGGGTCCTGTTACGCTCTCGGCTAAGCTCCTGACCCTGTTTTCTGGGTCGTGGTGAGAATTCCTGAAGATGAACGCACACGTTTAGGTCCCTAGCTAGCGCGGCTCATTAGCCAAAGTGATTTTTTTTTCGTTTTGAATTTCAACGTCTGAACTGCGACTTTAACGTAGGAATTAATTCTGACTAAACTTTGACACCTTCTTTTTTTCCCCTGATCCTGTCTGCGTGGCGGATTTTCCATTTAAATCAAAGCAAAGTCGTTTGCCTTTGATCTCTGGCCTTAAGTGATTGATCCTCTTGTGTAGCTAGCTAAGGAGGAAGCTAACCAACAATAAAGGAAGGTGAATGTATCGGGGGAAGTGCTCAATTCTTCCTTCATAGCTGTTGACCTCCAGACTCCCTGCAGCTTTAAGTAAACATCCATAAGATAAATTCTGGACCAACATTCCGCTCGCCATCTGTTCCCAGAGCGGAGCGTGATCCCTAAAGTCTAATAACTTTCCTTTTTTCTTCCATAAATATCAGAGGGGCAGCCTGGGATGGAATTAAAGGGGATTGTTTATTGTGCAAACAGCTTCCTCACGTTATGATGTTTGGATTCCTGAATGGAATCAAAGTGAAGGGAAGCCCGGCGCCGCGCTGGGGGCCGCAACGACCCCCCCCCCCGCCCAGGACAGACGGGTAATGACATCATTTGGAGTTGGAATCAGCTTTTTACAGAGAAAACTAAATGCGTTGCTTTATTGGTTGCGGAATTGCCAATTAAAAAGTAACACCTGGAACGCCGAGGCCGGCCCACGGGACAAATCCCCCCCCCCTCCCCCAGAGAATGCTTCCCTTTCCAGCTTCCATCCTGTGAACACTTGACAACAGTGGTGCAGGAACGCCGGGAGTCTGGGGAGCCTCTTAGATGTGTCCGTAAAAGCTGCAGCCTGGTCTGTGACCCCAGCACACACACACACACACGCACACACACACGCACGCACACACACGCACACACACACACACACCACGCACACACACACACCACACACACACACACCACACACACACACACACACACACACACACACAGATTTCTCCATCTCCTGTCAGGAAATCAGCATATCTCATATCTTAAAGCTGTGACACCTCTGGACACCTTCCGTTAATTCCAGGATCCTGGAACAGGAAGTGCCTGCAGGCGGACGGAGACGAACGACAGACTTGCTGCGCCGCCGTGCGCTAATTAGCTTGGCGGCTAATAGGTAGACGGACGCGTTAGCGTCCAGCGAGAGGTCAGTGTCTCGACCGTGCACGCGTAGGAAGCTTCTGGAGGTCCTGCGGAGTGTCGCGGCCTCGCCGGAGATGAACATCGCCCCACATCGCCATGACAACCGCCGTGACAGCGATGCTGACAGGCGCTGCCGTGGCGACGGGCTGAAAAGAGCTCCTATTTATTTTGCAAATGTCTTCAGCAGCTGCGTCGGCTTATTGCTTTCTGGCCTGACTGACACCGTCGTTGTGGAAAATAAAGGGACGGAACCACATCTGACGCCTGGAATATCGCTCGGAACTCCCCCAGGAGACGCGCACGGGGCGACGCACGTTCCCTAATGAGCCGCCGAGTTGGGACATGAAGAGACGTACGGACACAGCTCCGAGCTCCTCTGGAGCTGTCGTCTCCGGATTGACGGACTGGTTTTCCAGGTCCACTGTTGTGGAAGCTCGGAGTCACGTTTCCTTTTGTTTTTGTTCGTTAGCTTCGGACGTCACTAGCATCATGTTGATAAGGTCCTCTAAGGTCGTGTGTACGGACGCAGACTCTCTGCTCACCCTTCTTCATCACTTCCGGGTGATTTGGGTCGGCTCCTCATCTTCAGTCCAACACTCTCCCATAGCAACAGAGCCTTTAGCATCTCCAGCTAGGAGCTAGCATCAGCTAACTCTCCGAGCCTCTGTGAACATGCTAACCGCTCACAACAGCCTAAATAACCGAGAGGAAACGCAACAGAAACCAGGATGCAGATGGTTTCAGGGCTTTGGAGGAAGAGCAGAACGGGCCTGGAGAACTCGTTCCGCTCACTATCGTCTCTGGTGGATCGGATCCCTGAAAACTTTAGTTTTCATACTGAACAACGTGGAGGAGAGAAGTTGGAGCCTGTTTGTGTTTCACCTGCTCGGGAAAGCTTTGAAGTGTCTGAAGAGAACGTTGGTGACACCGACATGCAGAGAAACAGACTCTATCGGAGCAGAATTCCCAGATCCGTCCCGACTCCATGAAACATTCATCCCAACACGTCGGCGAGTCAGGCGAGAATACGGCGGCACTGCTGCTAATGGGAATAAATGAAGGTTAATCACCTGGAGCCCTGATCAAAGCAAGGCTCAGCTGTCAGAAAAAAGCTTCAGGATTCATTAATGACACACACACACACACAGACACACATACACACATACACATACACACACACACACATACACACACACACACACACCCTGTGTGCTGTTTGCTGATGAGGAGCCGAAGCTCATTTGAAAATGTTCAGGATAAAAATAGCCGTCCAATCAAAGCGCAGAGCCTGAATTAAGGCTTTCACTTTAGAGGAAATGATAATAATCATGTTTCCGAGCTTCTGGCCAACTCTTCCGTGACTGAGTGTAGCCGTGTTGCTGCTTCCGGCGTTCCGAACCGAGCTGGGTCGCAGCGTTCAGGGGTTTTTGCTGCTCGCCCAAACGGATGGACAGTTACATTTACGGGAGGCCTTTTATCTCCTTTGATGTTTCTTAACTCTGCTTTGATCTATAAAGTCTTCAGAGTGGTGAAATTCTTTAATTCTGATCTTTTTTCTTTCAACTACAGTTTTGCAAACGTGAACTTTGCCTTTGATTCTTCTTCTTCTCCGAGGAAACTACAGATCAAAGACAGTTGAAACTATCAGATCAAAGACAGTTGAGAACGTCAGATCAAAGACAGTTGAGACCTTCAGATCAAAGACAGTTGAAACTATCAGATCAAAGACAGTTGAAACTATCAGATCAAAGACAGCTGAGACCCTCTCCGTCCACCTGCTCTGGTCATTTCCTTCTTCATTTGTTCAGCTGTGGAATCCTCTCAGCAGCTTCTGCCTGAAGAGGACGAAGAGACAAAATAAAGGGTGGAAAGAGCTGAACCACCAGATGGACATGAGGGGACGTGTGGACAGAGGTCCTAACGGTGAGCTCTGGATGACCCGGAAAACTGCTGCTGTGCTCTAGTGGGAGTGATGGGATGCACCTCCTCCTCTCCTCTCCCTCTCCCTCTCCCTCTCCTCTCCTCCTCTCCTCCTCTCCTCTCCTCTCCTTCCTCTCCTCTCCTCCCCTCCCCTCCCCTCCCCTCCCCTCCCCTCCCCTCCTCTCCTCTCCTCTCCTCTCCTCTCCTCTCCTCCTCTCCTCCTCTCCTCTCCCCTCCCCTCCCCTCCCCTCCCCTCCCCTCCTCTCCTCTCCTCTCCTCTTCCTCTCCTCTCCTCTCCTCTCCTCTCCTCTCCTCTCCTCTCCCTCTCCTCTCCTCTCCCCTCCCCTCCTCTCCTCTCCTCTTCCTCTCCTCTCCTCTCCTCTCCTCTCCTCTCCTCTCCCTCTCCCTCTCCTCTCCTCCTCCTCCTCCCCTCCCCTCCCCTCCCCTCCCCTCCCCTCCCCTCCTCTCCTCTCCTCTCCTCTCCTCTCCTCTCCTCTCCTCTCCTCCTCCTCCTCTCCTCCCCTCCTCCTCCTCCCTCCTCCTCCTCCCTCCTCCTCCTCCTCCTCCCTCCTCCTCCTCTCCTCCTCCTCCTCAGCTGCCACTGTAGGTCACACCCTGGTCCCAGACAGGCCGAGCAGCTGCCCGTCTGGGACCAGGAAGGTCACTTACTACCAGGACGGGAATTATTGGGAATTATGAAAGGATTCCGGAGCCAGAGCAGCATAATGCTGCCACAGCAGCAGGTTCTCTCAGCAAGAAGGTTAATTACCAAAATAATTCCTCATTTTCACTCCACAATAGTGTAATTATGGGATTAGCCCGTTAGCTGGGTTTAGCTAAAATAACAGAATTACTGCAGAGTTTCAGAATAAAAGTTTCGAGTGATTAAACATGAACATTTATTTACTCTGAAATTTTTCATTTTTAATCCATATTTCCTCTTTACTGTTTGTATTTGACTGCCCCCCCCCCCCCCCCCCCCCCCCCCTCCCCCGTCCCCCTTTGGGGGCTGCTGTAAAGTGAGTTTAGCCTTAATTAACTGTTAAATCTTTAATTACTTCTGTTAAATAATTAACAAAGAAACATTTTATTTTCCAGTGTGTAACTACAATGTGATTTTGTGCAGGAGGAATAAAGATTCTGTTTTAAATCCCGTAGTGTTTGCTTTTAATCCCCCACCAACCCCCTGTAGCAGCAGGATTAGCATTAGCATCATGTTTACGCAGACTGATGTTATTACAGCTTTTTGGGATGCTGGGGGGGGGGGGGGGCTGCCCCTACAGGACCAGCTGACCAGGTTCAGTACCCAGTTGGTGGATGTGGTTCTGGTTCCAGACAGGAGGAGGGTGAGCAGATCAACTCCACGCTCCGACCGCCGTCCGCCATCGACACTAGCTAGCGTTAGCTGCGTGATTGACTTCAACATTTGCCACCCGCCTGCTCCGTCCCGCCGCTGCTAAAAGGGTGTTTCCTGACAAGCTAGCTCGTTTTACATTTATGCGCTAATGCTTTAAGGCCTGAGCCGGAGCTCCGCGGTTTATGGGCTGTTGTATAATGTTTCAGGCGGAGCGCCTGTGCGGCTTTCCCTCAGCTTTAGCCGCCAGGCGCTAGCTCGGGAAGAGCAGCGCTGAGCTGAGTCGGCCTTTGGACTCAGAGGCTGCAGTTTAATGAATATTAGCCTCCTCCACGGCGTCCTCGGCTAATTAACAGCCCACGTGTAAAATATACATGACTGTAGCCTGTGTGTGTCAGCATGTGGGAAGAGTAGGGTCAAAGGTCAGGAGATGGTTTTAAATGTTTGCTAAACCTTTTTATTCACTCATTTGAAAGAAAAAAAAACAAACCACAGCATTGTTTTGCTAATTATACTTGACACCCAGCACATTTAATTAATACAACATTCTCAAAAACGTGACGATAATTGATTTTATTGCACATGAATGCATAAAACGTGAACTCATAACAAATATTTGATGATATGAAGTTACTGCTCTTTTCATATATTCCTCTTTTTCACAGAATCTGTATAAATATTTAACGAATCCGTCACGTTTGCTACTGTAGCGCCGATGGTTCCGACAGCGCTGGCGGAGAGGCTTCCCGAGGTGGCGCCTGGTTCAGCGGCATCAGGAAACACAAAGGCATCTTCGGCCGCCGCAGCTTCAATATCAACATCGTTATTTATTCATCAGACTGGATTTTAGCTTCAATACAATTTTGAGACAGAGCCTGAATGATTAATGATCCGGACCTTCCTGTCCAGAGGGGACGGACGCTCCTGGGACGCCGGTTCAGACGCCGGTGGGACCTGGTAGCGCCGGGAATGAGCCGCTCTTTCAGCCGAAGATGAAACGGGATCGTTTGAAGGTCGCCGCTCAAGAGCCGAGACGTCTCAGGGCCTCGGATCGCGGTGGTCCGGTTCTCCTGTGTGAGTCTTATCTCAGGAGGCGTGAACCCGCTCTGCCCCCATCTTAGCAACCCTCCACCTGCGCTTTGATGTCCTGGCCTCCGCCTCTGCTGTCACCGCGCCGCCACGACGTAAAGAAAACCAGACGCGCTGCTGCTGTCAGCACAGGATCCAGGAGTCTCGTCAGGACTCAGGGATCCGGGGCGGGCCGACCTGGGCCACCGACGTGCACAGACTCGCTCCGCTTTGATGTTTCAGGCGCAGCTTTTGTGCAACGCCGCCGAGCCGCGTTGCAGTGGCGAGCAGGTCAACTGCGACAGGTGCTGATCCAGTTCCAGGGCGTCAGAACCTGACGTCCACGGGTTCAGGCTGAGGGTCCATTCTGACCTTTGACCCGGCTCCTTTCAGGCCAGCGTTGAGGACCAGGACCAGGACCAGGACCAGGACCAGGACCAGGACCAGGACCAGGACCTCAGATCTTCAATAGGATCAAGTTCTTCCTGCTGGATCTGATGGATCGAGCACCTCTGGGATCCTGTCCTTTAATTATCCCCGCGCTGGTAATTAGCTTCCTCTCCGAACCTTCTCCAGATGGGCTGATGTGGGAGGAACCTGGACCCGGACCGGATGGACCGGGAGGCGTCGGAACGCCATGTGTCTGTGTTCTCTCCAGCACTAAGAGGACAAAACCGGATAAAAAAAAGAGTGAAAACGGCGTGCTCATGATAAGAGGCGCGCTAACAAAGAATCCTTTGATGGGTGAATCAAAGCAGCTCCTCATCCTCTTCTCACCTGCCTGTGGCGGCTCTTTGGTCTCCGAGGACGTTGTTGTTGCTCACCTTTATTTTTAGAATTCCCACTTTTAGCTATCTAATCTTTGCTTTATCTCTGTCCTTGGTTCACGTTTCGCTTGGCTCTGCCCCCCCTCCCCATCCGTTTGTTTACCTGGGGCCCCCTCACCTGGGTCTAATTAGCCCCGCCCCTTTTACCTTCTACAGTGATTCCTGTTTAATCAGGATTGATCTGATCTGTGGTTATTCTGTCACCGTATTGCTTGCCCCCCCCACTCCTACCCCTCGGCCACGCCCCCTCGGCCACGCCCCCTCCCGCTCTCCGCCGACATAAATCCGACGCGCGGCTGAAAGCGCCGTTTACTCTGACAGACAACAGCAATTGTCTGAGCGGCCGTCTTGAGTGGGGTTTGATCGTCACGGTGATCGTGTTTCATCTCTTTTGTTGGGGGGGGGCAGCCAGTGACCTTTTGCCCCCGCCCCTCTAAGTCAGGCTGTGATGTGGATCACATTCCTGCCTGTTTACATTAGGCCCGCACGGCAGACGGCGCCCGCAGCCCCGTTCACACCTGTCCCGTCACGTCCTCTCAAGGAAACTGTGATACATTTTTGGAACAGAGGGGGCCATTGTGTCTCCCTGGGTGGTGGTGTGGGGCGTGTGTGTGTGTCGGGGGGGGGGGGGGATCCTGGGAGGGCCGACTCGCACGCAAACTGGCAGAAAAGCAGTCAGACGTGCATTTTCCACGTCAGGAGGGACGGCGTGATGAACGACGGAGAGCTGGAGGCTCCTCTGAGGTGACTCGCTGTTGCCCCAGGTTCCAACATGCTCGGGAACATGACTCACCCCCGGAGAACCTGGAGAACCTGGAGACCCTGGAGAACCAGGGGATCCTTGAGAACCTGGGGGACCTGTAGAACCTGGAAAACCTGGAGAATCTGGGGAACCTGGAGAACCTGGGGAACCTGGAGAATCTGGAGAACTTAGGAAACCTGGAGAACCTGGAAAACCTAGGGAACCTGGGGAACCTGGAGAACCAGGAAAACCTAGGGAACCTGGAGAACCTGGGGATCCTTGAGAACCTGGGGAACCTGGAGAACCTGGGGAACCTGGAGACCCCTTCTGTGATTCACCTTCACCCACACCAGTGTGATGCATTCAAGTGTCATGTTCTCCGGTATCGTTGGCCTCATTATTCCTTTATCCATCCTATTTACACGCCATCCACACGCTCACGGCGGTGGCGAGCACCAATCCGCCCGTCGCCGTCCCCCACACACACTACTGAAGTATCGGCGGTGGGATCACAAGCCCACAGGAGGGGGGGGAGATGGGCCTAGAATGACAGGAAGCGGCGTGGCGACGCGCCTCGGCGTGGTCACGCGGCGCCGCTCGGCTGTCAGCACCGTCCAAACATCAGCATCCTTTGATTCTGACGGGTTTCTTCCCTCTCATAGAGCAGCTCAGAGGTGCTCGGGGGGGGGGGGGGGGGGGGGGGGGGGACGTGGTCTCACTCGCCCCGACACAAGCAAACACTCGTCGGGTCAAACAGAGGTCTTCACACACGCGTGTCCCCACAGCTCCAGAGATTCACACACAGCCTCCCCGTGTCAGGAGGACCGAAGCCGCACGGAAACGCTGCCCGGAGAGCAGACACACACACACACACACACACGCACACACACACACTCTGATGGAAAATTCCATTTGTCAGATTGGCTCATTTCTGACTAAATTAATACTTTTACAGTTGTCTTCAAAAGCGATTGTTTAATAAACGGTAATTATGAGCGCAGATGGAAGTCTGGGGAGGTGAAATTCAATCAGCCCAGACAGAACCAGGCGCGTCGCTCTGGGCCGCGACGCAGACCGGCTGGTTTCTCAGCCGAGCCGGCAGAACCAGAACCTTCTGATGCTCCTCATAAACCAGCGTTTAGAACAGAACCAGTCTCAGCTTTAAGCATCCGCATGTGCTGATCATGTCAGCTAAAGTGAGCTAATGTTAGCTAGCATCAATTCGCTCAAAATGTCTTCACCATAAACAAACGTGCACGTAAACCGGCTCGCACACGCACACGCGTGGCTCCTCTTACGCTTTGCTGACGTTCTGCCGTCGTCTCATCGGTGGTTTCGGTTTGGGTCACATGCTCCGATAGCGGGAAAGGCTAGCTAGCGTAGCGGCGACAGCCGTGTTCCACTTCAGTCTCCACTTTAAATTCCTGGTATTCATCAGCTGAAGTGAGGAGTCTGCGTGACGAACGGCCCCTCGTTAGTGTCATTTGCACCATCAGGGCTGCCTGTTTATGTTTCTGCCCTCCCTTCCCCGGGAGTCAGAACATCCAGCTCTGCCACCACGGTTCCTGGTTCTGATTATAAATCTAAGAGGGTATATAGAGTCCAAATATAGCCCCGCTGTTAGCGCCCGGCTGTGCCGAGCTCCAGTGGCGAGTAAACACACAACCGAGTGCGATATTGCAGCGGTAATGTTATGAAAATTCTATTTGTAGCTCTTTAATATGTGTGTCTGGAAAAATAGGAGCTGCTGAACACCCTAGCGCTACAAGCTAATGCTAACAAGAAGCTAGCGGCTTCTCTAAAAGAGAGTTTGGGTTCTACGGCCGTAGATTAAAATCTTACATTCACCCTCAAAAATGTTCCGTGTTGACTCCAGCGGATGAATCACCTGTGGACCACAGCTGGAGCAGATGTTCTCCAGCCCTCTCGGCTCACGGACGGGCCGCTGCCTCATAATTACGGCCGTAAGCAGACTGCGTGCGGGCTTTAACCTGCCGTCCGTGATGAACGACCGTCCGGTCCTGCGTCATAAAGCCGCCGGTGCCAGAACAGAACCCTCTGGGCCGGTGAGGGTCAACTGCTGGAGGAGGGTTTAATGAGGGAGGGGCCTCCGGGCAGGCCGGCGTCCATCTGCCCGCCGGCCGCTTTTCCGCATCGCACATTTGCAAAGACGGCAGCAGGCATTCGCTTAGCGCGGCTGCTAAATGAGGCGTGTAAATGTGTCCCAGAACATCCAACTGGAAACATGCCAAGAGGAGAAGGAGAGCTAAATGAACCGCTGCCTGTGTCCCACGTACGTTAGCGAACGCTAGCTCACACCTGCTTTAAAGCCCCTTTTTCTGCCTGGCTCCTCCCATCCTGCGACTGTGACCCTCTCTCCAGGTGGCGTCCCGTCTCGTGCGAGCGCCAGATCGGCAGAAGTCTGAGGTGGAACCAGTGCACGGCGGTTTGAGGCGCTCTTGAGGAGTCAGTCATGCTAGCTTCTGCCATGACAACTGCGAGATAAACAGCCGGATCACCCAGCTCAGGTTTCGGAGTAATCTGCCAGGAATGTGCTTTCTCATGCCTTTGATTGGCCGGCGCGCGGCGGCCAGATCGGGTCACATGATGTTGAGACTGTAGCCTGCTCCGCGGGGGCGCCTCCCACCGCCGCCGCCGCTGAATGATCCCATTGAAACAAATTAAGGGGTCTTGTTGCACATTACAGCGGCGGCCTCGCGGCGCTGTTGTGGGGCCGGACACTCGGAGACGCCGGACGGGTCACCCGGCCCGCCGGGGCCCGGCTGCGGTTACACGTGGGCGCTGGATAGGGTTGCAGGTGGCGAGCGATAAGAAAAGAAACGCCGCTCGTGCCAAGTTCAAGAGTTCGTGTTGCTACATTTCTGCGGTTATTTTCACAGAAACCGACCGACGGGTCGTCTTAACAACCAGGACAGCAGCGATATCGCCGCGGAAACGTCGTTTTAACGAGGAGCCACGAACGGGCAAAGACAGGAAGTGAAGCGGCGCGGCCGCGTTCTGAAGCGAAAACCCGTTTTAAAGACAACGGAATCAAAAAAAGCCGCATAACTCATCAATAGCGCGGCAGAGTTGATGACATCATCACCTCAGAGCAGGAAGCGGCGGCGGTGTCAGTTCTCATTAGCAGTCCCAGAATAGCCCCCAGAGCCGGACAGAAGCCGCCGCTCCTCATTCCGTATTCGGCTGGCGGTTGTATGACATTCCTCCGGGGACGCGGCTGACATTTGGAGGTAGACTTCTGCAGACAGAGCAATAATGTCACCGTGGCGCCCGCTGTTATTTTTGTCTGAATAAAGGCAGGAAAAAAGACGGCCGGAGCTCGTCGGAGGCGGAGCCTGATCTAATCTGATCGTCCGTCACCGCCGTCGTGTGTTCAGCTCAACTTTATTAAAGAGTGACATCCTGGAGTCTGACTGAGTGGCAGGAACAAACTGCCTTTTAACAGGGAGAAACCCCCGGCGGGACCTTTCCGTGGAACCAAGTGTTTGTGCTGTCGTCCGTGGTTCGGCGGCGGTTCAGCGCCTTGGACCCGGCTCGAAACGAGGACGTTTCCAGGCGGATATCGGCTGGAAAATCAATGTTTATCACGACAAATCCCACCTGGAGGATTGTTGACACGGATCATCAGCCTTGAAACACAGCGGCGCGGCGTCCACGAGTGTTTACGATGCTATAATGTAGCTGCTGGCGGAGCGGTTAGCGCTGGAAACGCCGCTGCATCTTTATAGCGTTTGGTTCGATAGCCATTACAACTAAACGCTACACGCTAACTCGCTGTACTAGCTTAAGAGGCGCTTGTCGTCCCTTTAGCGCGGCCGAACGACCGCCGCAGCTGTGGCAGGGTCATTAAATACCGTGACTTCGACGCTCCGCAAACGCTGACGGATCCGAGCAACAGTCGGACACGGCGGCTCCCTCCCCGAGGAAAACCCGATCCCTTCCCGCCCCGCTGGACCGGCTTTATCTCTCGACGTTCCCACATCGGAGCACGGACGCGGCCCCACCGTCGCGGCGCGGGCGGCGACGTGCAGACGGGGGCGCCCTGCGTGACGCCGCGGTGCCGGGAATGAAGTCCGCAGGCAACAGGAGACGCGGGTTCGTGTGTGTGCACGTGGAGCGGCGAGCGCTGCTGTTGATGGATGGGGCGAAACATCGTTTATTGACACAACACCTTCATGTTTCACAAGGCCATCAGTCATACAGGAGGTCCATCTGCTGGTGTGGGCACACACACACACACACACACACACACACACACACACACACACACACACACACAGAAGTGCTGAATGCTTCAGTCCCAGCTGGGCTGACCTTCACCCACCGCCCCCTCCCCCGTGCGCTGCGAGGACGGACCCTCACAAAGGAAGCCTTTCAGCTCGGGACGCAGGTACGTGTTTGACAAAGACACCGTTAGCGTCAGCGCCGCCGAGTCCGACGTGGACCTGAAAGGCCAGCAGACTGTCCAGAGAGAGGAAACCGTTTCCTGAACGCCGAGCGAGTCAAACGTGAAAGATTTCCCTGATCCTCCTTCATTTTGCCACCACGGGAGGACGACACGAGGACTTCCTGTCCGCCCCCTGGTGGTGGGTTTTTCTTTGGTTTTATAGAAATAAAGGAAACCTGAACGGCGCCGATGTCCTTCCTTGGACGGTTCTCGGGATTGTTTTCGCTTGCTTTGATCTCTTTGCTTTGATCCTGGCTGCACAACCACTTTGACGTCATGACCACGTCAGACACGTTATCGTTAGCTTCTCCTGTTTGCTCGATACACGCGCTAATCTGTGCTAGTGGAAGACTCAGCTAAGTAGACGCCCAGTGTGGGCTGGCTCCGCCCCTTTTATGAAGCGTCAGAGGGTAGACTAGAGACAGCTAAGTATCCCACAATGCATTTCACCTCGTTACTCCAGAAGTCCTTGTGTCTTTAGCTTCTGCCATCCCACACGCTGACAGGAAGTGGGTTGTGTGTTGATCCAGATGGAGGAGGCGGGTCCTGGATCCTTCTACCTGAGTTGATAAAAGCCTGACAGTGAACGCATCATGAAAGGAAGCTCAGCAACATCTCCAGATCAGAAATAAAAGACACCTGTGTCCTTTCAGGCTAAATTAGGCAGATTCCCCCGTGGTGGCTGGCTCCGCCCCCTGGCTAACCACGCACAGGTGGCTTCATTAGACCCTCTGAGGGCTTCCTGTCGCGTCTTCCTTCCATCCCAGTCGTGACCTCCCTCCCTCCACAAACACTCCGTCCTCCCGCCGCCTCCGACCGCCTCCTCCTCTGTCGCTCGCGCTTTTTTCCGTCTCTGCTCGTCTTTAAAAGACGAAAATTCATAACGGATCTATAATTTATGTGCTGCAGCTTGATTTAATCTCCACCAGGACGCCTCATCATGGCTCCAGATGATTTAAAAATCAGGGGGGGGCACGCCAGGTTGCCGCGGCGACCAAATGATGGACAAACAGACTACACCAGCACGTCCAGAGAATTACCCAGTGTCACACACACCATTAGCTACAGACCCATGCTATCAGGTTAGCTTCCAGCTAACATCAGGCCAGGGTGAAGCAGGTGAACGTCCACCTGCAGGACAGATTCTCCCGTTTCTTTGATGAACGTTTCATGAATATTTCATTTTAGTTACCGTCACATAAAACAAAGCATCAAAGTGATCCAATCGCAGGGGCCCATCCATTAGCAGGTAGCGTAACCGCGTGACCCTTCCAAGCTCCGTGATTTAGAAAATCACACTGTTTCCAGTGAACAGAAGGAGGTTTAACATTAGCATGCAGGCTCATTCTGTCATTCATGCTAAGCTAACAGAGACGATTAACACCATCAGCCTGTTTTGTCATCAACTGAGTAGCAACAATTTCAGTTTAACATTAGCTTAATGTTCAATGTCGTGTTCAGTCAAGGATCTCGGAAGGGGGGGGGGCTTTTCTGCAGCCACACGGGGTATTTTCTCTCCTCCTCGCCACGCGTCCTCATTACGGCGAGCATGAGAGCGGCTACAGGGCGCCGCGGCGCTGCCTGGGGCTCTCCAGGGAGTAATGATGGGGGCCAGTGGCCAAGGGCCCCAGGAGGGAGTTTGTTGGTGGTGATTCCCTGCTACTTATGTGGAGGCCGTGAAGGTCAACTTCATCTGCAGACGCACACACACACACACACACACACACACACACACACACTGACAGCTGCAGCCTCGCTCTCTCTCTGTTTGCCCTTGGGAAGAGACGGAACGAGGGAAGCAAACAGCGGGGAGTGTTTGCCCAGACGCTCACCACCACCCCATCCATCTACCAGCTCCCTCCCTGACTGAGGAGATGCAATCGCCCCCCGCGCCCCCCCCGTCCCCTGCGGGTGTATCAGTCCGGTCTTGGTTCAGCGCAGATATAATCCTTTAACGCCTCTAAATGATCCAGAGGTTGAGTGCGGCTCCGGGACGCCGCCGGGCCCCGCTGGGCTCACACCTGCTGGATCGGGTTAAGATAAATGCCAGCAGCCAGCCAGGCATCTGCCCCCCCCCATTAATATTTAACAGGCCAGCTCTCATCTCCTCGCGCTCGCGGTGAGCAGCTTAATATGGGTTTGTGCTCACTGAGCCAGGGGAAGCGCGGCGATAGCGGCGCCCGGTCCCGGCTGCATGCTAAGTCTGCCACGGGCGTCTTGATTTGCAGGGACAGAGAGCGCGCACGTGCCCCCGCCAGGGCACTTATGAGGGCATTAAGGGGCAATCTGGAAGGTGCCGGACATCCGTGCCCCGCTTTAGGAGAGGATGATCTCCGGGTCGTTAGAGGTTTTGTCTTTAGCGCCGGAGCTTCACAGCAAATCCGTGAGTGGATCTTGGGAGCTGGAGGTCGGGAGCATGTTGGATCTGAGGAGAGCTCCCGAGAGCAAACAGGCCGGTGATCCACCTCCACCTCCTCTTATCAGTGCTGATCCGCAAACAGGGGAGAAGAAAGCTGGTTTTTAAGCCTCCTGCCGGAGATAAAGGCTTCACCTGTAGCCCTCAGCGCTAACGCCGCTAAAGAAGAACATGTTCCTTCCGTTGCTGCACGCGCTCGGACACGTTATTGTCCGATTAATCCTCCCTTTCTTCCATTGTTACGTTAATTAGAGGAGATAAATCCCGCTTCGGAGAGATTAGAGAGGCTCATTTTCTCCCGGAACTTCAGGAGGAGGCGTTTTTGTCCCGTCTTTGGGAATCGGAGCACTCGGAGGACAACGCTGACGAGGACATCGGCGTCTTTCTGTCCACCCCGGCGTCCAAGCTCGACGTTGGCTGCAACCAGCTGACCTTGAAAGGGGGGTCTTCTGGAGGATCTACTCCAGGGGCCTCCAGGCTCACAGATCGGCCTTCATCCAGAAGCACCTGCTGGCGTTCTGCAGATCGAATGGCGCCGCTCCACCACCCACGTAATTGATATTTATCGTCCGTGTAAAACGCGACTGCTGGGTAACGCCACCTTCTCAAGTCCACCGGCTTATTGTGTCACATCGATGTTCATGGAGGCGAGGGATCGTGGCTTTAGCTTGGGATAGCTGCAGTCGCTAACGTGCGCTAACACGGACAGCAGATAATCAGGTGAAACACCAACTTTCACTTATTGATGGCAAAAGCTGCCTGTGTCTGTTGCTTCTGAGGGAATCTCCAGAGGAAGGTGGGATGGATGGAGCTAGCATCCGAAGCTGACGTTTATGTCCACCCAAGGATGAACTGTAATAATGTTGTGGACTTTTTAATAACAAATACACCTTCAAATTAGCCCCCGCGGCTGCATCTGATGGAGTTTTGCACTTTTATGGGTGAAGTTTATGCTTCTTTGGGAAAAATGAGCCGTACAAACTGACATTTGTAGCTTTTATTGAATGTTGTATGTTAATTTTAAGCTGATTTTCACCTTTATGTTAGCGCGCCGCGCCCATTCTCCTGATTTTTTTGGGACCTTGGCAGAAATGTAGCTATTTATATATTAGCACGCTAGCTGCTATTACTGATTGCGTCCTCTTACAGTAGAGAACATCAGTGCTAAAATTAGCGGATTTATCGTCAAGGCTAGCTATGAGCAGCTATCACAGAGACGACTGTTCTTCAGACAGGGGTCATAAATTCACCCGTCTGTTAATGGAGCTTCTGCGGGGTAAAAATACCCACCTGCTCATTATGGGATGGATGCTTTAATGGATATTTTCCTCTTTTTACCTGGCCACATTCATCATTTATTCAAATGAGTCTGGAGCCACGGACGACGGCTTTCAGTCACGTTCCAACACAAACAGGAAGGCGGGTGATTGAGGTCATCCCCCTTTTCTTTTGTCAGTATGTCGATTAGCGTGGCGGCTAGGCCCGGCTAGCTCCCGCTCAAGGGCTTCGATGATGTTCACAGACACGTCAAATCGGATGAGGAGACGCAGCAGCCACTTCCAGGTTGATGTCCTCCGACACGTTTACAGGTGTCTCCTCACCTGTCACTCACGGCACCGTGTCAGCGTGACACCAGCTAATCTCCTGATGTGTCTAGAGTGATTTGAGCGAGCGCGGTGATAGCCGCTATCATGTTATCAGCCTTATAGATTAAGGTAGTCGGGCCGCCAGCGGGAAGGAAACCAGATGCATCAGGCGAGCAGCGTGGGCGAGATTAGACATCATCCTGTAGCACCGTGCGCCTCGGCGCCAAGAAAACACCGGGTCAGCTAAAGCTTTTAGCCTCTGTTAGCCACGCTGGGCAGGAAGCCATTTTCACGCAGTGGTTTGTTTGTTGGAAGCAGGAAATGAAGGAAAATAAAAGATGTGGATCACTTTCAAAGTAGAAACAATGGCGGCCTTACAGACGCCATCGGCTCGTCGCGAGCTAACGGCTGCGATGGAGACGGCTCTGAATTATTAATGGGGGTGGGGACGCCCGCGCGTCAACATGGCGGAGTCTTCAGACCGCCGCCGAGCCAGAGTCAACAGTCGGAGTCAAGGTGAGTTCTCACACACGCATGTAGCCACATGCACACAAACACATTCTGGTGTTGCTATCTGTGTGGGGACACCCTGGCTCCAACCACCCCAGCTAACCCCTCCCCCGACGCTAACCTCACCTCAAACACTCCTTTGACCTCTCGCGTAAAACTGGAAAGTGTAAATAACCCCCCCTTTCGGAACCCCTATTTTTAACAGCGGTGTCTATCCGCGACTCGGCTGATGCTATCGGGGACGATCCAGACCGCAGGAGCGGGGACGCGCCCCCGCCGCGGCGTCTTGTAAAGATTTCCTGTCGTATTAATGAGGAGGCAGATGAAACATCGGCTGATTTACAGCCAATCACTGAGGCGTCCTCGGCTGTGACCGGCGGCCATGAAGGGTTTTATTTACATTGTAATCTGAGGCGTTAGCATTAGCATCAGCCGAGGAGGCGTCGCTGGGGAAGTTGATCAGGTCGGAACTGCTCATTTCTGCTGATTATTATGATAGAATGAGGTCAGGCGTTCCACAAGGGTCCGTCTTTGGACCTCACATTGTTTCTTCAGCTTTTCTTCAACAGGAAATGCTCTGCGCTTCCGAATCAGAACAATCTTTCCCCCGAGGATCCAACCTGCACATATATGGGACACTTTCATCAGAACCATTGTTCTGACCCGGGGGGGGTGGGGCTCTATTTATGGAGCCACTGTCTTCTGTCTTCTAGATGTTTGGACATTCATGAGTGGAGACCCATGAATTCCAGCTACATCAGCTCATATCCTGCATTCCTCGGCTCATCCCTGAACCTTTGTTTTCCAGGCACCAACTTCCCGTCAGAGTTCTGTGGCTCCTCCCAGCAGCAACAAGCTGTCAGACGAAGACAAACGTCTATTTTTAGCCTGGTGTTGGACCATCGAAAATGTCCTCTCGCTTTCTCACTCATCCCTCCGCTAATCGTCATTAGCGTCAATTAAAGAGTCCAAACGGTGCAGACGGGCCGTGTGTCCTCCCGCCAGCGGAGATCAGTGGGCGTCTGTGACGCGTCCCTTCGTTAGCATGAACACACACAGAGAGGTTTATTTCCAACACTCGTTAGCTCGCAAACCTTCACTTCAAAGTCTCCCGGAGCTCATTTTCCTTCTGCTGACGTTCAGGAATTCAGACAAAAAGGAAAAAATAAGAAACATTTGCAGGAAGACGGACGAGTTTCTGGCGTCATAAAAAAGCCGAGCTAATTGTTTTATTCCTGTCGCAGCACAAGCGGGAGAATGTCGACGTGACGGAACCACCGACCGTGGTGGCTGCTTGTCCATCATTAGTTCACACTAGCTAAATTAGCATAAATGACAGGAAACGCTGCACTTTTCTCCAGAAAACTCTCAATTTATTAACGCCCAAATAACAGGAAATTATGGGAAATGAACGGGGAGGCTAATGGAGCGAGCCGAGGCCTCATTAGAACCTTGTTTTTCTGCCCCGTTCTGTTAAGACAAATGTCTGATCTTAAATAATATCTGTTGCCATGGTGACAGAAAGGCTCTCAGTGATTCTTCCACACTGTTGCCATCCTTTCATCAACATCTGGGTTAATTGTTTTTGCTAACTAAAATAACAACTGCTTCCTAAAAGAAGCTACGTGTTTTGTTTGTGAAGACTTGATAACCTGAATACGTCCTCTTTTCTAACGAGGTCGATTAGCTTCCATTCTAGCATTAGCGAGAATCTTCTGGTCGTCAGACTTGTTGATGATACCTCACGAATGTTCACTGCTTTCATCCATGTTTTGGTTTTTTTTCAAATTTAAATTGAAATACTGACTTGTTCAAATTCTTCCTTTCAGCGTTAAATGTGTACATTTACGTATTTCGCACTATAAATACCAACGTTTGCTATGATGAGCTGGAAAATAGATAAAAGTGAAAAACAAAGTGAAAAACAATGAAATTAGCGAGAAAAAACAGAAATTTCGTCTTGTGCTGCTACTTTTCGTCGCTAAAATCGTTTCTTTGGCAGCGTCTTTAGCTGCTGCTCCAGCGTGAAGCTCTTTAGCAACGCTGAAGTTTAGCTCCCTCTTCAGTAGCCCAACACTAATCATGCTAGTCTGCAGTAAATCATCGTACGTTAGCTGGTATAAACCAACTAACGTACGCGTAAACAATTGGTGGGGTTTGTTTTTGCCATAGCGCGGCGAGCAACAGGCCGACTCGACGCGTGGACCCTGCCGTCGCGGCACAACGGTGCACGCCGTGTCCTGGGGGAGTGGCCTGGCCGTGGCGCCGTGGGTGGCGACCGCTCCAAAGCGCCTCTGCAGGTTAATTGTGCTGATTTGAGTGAGGAGCTGGAACCACTTTTACCGATGGCAACACTTTTATGACGACTATATTTTCCAGAACATTAAATGTGTGGATTTTCCTTCTGCGCAGCGAGAGGTTAGCGAACGGCGGCCCCGCGTGAAAGTCATTTGCTAATGAGAGCTCGTAAATAACCCAGACGGCAAAGAGGCAAAGTGACTTTTGGCTGCAGCTGCGCCGCGTTAGCGTAGCTAGCTGCTGCCGCCGCTGCTGTGTGTTTGGGCTATTGGCTCTTGGATGTTAAATTTCATCACACCTTGAGGTTGTAACTTTTACGCCGGAGTAAGTGGTCCCGGTGGGCCCGGTCCTACCGGGGAAGCCGGCCAGGTTTATGGCAGAGAGGCGTTGCTGGTTTAGCAGAAAGACGGAGGGACGTTCAAGAGACTGATCCCGTCCCTGTCGCGTAACCCAGAGAAACTATAAGATAAACAACAGCTTCTGATGGCGGTCCGGCCCCCAAGGACCAGGCCCAGATCTGTGGTTCTGGTTCTGAGGGGAAAGAGGTGGAAATGAACTGATACATTCTGGGGGACAGCACGTGTCCACGTCGGGTCCATGAGGCTCATGGATGAGGTGGTTCCATTAGCACCCAGGCTAAAAGTGTCGATCAGCTCAGGTCAGACGGTGCCGGACCACCAGGAGGGCCGAGGAGACCCAGACGACCCCCGGGGAGGGAATTAAATCTGCCTCCTGAAAAGCATCTCAAAAAGTACCGACAAGACCAGAAGAAACCCGAAACCCTCACGAGAGTCTCGGGGATGTTGAACGCAGCATCTCCATCCCAGGAAGACACGGTACCGGTCCACCGGGACGCTCCGTCCTGGATCCCAGATCCTGGATGACCTCAGGGACAGGTCACAGGTCGTCCGCCAGTGCACCTGGCCGGGTCACGTGTCTGCATGGGGGGGCGTCGGCCTCTGATAACCAATCAAGGCAGCAGCTTGTTATCAGCGGTTCTCCGGTGCCCCCCCCCCCCAGTGTGTTATATCACACTTTAAGTGGCGGTTCAGGAGACACCTGATCACCATTCGTGGGCACCCACTTTAGCTCATCCATAATTCAGCGGGCTAATAATAGCACCCGTCTGTCTGTAGGGGGCGACACACAGGTGGGGGGGGGCAGCCCGAGGAAAAGGCCTCCCGGGTTCCATCAGGGAGGAATGGAAGTCCACCCGGCCGCGATGTGATGGTGGAACACTGTCGTCATGGAGACCATGTTGGCGGGGCCGTGATCCCAACAGGAGCGGTTCCTCGCCAAACGGTGAGCCGACGACAACCGTCCATACGTTTACTTTAGCCAGCCAGACGTTATTCATGGGGGGGGGTCGGAACATCATCCGTTCTTATGTGAACTCCGGAAAAGGTGGCAGGGCGAGGGGCCTCGAACCCACAACTTTCTCGTTTCAGCAACATTTTGCCGCCGCGTGTTTATCCTCATAAAACAAAGGGAGTCATGAGGTCGTGCTTCTTGGCTCCGCCCCCTTTCCCGTCTCATTGTGGGGCCTCCGGAGGGAAGATTAGACGGACACTTTTCTACCTCTCGTATTGTTCTGTCCTTCCCCTCCGGCCTCTGTTAGCGGACATCACATCCTTCACTCCATCCACACACACACACACACACACACACACACACACACACACACACACACACACACACGGGATGTGACTTTCCCAAAGTTCGGAGTACACGGGCGGATTGTTTGCTCATCCTCAGCAGGTCATCGGCGGTTAAGTCTGCATATTTGAGGGCGGCGAGGGGGCGCGTCCCTCCCCGGAGGCGCCGCTCGCCATTTGTCCCTCTCCAGACGTGTGGTACCATTAATTGTCCCGGACACGAGGTCAGCGGGAGCCTGACGCGGCGAGCCTGCCAACTCGCCACAGAGGAGGAGACCGTCAACGCGCTGGATGTGTCGCTCCTTTCATCCCTGGTTCCCGTCCCGGCGAGGCCGCCGTCCAGCCTTTATCAGCGCCGCACACACGCCCGCCTGGGGAGCCTGCGGACAGCCGACATTTGACCTGAATGAGGATGCTCATCAGGTCCCGCCACCGTGGGGGCGTGGGGGGGGGGGGGGCGTAAAGGCCATCGACCGACCGCGAATCCCACATTCCTGCGGCTGAGCCGTGAAAGTATCAGATTGTTCCACAGGCTAATGGGATGGTGGGAATGGGTCTGACTCAACCCCCCACCCACCCCCACCCCCCCTCGCAACACCTCGGGTCCGAGCCACCGCCCACGGGCAGATTAGCCACCCTGATGTCAGGCTCCAGGGTCGTAGTCCTAGCCCTCCTTCTCTTTAACATTAGCGTGCACACTGGCGAGCGCACGGCGAGGAGGGAGGCGGGGCTTCCAGGCGGCCTCGCAGCGCTAATATTGTCCTCTGATAAATTGAACAGCACGTCTGAGCGCCGCCAGCTGACCGTGTTCCAAGTTAGTTCCTGTTTCTACGACTGTCAGCCGTTCCCGCTTGCTAAGAAGATTTAGCCCGCGGCGCTAGCTGTCTGTGGGTTCCAGTCGTGCCGGGTTCTGCCAGAAATCTTTCTCCTATTTAGAACAATCTGTTCTTTATTCAGCGCAGATGCTCGGAGGAGCAGAGTTCCTGACTCTGATGACTCTCTGAAACAACAACTGCTACTAAGATATTTTAGCCGTCAGCTGCTTAGCGTTAGCTTGATGGAATGGACGTAAGTCGGTTAGCTGATTTCAGTAAACCCATAAAAGATGTCAGGCTCATCCGGGCGCAGACGGACGGAACTTTCTCAAAAGCAGATGAATGAAGTAAAAGTTACATTTTTTGTACCATTGTGTCACTTTTGTTCACCTTTTGTGAAGGTTTGACCACAGTCGCACAACTGGATTCTGCTTCTTATCAGGAGGGAAACTGGCTCTAGTTAGCATGGTTTCATTGAAAGTAGCATTGGCTACAACCAGACCGGTTTCTTTAGCACTAGCATTAGCGCGAGACAGACGGGTTTCATTAGCATTAGCCACAGCTGACAGGATTTAGCCTGTGATCAAAAATGAAGGTCTGATGTGATTCTTTGTTCTAAAAACGATGGATGAGGTGCCCAGTTGCCCCCCCCCCCCCCCCCCCCCAGTATAACCAGCAGCCCCGCTGACAGGAAGTGGAGCTAGCGTCCCAACAACAGAGGCTAAAGTTGCGTCAGACCCTCCGGTGAATTCAATGAATGCACATTTGATCTCCTGTCCCAGAAAATCCCATTAAACACAAACCGTCGTGCTCACAGTTAGCAGGAAGTGTGTGAGAAGGCAGGAAGTGTGTGAGGAAGCTGGAAGTGTGTGAGGAGGCTGGAAGTGTGTGAGGAGGCAGGAGGTGTGTGAGGAGGCAGGAGGTGTGTGAGGAGGCTGGAAGTGTGTGAGGAGGCAGGAAGTGTGTGAGGAGGCTGGAAGTGTGTGAGGAGGCTGGAAGTGTGTGAGGAGGCAGGAAGTGTGTGAGGAGGCTGGAAGTGTGTGAGGAGGCAGGAAGTGTGTGAGGAAGCTGGAAGTGTGTGAGGAAGCTGGAAGTGTGTGAGGAAGCTGGAAGTGTGTGAGGAGGCTGGAAGTGTGTGAGGAGGCAGGAAGTGTGTGAGGAGGCTGGTGAACACGTTCCTGCATGGCAACGGGAAGGTTCCCCTCTTCTGCAGATGAAACGCTCCCAGAGGAACCACTGAAGAAGAAGATGTGAGGGTTCCCAAGATGTGAGGGTTCCCAAGATGTGAGCGTTCCCAAGATGTGAGCGTTCCCAAGCATCTCATCTCCTCCCAGTCCCCCCATCCAACCTTCCAGGCTGGAAAGCTGCTCTGTTCCCGCTCCGGTTCTCTGCAGGCATCAGGTGACCATCGTGTCCTGGTCCGAACCGCTGGAGCCCCTCGGCGGTTTGCTCGGCTCCACCTTTAGACCCAGTTCACGTCCACACTCGCGCCTCATTAGGCCTCAGATCTGGATCAGGATCCATCTCCACGCCGTCCGCAGCGCCGCTGAAGCGGAACAAAGGCCGTCTCCCTTTGAATGCCGATGACAGGATCAGGAGCGCTCCATTAGCTCCCGAGATAACGTAAGCGTTCTCGGAAGACGGAACGCTGCTCCGGTGGAAGAATTTCCAAGGAGGAAATGTGCACCTGGGCAGCAGGGGGCAGTAGAGACACGTGAGGGGGAGGAGCTCAGGATGAGCAGTGCGTTACAGGCTCCGCCCCCCCCAGCTTTAACGCCGTCCATAAAGCCTTGACGCTCGCTAAAGGGAGGGGCGCCACCCACAGTTAGGATGCTCATTAATTTGGACTTAACGGCACAAATCTGCCGTCCAAGCAGGAATTTGGGCGCCAGGAGGACGTTTAACGCCCCGGCGAGCGGTGCCGCCGTAAACATGCTGCGACTCATCATTTTACTCCGCTGTCACACAAGCGTAAATGCTAAAGGTGGGTAGCAGGAACGGTCGAAACGGGAACGCTCTGCTCTGAGCTAGCCGATGCTACAGCTCCCATGCTCCGGTCATCCACGGGAAGGCGCCGTAAATCCCGTCTCCGCGTTATCGTTAAGTTTAGTAGCCCGGCAAATAAAATTAGCTGCGGCGGACTTTTGGATTCGGCTGCGTGAAACCATCAATAAAGATTTATAGTCGGCGATAAAAGAGCGAAAATTGAAATAAAAACTTAAAGTCACCGGCTTTTGTCTCCTCTGTCGTTTCCGCCGTTATTCGGTAACAATTAAACAATTAAGCGTTTCTCGGCCGTTTGCAGCGTGCACGTGAAGCCGGCGTGCACGTGAAGCCGGCGTGCTAGCGGCTACAGCCGCGCCACGCTAAAATGACGGATGGCCTCTCCTGCTGGTGTATATATAGCACAGCTGCCGCCGCCGCCGCTACGGCAGCTTGGAAGCAGCCACTCCTCTTAATGTCAAGCTAGCATACACGCGCACTTTATCATCCCCGACTGCTCCTTATTGCTAAATCCCGAACAGATCGGCTCTGCTCCCATTTTCTGCTCTCCTGCTGGTTTGAACCCGAGTCCCCGCCGAGGACACGTCCCGCGTCTCCCTCCGTAGGTGTGTGTTCCCAGCGTGTGTGTGTGAGTGTGTGTGAGCTGTGTTTGTCCCTCCGTGTCCTCCTCTCACCCGCCGACACGTGTTCCCGATTACAGGGGCAACATTCCGGAGCGTCACGTCTGTGCCGCCGATGCTGATGCTGCGGTTTCCCATGAAGCCACACTGGCGGCACGTGTTGATGCGCGCTCGCCGTGCTCGCCGTGCTCGCCGCGCGGCGCCTTTATGTGCCTGTCAGCTACAACGCTAAACGGCGGTAATGTAATAATGTGACCTTCTGAGCCCAAAGATGCTGCCACGCCGCCTCCCAACCGCCCCGGATGATATGTTAAGTGAGTCCCGGACGGCTTGTCAACAAACAGGCGAGGCGAGCCAACGCGCAGCACGCGCTGCGGTTGTCTTAACCCCAGCAGGGCACGGCGCATTAATCACGGCCGAGGCGGCGACGGTGATGAGGTGTTTGGCGGTCGACTCCAAATAGCTGGTAATGGAGCCGCGGGCGTGGAGTTGTCTCGCTCCCGGTTTCATCTCGAAGGCTAAAAGTTGTCTGGCAGAGGCGAGCCGGCGGTCTGTTGCCATGCTAGCGGTTCTGTGAGGCTCCACCAAAGCCCAGCGGTGCACCGAGCCAAATGCTAATGTGAGGACACTAATGCTAACGTGCTGACGTTTCATGGTTTGAGAGTTTGCCCCGCATGGACAAATCTCATTCGCAGCACCCTTTTAATGGTATTATTGAAGGTTAGCATGACAAATAATGCTAACTGTCATGGGTTGAAATGTTAGCTGCCATTTCCATCGCTAACGCTCACCAAACTAGTCAACAACGTCACCGCAATCATCTGCTGTAAATGGCAGCGTGTCAACACAAGAACTGATTATGTGGCGGCTATAAAACTAGCGCTGATGGACTGGAAACCAGACACCAGAGGACTTTACAGCGCTGCTGCTAGCTTGTAAACCAAGCTGGTCGATGGTCATGCTAGCAGCTCTGCCCCCATAAACTGAAACTGTAAAACAGATGTTGGATAAACGGTTCCTGGAACACTTAAAGACAAGTTTTAACAGGTATTGACGCGCGTGCGCTGAATTCTATAATCCTGGAGGATTGTGGGAATGTTATTGACCGGGCGTCGTTCACCGTGGGCGACTAAATATTCAGATTGAATTCAGGAACAGGTGACCCGGCTCATTCAATCCTGATATGACAACCGCGCTGACATTTAGGGGAGCAATTATTTCCACATCAACAGCCGCTATCGCGCTAATCAATCGATCAGAAAAGCCGACGGCGGCTGATATTTCAGATTTAGGTGATGAACCTCGGCGGGGGGGGGGTTCTGAGAGGGTCACACAAACACTGCCAGGGATAGAAAAAGAAGTGGGTCACCCTCAGGGTCACCCTTCGCCTGCGGCGTTTGGCATTCCGGGCAGGGCTAGCATGGCCGCCTCGCCAGGCGGAACGGATCCGCTGCAAGGTCGCCGCATGTGGGCGACCAGCTTCACTCTGAATACCAAACCCACTGAGAGGAGGCGGGACATTAAAGCTACGGCCCCCCAGAGGGACGAGCAGGACAAGGTGGAGGGGACGGAGTCGGGAGCTAGCAGCTTTAAAGCTGTTGGCGAGCTTTGTGAGTGCTCACGTGACCCCTAGGAGAGGCGGCGCCCGGCTTTATGGACGGTGAAACTGACTATTCTCTTCCTCTGCTGTTTTTTTTATGCGCAGCGGTCAATAATCTCCACCCCTGCATTGACGGAGGAGTAAAAATAATAAATAAAAATAGCTGCCCCGTCTTTTTATTCCCCCAGTGATCCCAGTTAATGTAGCAGCATCAAAGCTAATGGAATCGTTCCGTCTTCAGGCCGGCTGAATTAAGTGACCAGCAGCCAAGAGGGCCCCCCCCCCCTCCCTTCAGAAGGAACATAATGCTGTCCTCACCCGCGTAATTCAGGAGCCGCCGCTCTCCATTAATGCTAGCGTAGCTCCGCAGGCCGGGAGGCTATTTTTATTGTTATTATAGCTAATGGTAGAGAGTATTTAACGGGCATTTTGAAGGCATGCTAGCCTGTAGCGTTATTTACTGTAGCCTCGGCTGGCATAAACCAGAAACAGTGGTGCAACACGGTAGCCCACCACTAGGGGCAGCTGTCTGTATCAGAACGGACTATTTTATAGAAGCTAACAGCTACTTATCAGGACAACCTTGATGATAAATTAGCATGTCAGAGGACTGGTGTGGCGTTGTCATACTTCCACACTAGCATAAAGGGACGTTAGCGTCAGTGCTGTGATGGAGGAGGCCGATCTCATCCGCTCGCTGCACATTATCTGTATCGTAGTGCGCTAACGGCCGGCTAACGGTCGTTTCAGTTAAATACCTAATGTCTAATCAATGCTATAACCAGCTGTTGTTGTTTGGTGATCTTTAACCGATACGGTGAAATCGATGCTGGTGGAATGATGATACGCTGCCGGCTAATGCTAATCTGCTCACATGTTGTCTTCACGAGCTGAATCTCGCCATGAGTCTGGTGAGCTTTTGGCTAAATGGGAACCGCGATAACTCAGTGAATCCGACGCTCGCTGCACATCGTGACACCATCGGGAACACGAGGATCAATCAGCGTCTGAAGAGCAGCCGTCTCAGCCGCTTCATCGAGCGGCAACTTAATGGAAACTTCGCCGACTGTTGACCCTGAAATCAAAGGTTTCCCGTCAGAGTCCGGGAACAAACGGGCCGTTAACGTGCTCACCTCTAAGACATGTTGGTGCCAGACTGGATAATTACAATCCCGACCTCTGTGTGGCACCATGGCAATCGGAAGATCAACACAATCGATGGGAATCAACGGGAATGTTCAGGGAAAACGAGTTCGGATCCCTTTGAGGGGGAGTTCTGGATGTTCCCCACAGCCTTCTGCTGTGTCATGTTAGCTTATGTTAGCTCAGCAGCAACTGAAACACATCAGTTTAGGTCCCCGTTTCCACGGTTACGCTGTCAGATTAGAAGGCCTGAACTTCCTGTCCAGCTCCTGAGAGCAGCCATGAGCGAGAATCAATGTAGCTGCTAAATGCTAATCTAAAGAAGTCCAACCCAGTTTTGTGACATCAGAAGGTTCCAACTTCAGTGTTGGGCCTGAATTTAATGTCTCTCTTCCCGTAAGACCGCTGTGAAGTGAAGTGGTCCTTCCTACTTCCTACCAAGTTCCTGCCAAGTTCCTGCCAAGTTCCTACCAAGTTCCTGCCAAGTTCCTGCCAAGTTCCTGCCATGTTCCTACCAAGTTCCTGCCAACTTCCTGCCAACTTCCTGCCAACTTCCTACCAAGTTCCTACCAAGTTCCTACCATTCACTACCTGGAGGAGCTAGTGATACCCTATCAGCCCAATAGACCGCTCCGCTCTCAGAATGCTGGTCTACTTGTGGTTCCCAGAGTTTCTAGGAGTAGAATGGGGGGCCGAGCATTTAGCTACCAGGCCCCCCTGCTATATGGAACCAGCTCCCTGTCCAGGTACGGGAGGCTGACTCCATCGCTACTTTTAAGATCAGACTCAAAACCTACCTCTTTGAAAAAGCTTACTGTTACTAATTCAGTAGTTCCAGTTACTATCATAGACAGACAGATTACCATACTTAGGGGGTCGTCTAATCATTAGGTCACATTCTAGCTATGCTGTTATAGGCCGAGGCTGCCGGGGTCCGGAAACATGATCCCCTGACAGGCCTCTGTCACTCCACTGGGTCATGGTTTCCTCTCCTTTCCTCTCCTCATCAGCAGACTAGTTATGCTGATTCTTGTGTAGTTTTTCTGCTTCTCCCCCCCCCCCCTCTATCTATTTGCAGGTATCACTGCCATCGGAGCTGCATAATGACGCCGGCCCCGTTGAAGTGATTGTGCATATTTTTTGTGTGTGTTTCTGTGCTCTGTGCCTCTCCTCTCCCCTCCTCTCCTCTCCTTCTCCTTTTCCTCTCCTCTCCTCTTCTTTCCTCTCCTCTTTCCCCTCCTCCTCCTTCTCCTCTCCTCTACCTCCCCTTCACTCTCACCTCTCCTCTCCTCTCCTCTCCTTCTCTCCTCTCCTCTCCTCTCCTCTCCTCTCTCCTCTCCTCTCCTCTCCTCTCCTCTCCTACCTATTCTATCCTCTACCTGTCCTCCCCTTCTTCTCCTCTCTCTTTACCCAGCCGGCCATCAGCAGGAGGGTCCCCCCTACATGAGCCTGGTCCTGCTCAAGGTTTCTTCCTGTTAAGGGGAGTTTTTCCTTGCCACTGTTGCTTGTCTGGGGTCAGGCCCTGGGATTCTGGAAAGCGCCTTGAAACAATTTTGATTGTATAAGACGCTATATAAATAAAGATTGATGATTGATTGATAGCTTTGAGTGTAGGAATGTTCTGGTGCTTGTGGGAGAACCATCTCGCTTGGCTCCGTTTGCAGGAACTCTTGTGAGGCTCCTCCACGATTACCCGGCTAATGAGCCGTCCTCCTCCTGCCTGACGGTTTGTTCTCGGCCTCAGGAGCCGCTTTATCTCCACCCATCCCACAAATGCTTTAATTACCAGGCGGCTCCGCTCAGACCCAAACCCAGCCCATCCAGCTCCTCCGGGGTGGGGGGGGATCTCCTCTGCAGCATCTGCAGGGGTGTCAGACGGCTCCCGGGCTTCTCCTGGTCCGAGGTCTTCTCCTGGCGGCCGCTCAGCTTTGGTGTTTTCCTGTTGTTCTTTCCCGTCCCTCAGAGCTCAAACTCCTGACGCTCCTCCGGGCGTGGGTCCGATGATCCGCCGGTGGGATCCAGTGTCGAGTCTTTTTTGAGTCTTCCCGCCAAACAATAAATTAAACCCGTTTTAATTTCCCCCTTTAAAGCCCCGAAATGTGGAGAAGAAAACCGAGATGGGTGAAGGGAGCCGTTCCCTCCTCCACCGCACGCCGGGGCGGAAGGTCGCCGCGGGCGCGTTGGAGGCTATTCTGAACCATCCAGCCGACCCAAACACACCAGCAGACCATGACGGATATATCTGGCCTCAGACAGAACCACCATCCTTACACACACAGACACACACACACGCACGCGCGCGCTAGCTAACGAGCCCCGTTGTGATGCTACAGCAGCCCAAAGAACGGTCCTGTTGACCCGTTCGGCGTGTTAGCCGCTAACAGCGGGGAGCCGATAAACAGCGTCGCAGGGAAACTTTCTAACTCTCTAATGAAAGGAGCAGATATTTCGTCTCACACACCTCTTTTTCCAACGTTTTATTTCCTCAGGGACCCAAACAGGCACTTCCTGTTTCCCCGCAGGAGCCATGACAAGAATTAATTACAAAAGCCAAAAGACCGTGAAGGCGGAGACCAGAGCTGGAGGTCCGAGAGTCTTTGATTACTCAAGCGTAGTTCTGTGTGTGTGTGTGTGTGTGTGTGTGTGTGTGTGTGTGTGTGTGTGTGTGTGTGTACATGATGTGGTTAGGTGTGATTTCACTCTCACAGCTGTAATGAGTCTGTGGGATCACTTTAGAACATGGCTTCAGCATGATGATGGACGGGGTGTGTGTGTGTGTGTGGGGGGGGGGGGGGGGGGGGGTGACAGTGAGTTTGTCACTGTCACCTTGTTGTCACGTTATTTAACTGTGTTTTAGTCGCGTTTTCGAATTGCCTGCAGAGATTTATCAGTGCAGAGCTGCTGTACAAGGTCAACTGTGTGTGTGTGTGTGTGTGTTGTGTGTGTGTGTGTGTGTGTGCGTGTGTGTGTGTGAGAGAGAGACAGAGAGAGCAAGAGAGAGAGAGAGATAGTGGTGGTGGTGGGGTAAACAAAGCTTTTATGAGGCACGATTCCTGCAGAGTGTGTGTGTGTGTGTGTGTGTGTGTGTGTGTGTGTGTTGGGTGTGTGCGTGTGTGTTGGGGGTAATAATACCCTGCTTGACCTGGTAATAACCAGGTCAAGATTCAATTATCTGCCAGAGAATTAACCTCATGGGGTCTCTCAGGAGTGAGTGTGTGTGTGTGTGTGTGTGTGTGTGTGGTGTGTGTGTGTGTGTGTGTGTGTGTGTGTGTGTGTGTGTAAGCCACTTAAAAAGCTCTCTCATCATCGTGAACTGGAAGTTTGAAAGAGGGCGGAGCCTGAAGGTCACACTCGCAGAGCTGGAAAAATCGATATTTTGCAAATCCGATTGTTCGGGATCTTTTGGGACGGAACCGACGGTGACGGTGGAACCAGGTAAAACCTGGAGTGTGTGAGGGGGTTAATCAGGACCGTGGTTACTATCGATGGGTCGTTATTACAGCCCAAAGCCGTGTTTATTACAGTCGGTTATTACAGCAGGTGGAGCTGGATGGAAGCAGAACTGAACACGGAATACTGGAATCACACCTGATCCAATAGGGAGGCTGGGCACAGAAGGACCCCAGAGGTGTCGCCGCCAGGCCTCAGAACAGGCTGGACGAGCGGCCCGATCCCGGCGGCTGCCGACAGGTTCTTCTTGAGCGTCAGGGTCCAGGTTCTGAAGGTTCTGTGAGCCAGGACGCTCCTGAAAGCAGCAGCCGCAGGAGTCAGACGGATGTTTCCAGTGATAGATGTTCCCACTTGTTTTAGTTTTCCCTCTTTTATCCAGGTCAGGTGACCTCTGGCCCAGATTCATCACCGCCCTGCCGGTTCTTCAGAGCCGTCCTTCACTTTTACCTCTCCAACCTTGTTGAATGATTTGGTTCTTGGAACTCGCAGCCTGTTTATTTCTCCGGACCAGGCAGGATAAATCAGAGTTTGGAATGCGAGCCGTCAGACTTTCAGCCTGTTTTCAGCCTGTTTTCTCTGGGCAGCTTCCAGCTGTGGGAGCTGAACCTCCTCCAACAGGCTGCAGAACCTCCGAGCTGAGGAACGCTGTTTGGTTCTTCATCAAACTGTGAAAATATTAATACAAACCTTTGGATGGGGGGAATTTTTCATGGGAACGCCTTCCTGCCCTCAGATGTTGGAGGCTTCCTGATCCAGGCTCAGCGTCGCCTCTCACGCGTGATTGACGGCTCATCTTGAAAGCTTTGTGGGCAGAAGGTCTGTAGATGGTGTTTTACCCACAGATGACAGGGGTTATCGGGGGGGGCAGAACTGCAGCAGGAACAAGGTCAGAGGAGGGTCACAAAGATCTCTGAGGATTTACAGCACATCACAGACCTGCTTGTACACAACGTGATGCTAGCTAGTGCTAATCCAAGAGGCCGCTGACCTGCCAGGGGCAGCTCTGCCGAAGACCCTCGTGCAGGGCCAGAAGGTGCCCCCCAGGAGTGGTGTCGTTTCTGAGGGGCTGGACGTGGCTCCAGAAGCTGCTCCTTCGCGCCTTCGACGGGAACATTTGCCCCTGTCAACAGGCCATCAATGCTTCAGGAGGGAGTGCTAGCACGCTAAGCTAAAGCTGCCTCCAGCCCTGCCGTCACCTCGGCTCCGCTCCCCCGAGGGACGAAAAGAAAACAAAGTGGTTTCTGGGGGGGCCTGCCAGGTCCACTCTTATTGGGATTTCTCTTTCACTCATTTTTCGTGTTTCCTGCAGCCAGAATTCCAGAGTTCTCCGACTCCGGCCAGCAGAGCTTTCTGTTAAGGCCGCTCAGATCAGATAAACCGACCTGCACATTCCCAGCTCGGCGGCGTGGCGTTTGAGGAGCGAGTGACATCACCTCGCTGTCAAGAGCGAAGGAAATCAGGCAGGGACCTTTAGAACCTGCCAAAAAGATGGAATTACGTCTCCCCACCATCTGGATGACTCTTTTGGACCTTCGAATCCCCTCCGTCCCCCATCTGGGACGCTAACGCTGCTAGCATCCATGCGAGGCGAGGCGAGCTCGGATGGATCTGAAGAACCCGCTGCTGCAGAGTCGAGGCAGCGTCGCAAAATACTGGACAGAATGTTGCTGCTGGGGGCCTGGAGACGGACCGACCCGCTCAGACCCGCTCAAAGCCGCTCAGAGCCGCTCAGACCCGCTCAGAGCCGCTCAGAGCCGCCAGACTTCTGAGGAGGCTGGATGTGAAGTCCAGAGTTGTCCCGGTGGAGCCGCTAAAGGCCGACGGGCTCGGATGGACGGCGAGTCCAGAACCAGAAGTTCGGAGCGTCCTCCGATGTTGCTGCGCAACTTTGCGAGTTTTCTCCGAGTTCCTGGTTTCAGCCAGTGGAGAAAATCCCGAAACAGGAAGTCAGATGTGTTGTTTTCTGTTTTCCTCCACTGGCAGACGCGTGGAAACCTGAGTTATTCCACCTCCGCTCCGGTCCAATTACCCAGGAACCGGCCTGTCCACAGGCTGGCGGCTGTTCCGCCGGCGTTCCCGTGTTTCCCCTTTCATTTTCCGACGCCATCGCGTCCAGGTCTCATTCCAGGTGGATGAGTGTCTAATAGATGATGACAAACTCCGACGGAACAGGTGGAATCAGCCCCCCGTTAATGTAGCTTAATTATTACACAATAATAACGTTAAGATAATGAACGTGGCAGCAGCACGTGCGCACCAACGTGCGCTCCAGCACCTGGACCAGTCGTCCCACATCAGAGGGGAGCTGCTCCCGGTTATTTACGGGTGTTTCCCACACACGCTCCTGGGAGAGAGACGGCTTCATCACAGGTGGGATATAGCCCCGCCCCCTCCTGTAGGTTAACCTGCCTCGTCGGTGGGTCGGGAAAAGCTTCAGTGTCCGAGCGGTCGTTCCGAAACCTTAAAAAAATCTGGTTTGGATTACGGATGACCGTAAACGGGTCTGAGTGCTGATGGAATTGAAGATGACGGACAAACTTTCCTCACTTATCGCTGGAATAATAAATGGAAGCCGTGATTGACAGCTGGCCTCATCTAACGTCCCGTCCAACTGTCCCGCGTCTCCTCCCCTCCTGTCCTTACAGGACACTTGGCGAGCGCTGCTGGCAGGTCTGGCTTCAAATGCAGGATCCAAAAGATAAAACTGATAAAACCGGACGGATTGTTGGAAAGTTACGACTCCATCCCATAATCTGCGGCTTGTTATCTTTCCGCTGACAAATTGAAAAGCTTTTTTATTTCGTATCCTACTTCCTCCCGATTTGTAGCTCGACAACTGTCGGGTTCTGGGTCCTGGAACCGTCAATCAGAGCCGACTGGCCCCGCCCACTGAGGCTTGAACCGGTCCAGAACTCCAGACCAGCGTCGGAGTCGGAGGTCGTGCGGTGGGAAACGGAGCGGCGAGCCGAGACGTCAGGCCGCCGCTGCTGTTCCCATCATGGAAGTGGAATAGCAGCTGCTCCTGGAAATCTGGGATAACAACTCTGTGTGTGTGTGTGTGTGTGTGTGTGTGTGTGTGTGTGTGTGTGTGTGTGTGTGTGTGTGTGTGTGTGTGTGTGTGTGTTAAAACATGGTTCGGCTCTGACAAAGTGCAGAAACCATAAACCTGAATTTTCGCTGCTTATGTTGTATTAAAGTATCATTTCAGCTGAACGCTCGACTCCACCAGAGGACAGAAGTGTTGTCAACTGGGAGGAAACCAGTAAACCTGGGTTCCTGGCTGCTGGACCGTCCCGTCCCGTCCCGTCCCGTCCCAGCAGGGCGGAGCTTGGTGGCCTTCAGCAGCTGTCAGGGTCTCCGGTTATTCCTTCATATACGGTATCGCCTACATTTCCCATCAAAACATCAATTAGCTGCGCTCGGACGGCTTTTCCAGGCCCAGCAGACACGTGGAGGATCGTTTCCATGGGCGCGCTGGCTCGCCGTGACCACCGCCGACGTCTGCGTCAACATTAAAGAGTAATTATCTCTGTTTGTGCTCGCGGACGAGTCTGCTCGACCGTTTAAGGTAGGCAAAAGCCAAAAAACGTCAGCAAGTAGCGTTCAAGAAGAGGAAAACCGTGATCCTCGGAGCCGTCGCCATCCAATCAAGACACACACGCGGGAATCAAAGGTCCAAAGGGACGTTTCCAGTAACGGCGAAGACCAAATACACAGTTTTTGCTGCTGCTCTTCTTGGCTGAGGTGAAATGCATTGTGGGATACATCTCTCCGCACAACTCGTGTCATAATTGAAGGAGTGGGCGGAGCCACGTTCAGGGCGCTGGCAGCGGTTTAAACACCGACTGACTGTTTGCCGGCGGAGGGCTGCGCGGACGCCAGTTGCAGATCTGGGAGATCTGAGCGGCGCCACGCGGCGCTTGTGATGACGGAAGAATCTGCAACGGCCTCGTCAGCCTTCAGACACCAGACGCGTTTGAACGAGGATGGAAGGTCCCGGGAGAAGGCGGCGCCAAGGCGGCCTAGAAGCTCCGCGTTCTCTCAGCACATGAAAGAGGACCTGAAGGGTTCTGAACCTCTGACCTTGTTCTGCTGATCTGGGCCAGCTCTCGGGTCCACGTGCTTAATGAGCAGATAATCCAGGTTCTCCTTTGTTCTCCACCTGTTTTCCCATCGATCTCGCCAGCTAACGAGCTGAAGCTAACTGCTAACTGCTAACTGCTCACTGCTCCCTCGGCCTGGTCCCTGTTTGTCTCTTCTCCCGAAGCCCCTGGATGATCCTTAATCCGTATTAACTCTCTACAAGTCGGAATGTTTAAATTACAAATGCAGATTTGTGCTGGAGCTGGACGTCTGCCAGCGCTGCAGGGAGGAGGAGGAGGAGGAGGAGGAGGAGGAGGAGGAGGAGGAGAAGGAAGAGGAGGAGGAAGAAGAGGAGGAAGAGGAGGAGGAAGAAGAGGAAGATGAGGAGGAGGAGGAGGAGGAAGAAGAGGAGGAAGAGGAGGAGGAAGAAGAGGAGGAAGAGGAGGAGAGGAAGAGGAGGAGAAGGAGGAAGAGGAGGAGGAAGATGAGGAAGAGGAGGAGGAAGAAGAGGAGGAAGAAGAGGAGGAAGAGGAGGAGAGGAGGAAGAGGAGGAGAAGGAGGAAGAGGAGGAGGAGGAGGAAGAGGAGGAGGAGGAAGAGAGGAGGAGGAAGAAGAGGAAGATGAGGAGGAGGAGGAAGAGGAGGAGGATGAGGAAGAGGAGGAGGAGGAGGAGAGGATGCTGGTGAATGGTGGCTCGGAGGCTCTTCTTCAGGAATAATTTAGCAGCGTTTTAAATAACGTTGAGGAAACAAACGGGGATCTTTGGTTTTTTCTTTCCTGTTGACAAATGTTTATGAGTAAAAAACAAGTCGACGGGTTTTCGCTTCCTCCCGTTTCAGCATCAGATGCCATGTTCCCGGACGATTCCGCAGCTGGATGGAGGACAGAGAGGAGAAAGGCCTCGTTAGTCTGAGGGATCGTTCCTGCTCCAAATGCAAACGGCGCCATTAGAGACGGATCTGATGCGTCTCAGCGCCTCGCTGCCTCCACCTGCCCCAGTGCCCTTGAGCCCCACCCAGCAACATGTGTGAGCAACCAGACCAGAGCAGGAACGACTCCATTTTCAGAGGAGATCCTTGTATTTCCCTCTGCTCCGATGTCCGATCCGTCTCCTCGCTGCTTCCCAGACGCCCACCTGACGCCGACTCGGTGTTGCGTAATCGCGTCTTGGACCCTTGGAGTCCAGGTGGGACGGATGCAGGCAGCAGAGAGGATCCTGGGAACGTTCCTGTCTTCAGCTGCTGCAAATAAAAACCCACTTTTTTTGGCAGGAATCTTTATTCGGAACGTCGTGGCGGCAGGTTGGGACGGCCACTTTGAAGTGGGGAGATTTTGTTCCCGTCTTTTTCTTCTTGAAGTTCACCTTCGTCGGCGTCTTTGTGGCGTTCCGGGAGACTTTGGCTCATCGTGAGCTCTTATCACCAACTTCTGCTCAGCTCGGAATTAAACATTCTTCACTGCGGAACCGTTTGTGACAGCTACAAATAGGCCGGCGCTCCCTAAATGCCACCGAGGCGCCGCTTCTGTGGAGACGACTCTCGGATCTCAAAAGCACACATTGTAAGCGCTAGCGCTAGCGTTAGCCCAGACAAAGGCTAATATCAAGATCTGAATGAAGCGGCCTCAGGTAGCGCTCCGCTGTAGAAGGACTCCCAGGACGCAGCGGAGACGCAACCAAGTCAGGAGGAATCGGCCCCGGGTTTGGTCGGGTTGTGCCGAGAGGCTGTTTGGCCTTGCAGAGCCCCCCCCCCCCCCCACAACAGGCCGATGTGAGGGACGATTTTTCTGGGGAAAATCTTTGAAATGCTAATAAGCTTGAGGGAAGCGTCGTCTTTCTTGCCGAAAGAGCAAAAGTAAGGAGGGAGGCTGAAGCGGGGGGGGGGGGGGCGGCCTTCGGTAGCGGCGCTCGAGGCCACTGAGAAGTAATGATGGGCTGGAACGAGCTGGGGTTTGCCAGAGGATTACCGTCTGTCTCGGAAGCTCTCAGATGCCAACGTCTCAATCCGGACGGAGGCAGATCTGCTCCCACTGTTAGCATGAAAGGAGACGGGCAGCGTGTGTTGGGAAAATGTGGCCGAAGCAAGAATCCCCTCATTTTAATGAACGCACAATAAACTTCCCGCTGTCCTAGCAGCAGAATTCCGATCCTCGATGAGGAACTTTTGATGCTCTGCACATTCGCACCTCCCAAAAAGGCCCAACAGCATCAGGATAAAACCCATGAACACCAACAAATGTATGAAAACGGCCCAGCAGAGGCTAAATATTAGCTTGGAAAGCAGTCAGTATAACCAAGGTGATTATAAAGCGCTTGAAAGGGCTCCCAGACGAGTGTTTGGACCGGCGTCGGAGCCACAGTGGCGGCAATTTCCAGGAGGTCGGCGGGGTTAAACTGACGGGGAAGCGAGCCTCGTTTGCAGAGACACTCCGGCTGAATGGTGCCGCGGCCACGCAGAGATTCAGGATCTATTTTCAGATCCGAATTAAATCAACAATGCAGGTGCAGTTTGCGGCTCGCTCTCGAGGACGGTTGAATTTGTTTGGCCCAGAATGAAAGAGCTCATTCAGGCAGCTGCTGGGGGCTGTTGGTGGAGGTCGGTGTCCTCTGTTGCCCCGCGCCTCATAAAAGCCCCTCCCGCACATCTGGACCCCTGTGGCCCATCAACAGGTATTCATGAGCGGCAGGCTGGGGTGGTTCAGAGGCCGTCTGTGTCTGTAGCCTGGGTGAGACGGCTGAAAGAGGAGCTTTAAAAAGAGACCCTTTCACCGGTGTCGTTTCATCACAGCGAGAGAAAACCGGCGTGGAGATAACGAGGGTGTCAGAAACAGAGCACAGGTTGGGGTCACCAACACGTAAACAGGTAAACAGGTAAACAGAGTGGTGACCTCTGGTAAACCTGCGTTTTTACCCCTCGGCTGCATTTGTGCTCGTTTGGAACCAACGTGTTTTCTTTATGTAGCATCGTTAGCTTGGGGGCTTTAACTCAACAATAATCCTCCACCCCTCCCCCTGAGAGGTAGCTCGACCTTTGACCCGGGCGCGACCTTTGCCAGGGTGGGCTGATGGAGATGACGAGGCTGCGGAGAGCCCCCCCTCCCCCCTCCCACCCGTCTGCTGCGTATCTCCCTGCAGTTACATACGAGGTGAGCTCACATTAGAAACATCTTGGTCTTGATTCATCGGTCTCCAAATAAGTCTCCCTGTTCAAACAAGCCCCCCAACCACCCCCCCCCCCCCCCCCCAACCTGACGCTCCGGTTGGCGATCCATCACAGGCACCTTTCCCCAGCGCCCGATAAGCGCTGTGATGGATGCACGATTTGCCTGAGCTGAAACGGCTTCATCTCTGTCCCAGCTTCCACCCCCAGCCAGAAGATGAGCGCCCCCCTGCCCCCCCCCCCACCATTAAATCCCTGCAACGCCACATGACCGACCCAGAACCAGCTCGGCCCACCAATGTTCACCTCACACTCGTTCCACCTCATTGGCTCTATATTTGTGCACTTTCCTCGTGCACCTATTGTTCTCTTCACCCCCCCCCCCCCCCCCCCCCCCCATACTTAGAAAGCCACCTATCAATCTTGTGAATTAGCGCTGGCAAACCTCAAAGCTCTTCAGACTCGCTGCTCATTTTTCGCTGCCATTAGCGACACTCGAGACTCGAGTGAAAACAGGAAGCGGCAGAAACATCAGCGGCGTGTTTACGTCTGCGGGATGGAGACATAAAAGGCGGAATGTGGGACGTTCTCTTCTTCTCTTGTATATATGGATGTCGTGTAATGACACGGTCTCCTCTGCTGTTAGCCTCACATGTGGAAACACCTGTTTTGATGCTGACCTACCACCAGAACATCTATATCAAACACAGAGCCTCACGCAAAAGCTTTATTCCTAAAAGAACAAAGCGACAGGGAGAAGGGAGCGGAGCTGCGGGTCAAACGGGATAAAGATGACAGGTGCCACAGCTGGAAGAGCCACTCCGGCGTGAGGAGACGTGTTTGTTTCTGTGTCTAACCTGCAGCGCTCCGAGCCGCTGTTGCTCCGAGCGCTGCTGAGCGCTGCGAAGTGAAGGTTAGCGCAGCAGCCGCGGAGGCAGGAAGGCTACGGGATGAAAGTGAGAGGAAACACAAGGTGTGTGTGTGTGTGTGTGTGTGTGTGTGTGTGTGTGTGGATGGTTCCCACCAGGTAAACACCTGGTTTTAAGGTTCAGGTTAGATTCGGCTGACTGTTGGGTTTTACCAGTCTTAGTCCTGGCAAAGATAGAAAAACGAGTATGTGTGTGTCTCCAGGCCTCCACGCCGGTCCCGTTTCCTGCGTCCTTCCTGCCGTATCGAGCCGTTCGCTGCCTCCGCGATGGCTTCGAACTCACCAGTTTGAAAGTCATTCCTCTGCCGCGTGAGCTGCATTTTTCCCGATGGCGCTGCCGTCAGGAAAGCTGAGCCAGGAGCAAGGGGAGCGTGATTGGCGGGCCTCGCCGAGCGCGTGTATCATTTCAAAGCCCGCTACCGTTCCCAAAAAAACGCCAGATTTGGCCGCGGCCACGTCCGGGGAGTCGATACGTCTCTTAATTAAAGAGAAGGCATCTTGAGTCCCGGACGTTTTTATCCAGATTAAACTCGCAGACCTGACTTACTCTTTTTTGCTACTTTCCCGTCGCCGTGCGTTCCCGCCACAGGGACGCGCGTCCTCGCGCGTCCTCGCGCGTCAGCGGCGCTCCCTGACTTCCACCGCTGCTGGAAAGTGTGACGCAACAGCCGAGGTCGCTAATCAAAGCAGGCTGAGTCAACAGATATGTAATTTACGACTCCTTATATGTGGCCGGCGTGCTTCCTCTGGCTCCCATCTCCTCCCCCGATATAAATTTCACTTGAGCAGAGCAGCCGTGTTTGGACCGCAGCGTTCCGACCCTGGGAAACGCCGTGTGTGGAATGATCAGAGTTCCTAAAGCAGTCGGAGCGTATATCACCCTGCTTGTTATTCCTCCTCCTCGTGAGGCTTCAGAAGCAGCCCGGCGGCGGTGCCGGCGCGGCCCGCTCCGCCTCAGCACATCCTCCGCTGCACATTGCTGAAATGGGCCGAACACGACCACATCGGAATGTGTCGGCGGCCCGTCGGAGCGGCTAAAATCAATATTTTAAATGTGTTTTTCCAACTGATGAAACGTCCCATTAGGTTATAAAGCACGGCCATTAAGCTAAATGGTTCTTAAACAGAGACGCGAGCTGAACTCTGGTAAATGAAGGGTGAATGATGTCACACACGTGCACGTTTCTCGCCATTTTTCCATTTGTTCGCCGCTGAAATGGTCGCAGTCGGACCGCGTGGCTGCTGCGGTCAGCATCTCCGCAGGGTTCTGTCCCGTCCTGCGAGCCGTGGACGCCACGGAAGACCCACAATGCCGTGCACTCGTGCTGCGGGTTGAGGGGGTGTGGCCTTCAGGCGTCCCTGCACACCTGTGGCAGGTGTTGGGCTCTTTGAACCCTTTTGGGTTTCATCCAGGGAGGAAGGAACATCCCGTCCTTCCTCAAACAGCAGTTCCTGCACATGGAGGAGACGATGGAGCCGAGGACCTGGGAGCAAAAGCACATTTTTAGGGGAAACCGCGCGACAAAAGGGTGATTTTTCTCTTCTTCTGTTGTGTCGGCGTCCCTGAGCAAACACTGACTCACCTAAACAAAATCTCTCCGCTCAACAAGGGTCACGGAACAGGACCGACGTCTCCTCTTTCAAGTGGAACCAAACAGAACGCCGCGCACCACAACGCTTCCACACAATTCTGGAGTCCATCTTCATCAAAGCAGACAGCAGAAATGAATTCATTCATGACCCTGAGAGGGAGGAGACCTTAAAGTCCGTTTAGAAGACCGACTTCACAGAAGCAGGATCAATAGAGGCTTAAAATATCAGCTGGAATAGATGAAAACAACATCAGAAGGGAAGAATATCTCCACTATTGGGACTTACATGTTAACCTTTGACCTCTGGCGCCTCAAAGACCTTCGTGCCGACTCAATTGTGTTATTAATGATTTATGGGTATCTCCCTTTTCCTGATCTTTGTGGATCATTTGGGAAAAGTAAAAACCAGAAAGAGCCGTCGATCTGTCATTTCCTCTGACGCTCAGCCTAAACGCGTCCCTGCTCATACAGTATTCATGGGCGTCTCAGGCCGCCTGAGATAAACAGGACGCTCTCTGAGGAGCGGGACAGCAGCCAGTGGACACAGCAGAAGAGGCAGCTGTGAGGAGGAGGAGGAGGAGGAAGGAGGAGAGGAGGAGGAGGAGGGCAAAGTGCCCCAACAGCCGTGGGAGGTGCAGGGGAGGAGGCGTCCAGGTCTGACAACGAAATTGACTTAAACTTTGGCCCGGAAAGGGATCAAAACCAGACAGGGTGTGAGAGGGAGAGTGGGCAAGAGAGTCCAAAATGGCCTCAGGTGGTGCTTCCTGTGGATAGTCCATCCAGGTGGGACAACTGAGGACAAGATGTGGCAGGGGCAGTGAAGCACGTGGGCATACGTGTGTGCACGTGGGTGGGTGAGTAGGGGGGGGGCAGATTCAATCAGAAGGACCATCTGCCTGATGAGCTGAAATGCCAAAGGTGTTTCCCTCCTGTGGGGCGCAGTCATGTAGCACAGGAGGGAGGACGGGACCGTCTGTGCCCCGACGTGGTCCACGTTTAATCCGTCCTGTTAACAACAATGCAACATGGAGCAGAGCCTCGGCTGATCAATAGCCTGATTCACACGGACCACGAAGTTAGAAGTCAGATTTAGAAGCACCAGCAAGCATCAGGCAGCCAGAAACAGCCTCCGGCCTCCAGGCCTGTCTGCAGTCACGAAACGGACAAGAAGAGCTGAATAAAAGCCACGGGGGCAGCGCTGCTCCCATAAGTGCCCGTCACGTGCGTGAGGTCTGACACCGAAGAGGAAGCTGTGGCGTGGAGGCTGCTCTGCATTACCGTTAGCATGCCGTGCGATAGAAAGAGACCTGTTAGCATATGAGGGAAAGAAATGAGTTGAAACTTGAATCGTAAAGGCTGAAGATCAGCTGGTTAACTGGTTAAGGCTGGGTAAGGCTGGTTATGGCTGGTTAAGGCTGGGTAAGGCTGGTTAAGGCTGGTTAAGGCTCCACGGAGCGCCGGAGAACAGCGGAGGTTTTACGTTGGCGCCGCGTGAGTGGCAGCCTGTGACAACAGCTCCCGCTCACCTTCGAGCTTTTCTTTACTTTTTTCTTCTTCTCTCCGCACCTACTACTTTTGTTTCTGTGTGTTTGGTTTGTTTCATTTATCTTCATGTATGTAAGACTTGTGGAGTTTGCACTGGTGGCTCTACTTGTTTTTTCACTTTTCGATACCGCGTCCGGAGACCCATCGCAGAGGGACCAGCTGTTCGCCCTGCGGAGCTCTGCGGCGCTGCCCAAGGAGCGACCCGATGTGCCCCCCGAGCTGAGGAGGACCCCGCGCCGGGGTCGAGCGCCGTGCCAGGAGGAGACGCTATCGACCCGTCCTGCCCTCCATCATCATGGGGAACGTCAGATCTCTCCCCAACAAGATGGACGAGCTGGCGGCGCTGACCCGGCATCAGCGGGGAGTAACGGGAGAGCAGCCTGCCGCTGTTCACGGAGACCTGGCTAACCGCGCTGACTCCGGACACGGCCGCACAACTGGACGGATTTACTCTTCTACGGGCAGACAGGAGCAGGGAGAGTGGTGAGAGGGAGGGAGGAGGACTGGCAGTGTTTGTGAACCATAGATGGTGGAACCCTGGGTGGGATCAGCCATCTTCTGTGGGACAGTCTGCTGGTCCAGGAGCATCACGGACAGGGACAGGAGGAGGATGGACAGACTGGTGAGGAGGGCCAGCTCTGTCCTGGGATGTCCCCTGGACTCGGTGGAGGTGGTGGGAGACGGGAGGATGATGGCTAAGCTGTCATCCATGCTGAAAAACACGTCCCCCCCCCCCCCCACAGGACACCCTGGCAGCACTGGGCAGCTCCTTCAGTGAGCGGCTGCTCCACCCTCGCTGTGTGAAGCAGAGGGATCACACCAATAAACAATAAACATAACGCCCGCTAGCACAACCTGAATATTATATATTCTGATATGTATATTGTATCCACCCTCTGTACTATGTACAGGTACACAGAGGCCGAGTATCCATTTACCTGGATTATTGTAAATATACATCCTCTTTGTATATTCCAGATTCTATTCTATTTTATTTTTATCTTAATTGTCTCTGCGTGCTCTTGCTGTTGTTGCGCTGTAAATTTACCCGTGTGGGACAATAAAGGACCTGGATCTGAACTGGGAGTCCGACCAGTGAGGAGACTGGACCCATTAGGATCTGATCCTCACAGCCGCCACCGCGGCGTCGTTAGCTTCTTTTCTCCCTGATTGAAAGGGAAGCTTCAACCTTTCGGTGGATAAATAAAATGCCAGGAGATCACCAGATCACGGGCCCTCACACCCCTGCAGGTTGCTGTGACAACAACACGCTCTTTGATTTGGAGCCACGATTATCAATTAGGGGTCAGGCGGCGCCGGCGCCGCGCTTCGAGGCGGACGCGGCGGCAGCGGCCACGGTTCGGTTCACCTGATGATCAAACGCTCGAAGTCAGCCAGGGTGTTCAGAGATGTTCTCGTGTTAGCGCGAGCGCTGACTCACCCGGAGAGTCCCAGGGGGAAAGAAAACCTTCAATGGTTTGTGAGAAAATGGCGGCCGCCGCCCTCCACGCCATCAGGCCGCGCGTTGGACCAAAGGGAGGCTGAAAACAGGAAGATGGGGAGGTGGAGGAAGGGCAGAAGAGACGGAGAGCAATCACCTGGAGGTCGGCATCCTGCCATGCCTCTCCCTCTCCACTCCTCTCTCCCTCCCTCCGTCTCTGGGGAGGTATTTCCATCCCAGAATATTCCACGGCGTTCCCGTCCTCATTCACTTACCTCTCACACTGTCACAGCCATTCTGTTACTGTAGGCTTCAGCCAAGCAGCCTCCGCTTCCTGCAGGAAAACGGATTATTCCCATCGCTCCCTCCTTTCAGCTTGCCCTCCCTGGTCCCAGGCTGTGCGGTCCCGGTTCTGTTTGGTCTGGTGGGGGGGGGGGGGGGGGGGGGGGGTGGATGCTTTACAAGCTTGTTCCACATGCTGGGTCCAATCAAGCAGGCTGGCAGAACATTCCAAGACATGAAAGGAAACTCTGATAGGATCGTTTTGGTTTTTTTTCCCTTAATTGCAATATGGAGAAACTCCAATTGGCCCGGAATGTTGCTGGTTTTGTTTCCTGTTCTCTCCAGGTGTGTGTTCAGCTCAGGTTGGAACTTTACCGGCTTCTTTAGGGACCGGGCTGCAGCGACTCCCCGGCTGAGTGGCAGGTTGCGATGAAAGAGCTCCCAGTCGTCAGAGATGACAAGAAAATAGGAGGGCTTTCGGAACGCCGCCCGTCACATCCTGCTCGCCTGTGTGGAGCGACTGCGCCTATAGGTGCCACTCAAACCCCCCCGGCCTCAGAGGGAAGTGGCCGCCGAGTGTGTTTGTGCGTCATTACATCCCAAACAGCAGCGTTCGGCTCCCGTGTGCCAATCGGGCCGAGCCGCCGAGGATCTTCCGTCTCTTTCACTCCGTTAATGGCTTCCCTTCCGTCTCCGCCTCTCCTCCCTCCACCCCCGAGCCGTGTCCGCCCTCCTCGCCATATGTTCCCCTTCGCTCAGCCTCTGGAGTGGCGTCTGATGAGACCTGGATTGAGAGCGCTGGAGTATCAGTGCGCTGCAGCAGCGGGCCCAGGAGAGGCTGTCATGGAAGGAGACGGGCCCACTTCACATTAAATATCATCTGACACCTAATCTACTGCACCTTCTGTTGCCACGGCGATGAAGGGGGGGGGGGGCGACACCTCCTCTCCACCCCCACCATGAGGAAAAAGCATCATCCTCCTTTTAGTTGGGGCTGCATAATTAACATGGGAGGTAAGGAAAATAGGACGAGCCCAGAATCACTGGTACGACGTTCCCGACCGACACTTCCTGAAGGTGGGACGTGAGGAAGAGGAGGTCAGAGATCGACACCGTTCCAATACTGGCAGATGGGAGAACGTGTCTGGATCAGAGACCTCACAGATTCTAGAGGGAATGTTACTCCAGAAAGCTTTTGTCTCTTAGAAAGGGGAATTCTGGGATTCAAATCCTCTCCAGGATCAATAACTCATCATTTCTGCGTAACAGCTTCTTCCTCTGCTCCGACATCCATCTCTCCGTGGCTAAATTGTCCTAATCCCAGGCTTCATCGCAGGGTTCACCCGCCAGATGAAGCCACACAACTGGTTTGTTCTGGTTCTGCAGATGATGAAGACGAGCTGGGAAATCAGGCCGTTTACTGGGAAGAGCAAAGGCTGCGAGCGAGGAAACAGTCCGGGAAACTCGGAGTCAAACTGGAATTCCATCGCTCCTGTTTCCTCTCCTTTTTTTGGAATTCCCTGTGTGACTCATCCTCTTCCGGGTCTCTAGTCCTTGAGCGACACATCTGATCAAACACTGACAACATCTGGTGAAACTCCGCACGCTTCCCGTCACCTGGAGGTCCACAGCTGGTCGGATTGGACGCCTTCCTGATTTCAGATCAACCGTTTCCACCATTGAACCAAGTAAACGTGTTCCCATCCCAGAATGCACCAGGTCATCGCGCCCGCTGGAGACCCCTGAACCCTTTCGTTAGCAACATGCTAAACGCTTTAGCCGCGCCAGCTTTGCTCCGGTTATGCTGAAATGGGCGGAATAAACCGGGGCCAAAGCTGCCGAGAGCGAGCTTCCTTCCTGCGACGGTGTCGGAAGACAACAGTTAATTTAAGGGGAACTTTAGACATCTTGTATCAAATAATAGCTTTCCCACCAGCAGTGGGCTCCCTGAACGCACCACGGCTCAGATTCCAGCTCCGATAATGAGCGTTGGACTCCGAGCGGGAATGTTAGACGCCTGTGTTTGTTTTTCCCTTAACCATCCCGACTTTATGGCAGATGTGACGTTCGCCGGCAGCAGCCCATCGCGGCGGCCGCAGGATCGTTCTCACTTCATTCCCAATGAAGTGCGGTCATCCGATGCCTTCGGGGACCTTTTCCCGTCCCATTTCTGGGTTTTCGCTGCTCTGCTTCCACATGTGCGAGCGCCGTTCAGCTTCTTTTTCACTTTGAGGGAAAATGTAATAAAAATCCCCACAGTCGTTGCCAGGAAGAGATTCCAATGAAGACATCCATTGTGCTTCGCATTGGCAGCGCCTGAGCTTTTCCTGTGGGGGGGGGGTCAACGTGTCACGAGCGGTGCACTTCCATAAGTGCTCAGCGAGTCTTCCAGCCGCTCTGTTCCGGCCTCCCGACCCTGAACAGCCCGGTGACCTGCGAAGCGACGGCGTTAACGGCTTGACCCCGCCTCCTACCACAGAAGCCGGCCTGGTGGGGGCGTCGGCCATCCATCACCGCTGCTCCCCCCAGGATAGACTTCACCTCCCGGCCCGCCTGCTCAACCTGGATGGTTCCATCTCCACCTTTATGGCGCGAGCGCATCATCATTTGGCAGTGACGGAAGGTCGCCGGAGGATTTTCCTACATAAAACGCCGCATTTCACCACCTAAGGGGGGGATGGGATGGGGGGGGGGGGGGGGGGGGGGGGGGGGCGTCCTGAACCCGCTGGACTCATTAAACTTTGAAGGAGACCTGGGAAGAACCTTTTTCTCCCACTTTTTTAGTCAGAACAGCTGGTTGGTCTGAATTTTTAACGCTCCAAATGTAGAGTTGGAGTCAAATGAAAAATGAATCCTGCCTGTGGCCGTCGTTTCAGCCTCAATTCACGGAGGAGCGACTCCGACGTGTAAACACGGATCAACGGCGGAGGCTGACCTCACGAATTCCTCCGTCTCTCCTGGTTGGCGAGGACCTCGTCCACGTTCCCGTGCTGTCGTTCCCTTTCTGTGGCTGGAATGAGGTCTGGGATCCCGAGGCAGGCGTGCCCTCGGTAACTAGGAAGTGCTCTGTTGGGAATACAGCAGTGACAACGATAACCAACACGGATAATCGCCCCCGCAGCTGCCCGTGACCTCTGACCCCTGCGTGAGGCGCTGAAAGCAAAGAGAGTGAAAATAGCCCCACTCTGTCGCACCGCTCCCGCGTAGCGAGGTTAAACTCCTGCCTACAGTCGCTCATTATGGAATTCCACGTGCAGGTCGGCCGGCGTGAGCGTCTGTAGGTGTGTGTTGGAGCGCCGGGGGAGGCGGGGGCTCTTGGCCGGTGTCAAAAGCACTTAAATCATCACACATGGGAGGAAAGCGGCACTTACAGCACATAAATGTCAGAATGAGTTGGTCCATGGAAGCCTGCAGAAGATCTAGTGTGTGTGTGTGCGTGTTCATATAACATAGTGAGGACCGGTGAGGAGTGTTAGACTGTCCAAGCCCATGTAAACGGGAGTGTGTGTGTGTGTGTGTGTGTGTGTGTGTGTGTGTGTGTGTGTGTGTGTGTGTGTGTGTGTGTGTGTGTGTGTGTGTGCTCTGCCAGTGACAGATATTCTAGTTGTTCAGGACATCCTTTGGATAAAAGATTGGTTAAAAACGCCAACGGACTTCGACTCTTCACCAGACGTACGATGCCCCCCCCCCCTCGCACCGACAGGTGATGATTAAAGGCTGACCTTACGCTTAATTAGTGGCAGTGGGGAGATTTTGGTGCTCGGCTATGAATCATGGGAGGAGAAAAGCAGCCACCAGGGAAATGTTACCGAAGTGATTAGGCTGTAAATCAATAGTGCTGCTGACCTGCGAGCGGAGCGGCGGCGTCGCACGCGCGCAGCAAACCCACTCCTGCTCATCGGATCTATACTTTATGATTATCCGAGTTCATTCGTTCAGAAGTCAGCACAACACACAGTGTCTGTGTTGATGTTGCACTCATGTTGCCCCCCCGACACCAGATGAAACAACTCATTTGATGCTAGCAACTCTGCCCCCACACTCAATAAATGAGCCCAAACGTGAAGCTGCGGCTTCATCCAACTTCCCCAAAAGCCTCTCATATGTGGCCGAGGTGAGGAGGCTCATTAGTTATTGAGGAGGGGGAATCGATAGCTGGAGGGCTCCATCACAGCGCACAGCCTGATTATTGCTAACTGCGTCTCGTCTGGCTGCTAACGTGTTAACATGGAGCAGCATGACAACGCCACAGTCGCCGGAACGCCAGGACTGAAAGGTTGAACCACAACGGAAAATAACTTTTTGATTCACAATCACTGGAATCAACTCCAAAGTCTTTAAGTGAGCTAAACGTTCCAGCTAGCTGCTAGCCATAGAACATCTGCTCAGTGTGTTTATATAAAGTGTAAATGTCATGAACATTGTTTTTATTAATGTTAGATTCTATTATAAAAACCCCGGCTGTAACGATTCCCTGCTGCACTGTTACTAGCATCAGCAACATTTACCAGAAGCTAATTAAACGTAGCTGAATGCTAAAGACGTTTTGACCCCTTTGTTGCTCAAATGGCTCCATGAGGTCAAACACCAGTTTTTTTCATTTGTAACCGTCACCAGGAAGCGTGAGAATCCCCTCAGACGTCAGATGCTAACCTTCACGATAGCTTAGCGTGAAACACTCTGCAGACGTTTTAGCCCAAAGTAAAAGGGATCGTGGTTTTTAAATTAAGACATTTGCACCACGGCGACAACGTCCAGATCAATCAAACAAAAAATGCTAATGCTCCTATTGCTCGTAACACACACACACACACACACACACACACACACCACACACACACACACACACACACACACACACACACACACACACACACGGGCCTCCAGCTCTAATTGAGTCTATTGAGCAGAACAGCATGATTTCTCGTAGCTTCAGCAATAATTGGGTTCTGTGCCCTTCCTTCTGACATGAAACACATTTTATGGTCCAATTTAAAAACACACAGCAGCATAATTATGGAGGGAAGAGCGGATCGGTGACAGGACAGGATGAAATGTCCTCTCCATTCTGCTGGAACTCATCTGTCTGAGGAGAGTGTGAGAGTCCCACTGTGTCACGTACAAGTGGGGGTCATCCACAAGTGGTTCCTGTGGAGGGGGGGGGGCTCGGAATAATGATTAGCTCTCCAGAACATATGCCGCTAACTCACTGCTAATGACCGATTTACCAGTTGCTGTTTTGACCCACGTAAATGTTCAGATGCAGGTGAGCCCAGATGTTTGGCAGATTTGTGTGCACATTAATGAACAGCCAATACAGATGTTCACACACACACACACACACACACACACACACACATTGCTGATATCCTCTGGGATTTCTGTGTGGTTGTGAGATCAATAGCTCGTCTGCATCAGGTTCCGCCTCCATTTGCTTTGTCCTGTGTTTTCACTGCCTGGTAGTAAAAGTGTCATAAAGAGTCCCACTCTAACGTTGCCGGGCCTCCAGGAACTGTTTTACCACATTGCTAACTGCCAAAAAAAGGAGCTACTTTAGCTTGGAGGGTTAGCGTTATCCTGGTAGGAAGAGCTGAAACCAGCCTGCCAGAGACAGAGAGCCAATCAATCAACCAGCTAATTGACCGTTTTCCTGCCAGGACTTTAGCTCACTAGTGTGGCAGTAGGCGCGGTGGGGTAAGTGTTGGACGGGCCGGGGTATTTAAGGGGCGGTCCTGCTCCCACCCGCTTCACTTCTGCGGTACGTTTGCATTGGCGCCACAGGCAAACACGGGTTAGCGCCACTCGATACATGCGCCTTTCCCTCACGCAGAATGACCGATGGCCGCTAGCGACCGGCGACGGAATGTCGCCGCTACATGGGCTGCTGACCCGCGCTGCTCGCTGGTCCGGGCTGGCAGCAGATATTAGAGGGACATTTTCATGGTTTATTCTGAGTTAGTTTGGTAACAAATGTACCAGCCTTTGTTATATAAACCTGAGTCACATTTGTCCTATCATTTCTTTGTTTTATATTCTTTTGTTGTTGGGTTTTTTTTTGCGTTTTCAGGCCCTGGGGCTGATGACTTTTGTTTGTTTTTTTGGCTAATCGAGGTTAAGTTGCCCGTCTTAGATTTCAGCTTTTGTAGTTTGTACATCCACTCTTCTGGTTGGGATAACTTGGTTATTTTCCTGTAGTTTAGTGAATCCCCCCCATCCCAGGGTGTCTTCAAGCCCGTTGCAAAATAAAGGTTACAAAAAGACGTTCTCTCACAAAAATAATCCAATTTCAAGGTAGAAATGACGTTTGCTTGTTTGTTAAATGCCCGTTTCAGGATAAAATGGGCTCATTTAATGATACGTTTACTGTTGTTGACAATTTCCAGCAAAATATGTTTTTAATTGACTAAATTTGTGGTGATTTGGGTCAAATTTGACTGTTAAAGTTCTACTGGTGTTTTTAATGTTTGGATTGAGCAGTTTAGAGCCGTTTCCGGAGCAACGCTAGCCTTTTAAAAAGGTTCATTGCTGTTTGATTACATCTCCCCGGGCAGCTCAGCGCTACGTTAGCTGTAATAATTCAGCGCTTGTCCATTAGCGGGACATAGCTTCCTCTAAACGACACGCCTCTGTCTAAAACCATGTCCGAGCCTCGTGAAGGCCTCACATTCAGAGCGCGGGTGATTATGACAGTTATTGAAGCCGTATGGCCTGAAAACTGGGCCTGCTAATGCTCTCAGTTATTCAGAACCGCTGCGGTCACGTCTGGTTTCTCTCAGCTTTTAATCAATCCACGTCATGATCCACCCCAGGAACAGGGGGCGGCTCGGAATCCCAGCCGGCCCGGCAGCATCGGAGGAGAAGCTCTTTAATTGGATCCACCGCCGACGTCACCTTTGCTGCTAGCATAAAAGCGTTAGCCGTCACGGCGGCTTTGTGAGCGACGAGTGTCGAACATTTGGGCCTTTTTATTTTTTAATTGGTTTGTGTTCAGACCAGCAGAATCGATGAATTAAAGGTGGTTGAAGCCGCTCGGAATGAAGCCGTTGAGAGATTATTAACGTTTGAGTCTGGATTTCATTTATTCTGGCCAACAGCAAGGCTGGAAAAGCAGAAGCAAAGTTCATCAAACCTGGAAAAAACAAAAAGATACTCGGACAATTTCTGAGCTTCCAGGTCTCAGCAGCTCCTGAAGTGTGTGAGACCCCCCCACACACACACACACACACACACACACACTGGTGAACACAGTCAGTGTTTACACCATTTGGCTCGATTCGCATCCGGAATCGAGCTTGATTTGTATCCCGTGCGACACTGCACTTGCGAAATTCCTCTTCTTGCGCTCTGGAATATCAAACAAAGTGGAGTCGGCCCCTCGGAGCCTGGAATACAAATCTGACGGCAGCCTTGAGATGTGTTGGGAACGCCTGTTTGGCCCTCCAGAGAGCGACGGAACAGAGAGGCAATAACAGGTCAGATTTCCCCAAAGGTTCCGACATCGGCAGCAAAATTAATTGCACTATTCCGGAGATGAATAAAAGCATTTGTGCTGTGATTAAGCGCCCCCCCCCCCTTCTCCCCCCAAGCCTGAACCAACATTAAATAAGCCCACGGCAGCACCCGTCTGAGGGACTCCACTTCCACGGAGCCTGGAACACATTCCCTATCCCCCAGCAACACGTACGCACGGCAACGTGAACCACAGGACAAACGCCGACCTGTCATCCATCAAGAAACGGGAGCAATAACGCTGGGAGCGGCCTGCGGATCTCCCGGAGAGGCCATCAGCCAACGGGCTGCGATAAGAGGAACGCCGCCATGACACGGAGCGCCGGATCTGACGGCCTGTCAGCGCCGATGGAGCCGTCGCCTGATTTTAATCGCCACCTCGGGTCGTCGAGGGGCTGCGCACATTCTGGCATCTGGGAGCAATAAGGCGCAGGAGGGGGGAGATAACGCTCCGAGGAGGGGCGGCACGTCGGTACCAACACGGGTCCGACGTTTACCTTCGATTTGTCTGTGCCTGCCGATCCATCCGGGGAATGTTGGGAACCAAAACGATGTAATTAAATGCGGAAAATCGGAGCCGGCGAGGTGAGTCATCTCCTCCATGAGCTGTCAGGAAGTTTGAGTCTGAACAGCGGTTTTTCTCCCCGTGTTTAAAGCTGTTTGGATTCGGAATGCTGTGTTTTCAGCGTCTGGCATCATCTTACCTGGATCAGTGTCAAATCCCGGGAGCCTGGGAGATTTACTTTTCTCCGGCCCTTTGGCTGCGCACACGGCCGCACGTTTCATTGCTCTGGTCAGCTTTTCTCCACCAGCCGGCGGCCGGATCATCTGCCAGCGGCGAGTTTTCCCTGTTTATGCTAAGCTAATCTCTCCCACAAACACGCGCCCGCTTTTCCACGTTTTCGGGCAGTTTGGGGGCGTCAATGTGCGAAAGTGGATCGGGGGAGGGTCCGTCAGACGGAGCTCTAGGGGCTTTATTAAACAGACGTGCGATGCTAAGGTATGCTAAAGGAGTTAGCAGGACGAATGTCTGGAGGAATCTCTCAGGGAATATTACATCAAAGGCCAGAAACTGTCGGTTTTCCAGCTTCTACTTTTGGAATCCTGCGATTACCCAGACAGGCAGCTGACTTTGACCCTGAATTATCGGGTTGGTGTCGACCCCGGGTCCTCGCTCACATTTGGCTTTAATAGACGTGATCATCGAAAACGCTGCTGCAGCCGCAGCTCCTGCCGTGGAGCAGATTCCCACATGAGCTGCGGAAATGTTTGCTTCTGGAATTTGAAGTGTTCGGCAATTAAAATCGGGGGCTTTACGCTAAACACGACAGCGCCTGCACAGCGCACGTTAGCGAAGAGGGAATCTTCCTGAACTGCTGGTTATATTCTCCTCCTGGGAAGCGCTCGGCTGGACCACCACACCAGAGCTTTTCCTTTGTTCTCCAGCCCAGACATTCCTGAACGCTGCAGTAGTTCAGGTTCAGGCTGCTGTTTTAGCATTTGCGTGCTAGCGTCCTCTGGGCCTCCATCAATCCTCACAGGATGGTGCGCGTTTGCCGTGGGAAGCGTCCACGGAGGGTCCTGCGTTCCGTCAGCAGCAGTTCTGGACCCGGACAGCTAACGGCAGCGTTAGCGGACTCGGGCTAACCTTGATGCCTTTAGCGTCGGCGGTGGAGGCACTAAAAGTGGACTTCTGGTTCACACCCCGTGTTTATCTTGAGAACAAGGTCTACTTTACTTTGGCGGGGTTCGGGCACTAAAACCTCGTGGTCGGCGTTGAGGAAACGGCGCCGACGTTTGGGAAAACCAGGGCTCTAAAATTAGACCACTGGCTTTAAGAAATGACGGGTTTGAAAGGGGACGTGAACTCTGGTCACGCGACCCTCCGCTGAACCCCGAGCTCCACCGCCCCCGGCGCTCTTATGGGATTTCTGGATGCTCCATCTGCTCCATCCGTCTGAAACGGGATCAGGGCGTCTGGACAAGGTGTGAGGGTCCGTGACGGACGTGGATATCTGAGGAGGAGCCTGGAAAATCAGACCACCGACCAATTTTCTGCAGTTTTCGGTTGTTTTTCCTGGATCCGCCGCTGTAATTTCCTTCACATGGATGCGTTTAAGGACCTCTGAGAAGAAACACGCTGACATCCGATCCTCTGCTTTCACACACATCTGAATTTAAGATCGGAGGAGGAGCTTCGGCGTTCCGAACACACGCGTCAGCCCTTCGCCTCGCTCCCTCCCCCCCACGACCGACCCTCAGAAGCAGCTTCCAGGCGTCTCTCCGCCTCCCCTGATGTCAGAAACGCCACCGTCGGCGTAACCGGAGACTCCTGTTGAAACTCCTGTTGAGAGAACGAGCAGGAAAATCAGAGAAATGATGACACGGAGTTCCAAACTGGGGTTTCTGGGATCACATGAACCAGAGAGGTGATGAAAAGTCTAAGTAATGAAGAAGCCCCGCCCCCGGTGGCGGCCCTGACGTGACCACCCTGCCGACCTCGGCGCCCTAAACCCCCCCCCCCGGTGACATTTCCCAGCGTGACTTATGATGTGCGGCGAGACGCCGTCTTTAGCCGCGGCGCTAAACGCCGACGTGGCTCCGATGGCGCCCTGATTGGAACCATGACGGTGGTCTGTGAGAACCTGCGAGCCAAGTGGCGGCACTCCATCCATCAGCGACCTGTCGGGACCCCCCCACTCCATGATTCACGGTGGCCATTTTGTGTCAGAATCTCAACACAAATCAGCTCGACCTGAACAGGAGGTTGAGAGAGGCTCTGAGTGGAGACACAGTCCTGAAATGTGTCACTAGAGTGGGAGAGAAAACAGCCACCTACCCCCCCCCCCCCCCCCCCCCTCCCCAGCTTTACCCTGCTCTCCAGCTGCTGCTGCTGCTCCTCCTGCTGGCCTTTAATAACTCAGAGCTGGGAGACGCGGCGGCCATGTTTGCTTCTTTTATCCGTGCAGTCACATTCAGCCTTAATCTCGTTTGATTTGGCCCAAAGCCAGGGGTGCAGGTTAGCGCTAGGTCAGGCTAAATGCTAACACGCTACACCGCTACTACAGCGAACAACACTGGGAGTTCTGATCTCCGTCCCTTATTTGATTTTGTGACTTCTGAAGTTTCAAGTGGGCACCAGCAGCTCTCTGTAATGGAGAATCACGTCTGTAAAAAGCCCCCGGAGTCAAGAGCCCCCCCCCCAATGACAACCAGAGCAATTACTGTGTGTTCCAGCACCCTTTTCACAGGAAGTGACTCGCTCACCGCTGGCGTGAGGCTCATTTGGTTGGCATTAGCATATCCTGTCGCCACGTCCTCGCCTCTCAACTCTCCTTCCTCCGTCATCTTCCATCGGAGGAACGAGAGGAAAACACAGGCAACATGTTTTTGTTTGTGTCCTGTGCGAGTCGCCGCGACCCCGACCTAAGTGGAAGCTGTGATTAAACATCAGATGAAGGGGAGCGCCGCCGCCCACAACTCAGGCAACAAAGCTTTAGTTGAGCAACAGCAGCTGCAAGAATTTGCTGAATCAATGACAGAAGGACGGTGGGTCGCGTCCCTCTCCGGCTAATTTCATGCGACACACAGTAGAACTTTGGGGCAGTTAATTGGATTCAGATCGCAGCAATAATCCTGCGTCAAGTCTCCGCTAATGCTAAAGCGCAGCAGTCGCAGAGGAAACATCTGTGCTGCAGGCGGCACCGCCAGGAGGGGGTCACCCCGGCGTCGACGCCTCGGGGGTGATGTCATCCCGCCCGTCGCAGGAGGCCGCCGTCTGGGAGACACGTCGGTGGCGTCCTGCTGACTCAGCTGGATGTGAAATCTGCGGCGATGCTAACGGTCAGGGCGTTATCGATCGCCGAGGATAAGCTAGCTTGACTGGACGCAGCGGGATTGTCGCTCTCCCATATCTTAGCATCCTCCTGTCCCGATGGTCCTCATCCCAGCCACATCTGTCCCCCATCAAAGCTCACATCAAAGACGCCGCTCCTCACTTTTGTCACACCGGAACTCCGTTAAAATCGTTGAACTCGTCGTCTGAGTGAAGACGAACGTTTGCACCATTTTCCTGCCTCTGATCGCGTGAACGGGCCGGTTTCCATCTCCTTCCACGAGGAGGTTCTGCCATTTTATTTCGTAATCATGCTTCTTTATTGCTAAAACTCGTATTTGTTACGCTCCATCTTATTTTGGCGCCTCATGAATAGCCTCCTGATTGTTCTTTTTTCCTCCTTTTGAGAAAAAAAATGGATTTTTTTCCTCTCCTTCTTTCCTAAATCTCTTTAATTCTACCTCCAGTGACCCCAATTCCGAGCCAAAGGAACGTTGATGACGGTGGGATGGTTGATTTCCTCCGCTCACGCACTTCCTCCTCGTGTTCACGGAGCGTGGAGAAGGTCTTTGTTTCCATGGATTCTGTGTTTGTTTGAGGAGGGAACGTCTTTGTGTACTTGTTTATGGCGTTCCGGGTTTGCCTGCATCGCGTCTGCGAGGTTCCGTTTTCAAAGGCGGCCTGGAAGAACGTCAGGCAGTAAAACACTCGGAGCGGGAGCGTTTGTTTTCCCTTTTTTTCCAGCCATCCCTGACTCAGAGACATGGCCTCCTCTCCTGTTCTCCACAATAATATTTACTTTCCCACACAAGAAAACGCGTTTGATCGCAGCTTTTGGTCACCGCGACGTCCCCGTCTGGCTCCGCCCCTCCGCCGCGAGGCAGAGCCAACAGGGCCGCGGCTCCTGGACTCAGATGTGGGACTCGGTGCCAACCTTGGCCTCGCTTCTTCCACCAGAAGGCTCTTATTAAGTTCAGCGTTTGGCTTCCCGCAACATTTTCCCGTTTGATCAGCGAGACAGGTCGCCAGTCGCATTAATCCGCCCACATTCAGGAATGTGCAGGAGAGGGAAAAGTTGCACCGAGGAGTCGTTTCTTCAGGTCTGGAGCAAAGAGGGTTGGCAGGGATTTCCATGTTTCCTCTTTTATGAGGGCCTGGCGTGGACGTTCCTCTCCTCATTGTTTGAAAGTGAATTCCTGCTGCATCCAGCGTTCCCATTGTTCCCGAGGCCTCGCGGTCACCAAGGTCCCGAAGTCCTCCTGCCACCGCGGCCCCGGTGAACCCCTCAGGACTCGTGGAGAAGAGTCACTTCCTGGCAGCTTTGTCTGAGGAGAGCATCCTGTTTACTGCAGCTGGATGGGCTGCAGGAGAACGTGGGGGGGGAGGAACCCCACCTACGGATGGCACTGCTCACGCTCCAATCTGGGACATTTGGAGGCCGAAGGAAGCAGGAATGTTAACAGACCGATGTCCAAAACTAAACAGTCTGTTTCCTGACGGCTGCTGCGGCCTCGGCTCTCAGACCAGGAGCTTCCCTGTGTTGTTGCTGGACGTTAGCGGCATTTTAGCTTCCATTTCTCCGTCATTCCTTGTATTAACTCGCGGCCTTCATGTTTATTATGGAGCAACTTTTTCCGTTGATGGATCACCTCGTTGAGTGTGTTATAAATCACCACTGTCGTGACCTCTTTGTAATCAGACCCAGAGCTGATCTGCACAAGGTCGGGCTTAAACGACAAGACCATCGAGGTATTTGTCCGACCAGCGGATTGCGCTAAAACGCTGACGGAATGCTGAAACCGGCGTGTTGTGAGAGTTGTGAGTTATTGCTCCGGGGAGAATATGGCTTCCATATGCAGAATCGGGGCGATTCGCAGGCTCGGCACAGGCTGTTCTAGCGCTGGTTTACGCGGCCTCGTCGCTGCCAAGTCAGGGCTTCGAAGTGGCCGTAAATGTCAGGACAGCCTTCTATCTGGAGCGGAACGCTGTAGCTGGAGTTTCAGGAAGTTAGGGAATACTTTTGACAAGTGTTAAAGACAAATGTCAGGATTTGAAAGATGACGGTTCATCCCACGAGTTGCATGGGCAAAAGTAATAAGAGGGTAAGCTAATCTTATAGTCCTCGCCAGTTAGCTTAGCTGTTAGCGAACACATTTGTAAGCGGGAGAAATTGCCGAGTCTGAAGGCGCTAAGATTCCCAAATGCTTTGAAGCAAAACAGAAGACCGGTCCCAGTTTTTCCATGGTAGTACAGTAAGAATCAAGGGTGGATCATGTGTCAGTCTGGGTAATGGTACCACACGCTAATAGTTCTGAGTAAAAATTGGAAATCAGAGCATTCGGTCATTAGCCGCAGGTGGCGCGCGCCCCTTTGACAGGGATTATCCTGCTGGGAACCTGCCGAGACGTAGTGTGAAGAAAGGGCAAGTTTCCCCCGTTATTTTTCATGCCGGCAGAGGTGGAATTAGTCGCCGAGCTCCGAACGGACGGGTGCCCTTTGTCAATGGGTGATTAGCCGCGAGGGCGCTAATACGGCGCCCGAAGAGTCGCGGCTCCTTTCAGAGGGGAGGCGCGTAAAAGTTCGGAAGGTTCACTTTTCTCATCAGGTCGGAGTCGGCTTCGATTTCCTGTGAGAGCGAAGAGTGGCGGTTCTCGGGTGACTGTTCTAAATGTAAATCATGGCTGAGCGGAGTTACACCGACAGGCCGACATCTGTATTTTAATTGGCCCGGGGCCACGCCCACCCCCCCCCCCCCCCCCCCCCCCCCCCCCCCCCCGCCTTCCCTCCCCCTTCCAGCCCTCTAGCAACAGGCTAGAAACATTCATTTATAGCCCCCGCTGCAAAGAATACACCCCAGAACAAGGGGCAGGAGCCCGACGCCCACATGGCAACAACAATATTTGGCGGATGAGATCAGCGCTACCATCCCAGCATGGCGAGGAGGCCCCAAAATATTTCGCTTGGCCACTCGCTGAGCGTTCCTGCGCCCTTTCCCTGCACGCGTTTGTTTTGACTTCAGCTAGCTTATTTTCACTGCGGGGTCTTTGGCCATGTGCTGCTAATTGTGAGGGGATCCTGACAGGACGGCGATTCTGAAGGGAAAGGATTATTCCAGAAGAACCAGGGTGGTCGCCACGGCTAAAGGGTAACAGGTTGGTAAGCTCAACGCGACGTTAGCTAACGGAGACAGACAGGAAGTTCCCTGATCCGGAAGGGACACAGCCGAGACCTCGGATGGATTCATGGATAATGGGTTTATTGTACGAGCTAATTGTTCCAGGATCTTGGCCATTTGGAGGGAGAAGGATTAGCCTGATCGGAGTGTCCCTCTGGTGGAATGTGTGGCAGGAGTTCTGTGGAGGAAAAACAAGAGGAGGTAGGTATGAGTGGAGCGTCTGGGAAAATGGGAATTCTCGCTCCTGCAGCAACATTTCCCAAAAGCCCAACAGAACAGGTGGAGAGAAAAGGCCCGGGGCCATAATTGGACTGTGGATTTTCTTTTATTGTCGGACTTTCTTTTATTTATTTCCCTGAAGAATTTTTCCCCTCCTTCCTCCGATCTGCCATTTGCCAGAGGATTTACATCCCGGTATTGAGTACACCCAAAGAGCCACTCAGCGGAATAAGTCCATTACTCACTCAATTACCGGAACAGCGCGGCCTGCTGGGTCGGCTTTGGAGAAGCAGCAAGGCAGGTCTTGCGGCGACTGCAAGGTTTTAGCATGTCAACGTAGCGTTTGGCTAAATTTGGCTGGGCGTCTTTCCCCTCCTCACTCAGAAGTGGTGCGCACCGTGTACTTAGGCTGCTTTGATGGCAGGCCCACATAGGTTATTCCTCATTTAACCACGCAGCTACGTAGCTCTGCGGCGTTGAATATTAGCATACGTGCCCTTCCCAAGATATTCTGTTGTTTTTAGCTGTATGTACGTTACTCCTTTAATTACAGAAGGGAAATCGTGATTTATTACAGAGTGCAGCATGCTTGCCGCCACCCCCCCCCCCCCCCCCCCAGGGGCAAACGTGAACAGCTTGGCACCGTTGCTGACAGAGTTAGCTAGCGCAGCACGACAACACGCAGGGAACAATCGCTGGTGAAATTGTTCGCCGCGCGCGGGAATTCTCAGAGGAAGGACGCACACGCTTATCTGCTCCAGCCCTCCAATCCCATTGTTTATTACAACAGCGCAGCGTGTAAGCTAGCAGCGCTTTTCATCTTCGTATCATATAGCCGGGACTTCCTGTCTTTGTAGAGCCCTGTGATATTTGTGGAGCCTGAGAGGAGATGAAATATTAGCATCTGGAGGCACCGACAGGCAGGAAGGAAAGGAGAGAAAGTGTGAAGGAAGAAAGGAAGTGAGTGCGTGTGCACGTTGTCACGTGCAACATAAATCACAGACACAAAGATAATAGAAAATGACACCCCCTCCCTCCCCAGCATCTCCTAAATCAAGCGGCTGCCTCGTCAGTCTGTCGGCTAATTGCAGCAGTGCTGATCAGGTGGTTCCACAGCAGCTTAAGGAAAACAGACCGCCGTCGTCTGTGGACCCGTTTGGTTTCTGTGGAACCAGCAGAGGTTTGGAGCCCAGCTCACAGCGCCAACGTGGGAGGAGAAACCTGAACCACCTTTAATCAGGCGTACAAACAGGACGGACCGACTGTGTAATCCACACTCATGGTTCTGACCGGTTCATTAAATTAAATTAACTGTAAACATTGAAACGGTGGCTGTAGCACACCACGTTAGCCTTTATCTCAACCTTAAAGAACCAGGTTGTTGATTCAGTGAGCAGGAAAGCTGCCAAAACATCCAAAAGACAAAGCTAACCTCAATGCTAGGGCGTTTTGGCTAAAGCCTCATTATCTTTTGTTGCACGATGTGACGTGTAATTCATCGCTAATCTGTTGTTGCATCCCTCTGAACTCACATTTCCTACTGTTTGTGAAGGCAGCACATGAAGCTAGCGCGGCTAACTGAAGCTAGGCTAAAGATTAGCGTGATGTTCAGGCTTTACACACTTAAATAGATTAAAGGAGAGTTGTGATCAACAGTAGACAAACAGACCAACTCGATCCTGGACCTGTGGGGGAACCGGTGCAGAAGAAACCGGCCCAGTCCATGCGGGATGTTCTGTCTGTCGCTGATCCGAGGAACTCTGTAGAACTCTGAAGTTCCAGAAGAACCAAAGTTTTTCTCCGTCTGCTTGGCCACAAACACCAGTTTTCCACAATAAACGTCAGGTTAACGTGAGATGACAGCTGAGGAATCAGGTGGGCCGAGAACAACCTGATGGTTCCTCACTTAAAAACCGTTTTACCGTCTAATCACAACAATTCAGTTTTTCAGGGAACGTCAGACATCCTCAGATCCGTCTTCCTGAAAATGTCTAAATTTCAGCAGCTATAAACTCAGACGGAAGAGATGAGTACGTCTAAAACTGCCTCGCCAGCAGGAACGCGCGGAAGCTAACACACTGTTAGCCGACCACCGCAGAAGAGCTGATAGAGGAACCTGAGACAGGAAGGTGGGGAGACTCCGAGCTCATCGGCAGGTCCCTGAAGGCACCGCGGGCCAATGAATCTGTCATTGGTTCCAAAGCATTTCCTCCAAGGATCCAGCAGGTGAGCACAAACGAGCCGGAGTTAGAGGTCCAGAGGGAGGAGACGGAGCTGTAACTCGTCTTTCCCTGATGAGCCTGCTGGACGACCCCTCAGGAGGACCGACACGTCCCAGCTGCACCTACACCGCTGCGCCTGCGGGGGCAGCATTGGCTATTAGCGAGTGACGCTAATGAATCCCAGCACACTAATGAAGAATCAGCCCAGAACCAGGATCCGGCCGCCCCGTCGGTGCTGCAACTGTTTCAGGGAGAATCCGAACAAACTTGACATTTCCTGCCAACCGTTTCTCTCCAAATCACCTGCTGTAAACCCAATTGACACGTCCAGACGTCTCTTATATAGATGTGACCTTTCCGGGGGAATTTGTTGCACCGCCGCGGCTCCCCGGGGATTGATTGGACCTGCTGGCTGTAATAAGTGGAGAGTTGGAAGGATTCACGGGTGAACGGCACATGAAGGACTCTCAAATGAAAATCCGAGGATGGCGGGCGGCCAGGAACATTAGCGCCGGCCGCGCTCACCTTTAACACGCACACGTAAATAAGCCTGAAAAGGGGGAGAAGACGATCGTCCTCCTTGCTGAAGGCAGAACAAAGCAGCGGGAAGATGGCTTTGATGTCCTCCGACTCGGGAAATGATGCCGCGAATCAAAGTCTTCCAAAGGAAAGGAAAGATAAAAGCTGGTAAATAACGGATGTGTGTCCAAGATGTCGACATCTTAAAGAATATTTAGACTCACCCAGTTTTGTCAACTCCTTGATTAGAAACATGAAAGCTGCTAGTTGGAAATATGACATTTCCCAGTGAGCTGAGCGAGTGCTAACGAGGGAGCTGACGGACTAGCATGGAGGAGCTGCACAGCTACAAGTAGCATCTGAAACAAATCAGGACGTATGATGGAGGGCAGAGATGCATGCTGGGAAATGTCCCGGGCTGTGACCTGCGGTCAGATTGGGATTGTAGCTTTTATGCTAATGTGAGACAGGAAAATCTTGTACTTCCGGAAGAGAATAAACACAGAGGAATAAAATATCTCGCAAGACGATGAAGGCAGAAATTTTCAGATTCGGAAGCTGGAAATGCTAAACAGATTCGGGACGCCAACCGAGAGGTGAGATAAATCAGAGGCAGCGCGGCAGCGGTGTGTGGGCACCGGCGGGAGCGCACGAGGTGGAGTGCACGCGTGCTTTTAGCTTCAGCTGTGATGACGGGAGTCAGGACGGAGGTGTCTCAGAGACGCCGCGGGACGTCTCCGACTCCTGGCGTCCCCTTCAGTGCTCAGCTGGGGGGTTCCAAGGCTTCTTCTTCCTCAGTTAAAAATCATCATTTTGAAATAAGCGCCTTGTCATGCTAACCTCTTTAGCTCCTCATCACCTCAGAATGTCAGAATGTGGCGCTTCCACCCTCCGGCGCCGTAGCGGCTCGGTTTGATCAGTTCTGGCACCCAGGACAGCAAACGGACCCTCTGAGCCCGGTGGCACCGTCAGAACAGCATCGATCATTTCAGGGCGCAGATGCCGGAGCGGCGCCATTATCAACGTCACCGACGCCGCGCCTGTTAGCGGACCGGATGCTAATCGCTTTGGCAACAGGCCACTCGTTCTGGCAGCTTCTACGAGCGAGACGCTCGGAACCAGAACTAAAAACGTGGTTGATTAGGGAAAAAAGAATCCAGAACCCAGGCAGCGCGACCCCGCCGTCTCTCTGCAGGATGTAGGAGGTTAATGGCTGGTTCAGGGTCTGACCTTCCAAGTGTCTGAGTCAGCAGGAACTCCTCCGCGCTGACCTCTGCCTTCCTGCCGACTCCTTCCCGTTTTTCTTTGGCTCAGGCGGAGGCGGGGGGGTCAGCGGTTCAGGGGCCGTCTCTGATCCCAGATGAAACGACGCTCCCACATCCGGAAACCGTCCCGTCCCCCGGTCCGAGTCATAAACCCGCGATCCCGCTGCTGCCGAGCACATGGCTGCGCAACTCTGCCTCTGCCTCTGAGTGTTTATGCAGGTTAGCATCCAGCGGCTAACGTTTGCCCTCCAACCTCAGAGCATTCTGCTCTAGCACCGCGGTGTTTTCAGAACATCCTGTGGCGTGTACCAAAGACGCCTGAGGTCAGTTTTCCTGACCTTTGACCCCGTGGCACAGGCGCCGTGCGGCGCTCCGTCTCTGTTTATTTGGTTGTGAACCTCTTCGTGTCCAGACAGGCCCCGCCCACTTCTGTCCCCGCTGTGATGATACAGCAAACGACTTCCTGTCATGTGAGACCGATGAGGCCGCAGCACCAAGCAGAGGTTCTCTGCCCCGATAGCGACCCGGCGCACGTGCTCGCCGTTGCCTCTTCCAGAGATGGTGTTCCAGGCCTCACCCCTGGGGAGACGGGGGGGGGGGCGAGGATCTGTTACACGCTTGTGGCTTTTACTGTAAAACGTCTCTTTCTCGCCCGGGCGTGTGTCAGGCAGGTCTGGGGTTTATTGCCAGCTGACGCGTCCTGTAAAAGCAAGACTGCGGAATTGGCTGTTAGTGGGGTGTTTATGGCTTTAGCGTGTCCTGTAAAATCCCTCACTTTTAAGTCGCATCATTAGCCTCAACTCGCTCCGACGTTCTTCCTCACGACCCCTTTAGATCTGGATCCACAGACGCTTCCTCATCATCAGCTGAGTGAGGAATGGCGGCTTGTTGCTGCCTCCCTTAGCGGATATTAGCATGCTAACGCTCGTCATGCCCCCCTCAAATCGACCTCTCAGGAGGCTGTTCCACAACATCACAACAACAACAACCCTTCAGAGGGCTGGTTGTCATGGCAACGTTGTGGGGAAACTGCTGTGACATGAGAGCCACCGTGTTTTACTGGACGCTGAAGCTTCCCGCAGCTCGGAGTTTTATAGGTAATTAGCCTAAAAATGGTAAAAGCTTAAGTTGACTCGGTGGCGGCAAAATGATCCGATTCATCGTATAAGTTTTCTCCTGCGGCCGAGTGAGAAGATTAAAAGATAAATAAAATGTCCCAAATGCAAAAATGGCCTTAAAATCCAGGAAGAGCCACGTTAGCCGCAGCCCTCCATTAGCAGACGTCTGAATGAGCAGGAAAAGGTGGGAAAATAACGAGTGTAGCCGAGTCCATCACGGCTGCACGTGAAGAGGCCACGGCCGCACCGGTGATTCATCCACATCTCATATTTCTGCCTCCATCCACAGGCCCGACATCAGAGGGAAGCCGCATTAATGGACCGCAGGAGGATCACGGCGTGATTTAATGCCGACTGAACCGGCTCAAATGAAGCTCTAATGGTTCCTGTTCAAGAGGGGGAAAGAGCTGATGGATGTGCAGATTCTCTGCAGCTGCAGGTACCAGCGAGGACGAGTTCAGGGGGCAACAAAACCTCCCTCCCTCCCTCGCGTATCCACCGTTTAGAGATCCAGAAACTAGCGGAGCTCCTGTGAAACCTGTCGGCCCAGCCAGATGTTCTTCATGCTGCATGTTCACGTATCAGGATGGAAGCGTTGAAAGGAATTCCTTTTAATCTCTGAAATTATACAAACCGCGTCTGCGAGGCAGATGATGCCGACGGGACTCTTCGCTTCTCGCGGGCCGACGTTGAGAAGCTCGGAATTTTCCTATTTTTGTTGGGGGGGGGCGGGGGGGCGACAGGTTTGACTTTGATCATCTGAAGCGTCTGCCAGCGAGAACGTCATCGCGGCTCACTTTTCGCAGCGCTAAATCCGTCGGAGTTCACGCTAACGTTCCCGCAGGTCCGATATAAAACATGTGTAGCACAGCGATGGTGAGGAGGCCACGCCGCGTCGCAAATGCTGCGTTCCTTCTGTTGTCCTTGACCACCAGGGTCAAAGTTGGATGGGTTTGATCGTTTAATCATCAAATCTAGAAGCGGAGGGTATGTTGCTAATATTAGCATTTAGCCAAACAGTAGAGCAGAGTCTGAGCCGTCACACTAATGAAATCAAAAAGAGGCGGGAAATCTGAAAAATGTGAAGTAGATTGTCCAAAATGTCCGGATGTTTGCCTCTGCACCTTCAGCCCACTTTGCACTGACGCAGCGAGTGTGCTAAAATTAGCACACTAGCTGGAGGGGGCCGTGTGGCGTAGCTGTCACGTGCGCGCTGGACTAAATCCCCCACCTGAGTGGATGCTCGACACGGTCGGAAACTCAGTCGGCCCTCGGCTGTCAGAGGAAGACGACTGGCTGCTTTTCAAAGGCCGCCGTTTCTATAAATACCGCGTTTGGCGTTCGATTTTAACATATGAAGCGTCGGAGCGTGACGAGACGGCGTCAGCGCAAATGAGGGAGCCGCCTCGTGATCCGGCACCGATGGCTCTTCATCTCGACCACAGCGGATTGAGACGGGACGTCGACCGGCTGCAGCGGTTTTCTCTCATCGGCGTTGCTGCTAGCACGCTAACGCTACCGACGAGCTCGGCTAGCTGCGGTGCCACGTAGGAACAGAGCTACATCAGCTACCTTGTGCTGCGTCTTTGACCCAGAACACCTTTCACTCCAGGAGGGCTCCGTTATTGTCTGGGCAGCAATAACACCCCGGCCTCCGCTGAGATGGATCGGCCCGCCGCCCCGTCCATGACCTCACCATCGACGGGCCGACACCTTCCTCGCATCGCCCTCACATCAGCCTTGCTTCTGCAGTAGCTTCCTCACTTGTTTGGGGGCGGAGCTCCACCCGCCTTGGCGCCTTGTTCCCCGATCCATCAAGGAGGCTGAGCTAGCTCAGGGGTCGCGTTTGACCCGAGCTAAAGCAGGGAACACGGAACTAAAGCCTCCGGACGTGTGTGGGAAAGACGCCGGTGGAGCACATTTGATTATTTTTTTTAGCGATTTAAATGTTCCCGTCGACCAACCGTGTCCTTCGTGGGGAGGCCGACAAGTGCAGAGACGTCCTGTGGGAGGTTCTCTGTTCGAAACCATTAGCATTAGCACAGTAGCATGTGGGCTAATAATGCTGAAGACAATTGGGATGACAGTTGGACTCCTGGAGGACAGGACAATCCAGCAGGACAGGCAGCAGTGGGGGACACGGAGGACACGGAGGACACGGAGGACATGGAGACGAGGCCGTGACGCCGCCACAGACGGACGGACACGCGTGTCAACAGCTTCACCTCGAGTGTTTTTCAAACAGCAAAGTGTGAATCTGGAGCACGTTTCTGTGCACGTTTGGGTGAGAACGCGTGACGGAGGCCTGGATGTTTTCATTGGGTCCAGACCTCCGTGCTGAGCTTCTGCAGACGGTTGCTACTTAAAACGCAATCATAGCGGCTAATTTGGAGCATGTGGCGCTAATAAAGTCTGATTTCTTGCACATCTGCAGAAACAGTTCAGCAGCTCAGAAGCTCACGGGTTGAAATTTGTGGTTTGGACCAACGTTTACTGGGTTTACTGGGTTTACTGGGTGGGGGCTGTGCCTGGTACCAGTCGGACGCTGGCACCGCCCCCTCCCCTCCCCCTCAAACACACGATAACACGCTCTCACGTACGTGTGATGCTGCTACTTTAGTCCCGTTGCTGTGCAGGCGGGGGGGGCCTCCCTGGCCCCCTGTCGGCCCCCTGCACATCAGCTCTCAGGCGGATGAATGCAGACAGGAGGAGACGCAGCAGGGCGTCCACACGCAGGCGTCCACCCCGCGGCGGCGGCGGCAGCGGCGGTATTCCGACCATATGTGGCGTTCCACATCCGCAGGTTTGTTGCCCAGATGCAGCGAAAGTGCCTCCAGACTCCGAAGTAGCAAATGCAACAATAAAGTGGTGAAAGGGCAGTAAAACGTCCCCCAGAAGCTCGTTTGTCCTCCTGACGCAGGTTAAAGTGCCCTCACGGTGCCCTCGGTGCCCCCCTCCCCCTGTGCCCCCCCCCCCTTCGCATTCCTGTTGGTTTCTCCTGTCGTCCGTGATGAGAACAGTGAAAAAGAGAATCTCCCTGATCTGAAACAGCAAATATGGAATCAGCCGTGTTGTGGGGGGGGGGGGGGGGACCTTCTGCAGACACCCCATTTAGAATGAGTCCCAGTCCGACAGCTGCTGATAAACCAGGTTGTTCCATGCAACAGCGGCGTGTTCGGGAGGGGGGGGGGGCACCTCTCGATCGCTCTGCTGCAGGTCCACACCAGGTTCTCCCTCCTGCGGGGCGATGTTGCCCCCCCCCCCGCCGTGCATGTGGCAGACGCCATATTGGATGTCTTTTTCTCACACGTCAGACCCAGAGGTCGCCGCCGCGGCGTTCCCCGGAGCAGCTGCCGAGGCATCGGCGGCGTAGCCGACTGGAACAAGACGGTGGAGTTCCGGGGAGAGTTCCGCCACCTCCAGAGGCGTGAACGCTACACGCCGTCGAGCAAAGCAGGCGGCGTTGGCGCTGAATATTAATGGTTTATTTATGTCGACAAAGCGTGGCGGACGTGCCGGCGCTCCGGCGGACAGGTTAGCATGCTAAAATATGTACATACTAAAACATTCAGGCATTTCCGTCCCGGTGCTGCTCTGGGCCTGAGAGGACGACTTGGATCCGCTCCAATAATCGGAGTTCCATCCCAGTATTTCCAGCCCGGGGGCTGTACCGGGCCTGCAGGGTGAATCACCCCATTATGGAGCGTTGGAGAATCATTACCTGATTCCTGTCAAACCTCGCAGGGAGCCTGTGATCGCCGGAGCCGCAGCGCCGCCGCCAACGAGGACCTTCGGTTTCATCGGGCGACAAATGAAGCGACAGCCTGCTGCCGCCGACTTCGCTTTGTTGTCCCAGGTCGATGGGAGGGACGGTGAAATAATCCGGAGGGGGTTTCAGTTCAGGAATAATCGCAGCCCGTCGATGTCCGATGGAGCCAGACTGGATGTAGTTCTGGACCCCGACGTTCCCCGGGGGGGGGGGGGGGGGTCAAAGGAGCTTGGCCTATCAATGTTCTTCCCCCCCGCCGTGTCCACAGCGGCTGCCAGGATAACATCCCAGAATGCAACTCTGAGTGGTCCGAGTGCTTCTCTGGGTGGAGGCTCAAAGCAGAATAATGATAAACGTGCACGTGAGTTTCTATGTGTGCACGTGGTGGAGGGAGACGCGGTAATGACAACCAGTTTGGTTCACTTGAAACGGGAAACCCAGGAAACGTGACGGTGCTGGAAAAGGCTCGATTTGCTCTGATCAGGTGACCGTCTGAGGAAGGGGGGGGGCTGTGTGTGTGTGTGTGTGGGGGGGGGCTGTGTGTGTGTGTGTGTGTGGGGGGGGGTCGTGTGTGTGTGTGTGTGGGGGGGTCGTGTGTGTGTGTGTGGGGGGGGGGGGGTTGTGTGTGGGGGGGATGTTAGGCCCTGAGAAGTTTACCCAAGAAATGAGTTCCGTGAGGGCTGGATGACTGGGAATGAATCACCAGTCATAAGACTCCTCGGAGGTCTTCATTAAACGTGGGTCTGAGGGTCGACCCCGGCCCTGGTGAAACCATCACCGTGGCGACGCTTCCACGGTATTTATCTGATTAAAGAGCAGGCGGGAGCTGCGGTCGCCCCAGATTATGAGGTAATACTCCGGCGTTGGCAGCAGCTCTTCAGCAGCGCTTAAGCACAATTTGGAGCCACTTTGACTCGATTATCTCAATTTTCTGCCATTTCAGACTCACGCCTCTTTCTTTTACTCCACTCTGGAGTTGGGAGCAGATTTATTGACGCCGAAACACTAATCAGTCCTGATCAGCAGCTTAGTTGCTCGGGGGGGGGGGGGAGGGAAAAAAATCAAATAAAGCAGAAATCCAAGTCGAAGCCCCGAAGTCCGAATCCGGTCTGAGAGTTCCCACACGGTGGAGCGGCTGGTGGCGTCACGGCAACGCCGCAGGGAACGCTTCCGTATGAGCGTCACATGCTCCCGTTGGGATGGCTGCTGCAGAAGGATGAGCTTCGTCCCGCTCTTTTCCTGCCAGCGCTCTTCCCGGTTTTAACTCTCATCCTTAACATTTACAGCAGCGTCGTCACCCACAGAACTTTCTGTGGTCCTAAAAGCTCAAAGCCCGGTACTTTTTCACCATTACCAGCGCGGGGAAATAACATGAATCGTCCAGCTAACAGTCCCGTTTCAGACAGAGCAACGCTCGTTGCCCTGGCAACCTCTGCCTGTTCCGTCAAGCATTTCTGCCTGAGATGCCTGAGATGACAGAGGTAAGGCTGTAATCTGTGTCCAGAGTGCTTTCTTGAACCTCACAAAGTGAGACTATAAAGGTCGACACTGCGCTACATTAGCCAGCGAGCTACTGACAGGAAAATCATGCGGAAATTTCATTTCTATCACGATCAGGAACACCAGGAACAGTCATCAGCTACGCTGAGAGCGTTCTTACAGCTCATTTCTGTCACGTCTACCAACAGGCCTTTGCTGCCTGATCCCTTCAGCATGTTCCCCGTGCAGCTGCGTGAACAGAAACACGTAATTGTCAGCAGATGTGCAACAGAAACGGGCTGCTCGCGCCACTCCTGCTAGCTCTCCGGCTCTGTGTTTCAGACTCTGGATGGTTCCTGGAGAGCCTCAGATCTGGGGCCTCACTAAACCATGTTTTGGGTCATGACGTGCTTTTTATTTTTTAAAGCAAAACAGAAAAGTTGGGATCTTGTGACCATGGCCGACGCTGCACCGGCTTCTGCTCCAGTGTCAAAAAAGAGCATTTGCCTCATTTTCCGGTCAGAGCGACGAAGGCGGAAACAAAAAATAACTTTATGGGACTTAAACGGCGGCTATGGCACCAATTTAAATGTGTGGACACGGGCACCATTAGCAGTGCTGCTAATGGAAGCTAAAGCCTTGGAAGTTTACCCAAAGTCACGGTATTGACCGAGTACATTAGCGCTAAAAATGTCAATGTATTCATGGCAACCTTTAAATGAAGCTCAGATCCCTTCAAAGTGTCAGAAACCTGCCGAGTCAGCAGCTTCGCCATCTGTTCTGACCCGGTCGCAGCGTTAGCGTTCCGTTTCGGTTGCTGAAGATCAGGCCGACGCCCCCACCCGCTGACGGGCCTTCCTTCGCTCCCCCTCTTCCATCCATCAATTAGCCGCCGTATTTGCATATTCATCCTGTTTGCACGGGCGAAGACTAATTCTCGTTGTCGGAGCGCAGCTGTCGGAGTGGATTAGCCAAGTCTCACGCGTCGCCGGCTCATCGTCCACGTCAGTCAGAGCGAAAACACACCGTAATCACCGTCATCTTCCCGGATGGAGCGTCGGCGGGATTCTGCGGAGTGTGCGGAAGTGCGGAGCCCGCCGGAGGTACTTCCTGTTTGTTTGCGCGCTGATCGGCGCCGCGCTGGACCACCGGCAGGGTAAACATGAAAACGTTGTGCCCGACGGTCGCTAGCAGCCTCCCGCACGCTAGTTCTGGCTGAGGGGCTCGGCGCCATCGGGTGGGATTTTCATCAGGTTCGACTTCCTGTTCCCAATGTGGTGATTGACAGGCGCGTGACTATGGCGTCCGCCAGCAGCCCGACTCAGGCCTCGGCCGTTTCAGCCCTCTGTCGGGGCGTCTGGCGGACGCCGGCGCGGGTTCTCTCTGCCTTCTTATTGCAGCTGTCAGAGCGGCGAGCGTTTAAATAAACACGGCGTTATTGATGCGAGGGGAGGGCCGCGCGCCGCTGTGATTGATGACACGCGTGTCACGGGCAACAGCTTGTGGGTCCAGAGGAGAGACACTTCACACGCCGAAGAACAACACAGATAAACAGTAATGCGAGGGGCCACGGCCCCCGCGGCCCCCTGTTGAAGGCATTTACAGCACCTCCCAGTAAAAGTGACATATTGCAGTTAATTCAGACATGTTTATGTGTAAAAGGGCCTTTTTAAAGTTTGCTGCAGGCCTGGGGGAGACGCGCCTGGAGCTGGCAGCTCTTTTATAGCAGCTTCGTCAAATTGCCTGCGCCTGAAACCCGAAGGGGCGTGGCCAGCAATTAAAGGCGTCACACCTGATTTAATCAATCATTTCTAAAATTAAACTTTTTTTTTTAATGGTCTGCTCATTTTTGTGGTCTTCATCCACATTTTCTACCCTTTTTCACTAGTTTGGGGTCTTTAGGTAACAATTACCTTCAGGATCAGGTGTGTTTGAGGTGCCTCACCTGCTCTAACGGGTCGGTCCAGTTAGAGTCAGACCACATGTCTTTAGGAAGCCTCCAGCCTGGTTCACTGGGGAGGAGATGATCTCTGCTGCTCCTCTTTGTCACGTCAGTCCTGAACATCTTTGTTGTCTTGTGGTCCGTCTCACATTTCTGAGGCACCAGAAGTTGATGTCTAAGAACAAGGAAACGGGCTCTTCATGAAGCTGATGATAAAAAGGGCAGATTCTGAGCTCCCCGGCCCCCCGATGGCTGGTTTTCAGTCACTTCTGAGTTACATTTCTGTTTTCTACACCCCTGTAGACGATCCCTGCAGAATCGGGGACGTTTGGCAAGTTCTCAGAAGCTGCTTTTCTTGGCTGCGCTGAGCTCCAAATGATCCATCGCGAGTCCATCTCACTCCGCCTGTGGAAGCCATCAGAAACGTGTTTCTGCTCCATTCGAATGCGGAACGATGAGCAGCCAAACAGGCTGGTTCACTTTAAGGGTGGGTGGGTGGAAGCTTGCTCAAAGTGGGACTTTGAGGAGGAACTGGGTCATTGTATATGTATAAGATCGCGCTTCAGAAGCCAGTCCTGCTCCAATATTCAGGAAAACCTGCCCTCACATGGAAATCTCAAGTCAGAGCGGAGAGTTTTTCCAATCACCTACCTCAAAACATCAGTTTTTGTGCAAAAAACGGTCCATTCCAGTCACAAATGTCTTGCTTCCTGCCTCATCCACCAGGGGGCGCCCCTCTTTCCCCAGTTCTGACTCATGTTATTGCAACAAGAGAACCTTTTTTTTTTTTTTTTTTTTTAAATTTCAGCTAAAAAACCTTTAGTGATGCAACATTTGCAATGATTTTCAGAGAACCAACCTAGAGTTGGAGATCTGCGCGGCACCAAATTAGAATCATTGCTTTAACGCTCCGACGTCGACAGATTAACGTTGACATGCAAGTGTTTTTCATCCCCCCCAGCAATATTCCTGTAAACATCCAACTCCCGTGAAAAACACTCGTGCACACAGACGTGCAAAGGCTCCGTCCAGGCTAGGCTAACGTCTGTGACGTTACAGGAAAGGGTCTTTCAGGGGATGACGCAATCCCCCTTTGGATTCATTTCCTCTTAGATCTGGGTTTCGGCACCTGCTGGATTATTTTGGGGCGCAGTGGCGTCTCTGTGCTCGCCATCGCTCTCTAATGTCGCACAATTAAGATCTAATCTCCTCAAACGGCTCGCACAGCTAGCGCGCCTGCCCACCGCTGATCCAGATAAGCGGCAGCCTCTCCGCTCCCTGAATCGGAGCACAAAAACCTGCCGCCCCATCTCCTTCCATTACCGACTGCTCCGCAGCAGCCTTTAATCCAACTGCTATCAGGCCTGGAACCGGCAGAAGGTCGACGAGGCCGACAGGAGAAAAGGAAGAGGAAGAAATCCTGCTGTCAGGCTTTCTTTAGCAACTCTCGCCCCCCCTAAAAAGATTTTGCTGCTTTAATAATAAATAATGCATCTGCTTCATTACTCAGCCCAGTTTGAGGTGGACAGAAGAACTTTAGTTCACCTCCCGGGTCATAAATCACGCCGCAGAAGCTGTCAGGAGCGCGACCTTCATGTCCCAACATGCCTGCGCCGGCCCTGGACCGCCGACCGTCGGCTCCTGTTACCAGCGCCCGTGCTGGTGCCCATCAGAGCCACGCCGCTCCTCGTCATGATGGGGCTCAGGACGCGTCTGTGAGCTATTTGGCAAAGAGGAGTCCTGTTTGATTTAGGCGGCTCTGGAGGCTCCGAACTGCTCGCAGGGAAACTTTTCCACAAATATCCACCAAGCATTTCCATCAGTGATGTAAAGGTTTAGTTTCTAAAATGTTCCTTATGAAGCAACGCCACGCTCTGGAGCTCAGAGATGCTCCCTCCTTTAGCGTTCCGTGATGGTTTTGGCCTCCAGCTCTCCATCTGGTCCCACATCCCAGAAGCTCGGCTGCATCACTCTCAACTTCCTGTTAGGGCAAACTGGATGATGCTGCTTTTTCCACTGGCAAACCAAAGCTGTGCTCTCACATTTGGCCGGCGTTCCGCAGCAGGAGGGTGTGAGGACTCTGGAGGTTAACCTACACGGAGCTGCTTTATGATGAAACATCAGAATGAGGCTTTTTTAGGATCCAGACAGAACCACAACATCACAGCTGCTCATGACAAATACACAACACTTCCCTCAAACTGGTCCCTGAAGAAGGAAACGGAATGGGAAAGCACCACAAAGGAACCGACCGATCCCAACGGATGACATCACCGCCACCTCTACGTCGCCTCCTCCTGGCGGATCCCAGTAAAACGGCGTGTAGTTCTCCAGTTTGATCTGGTGATTAACGCAGTAGGCAGCAAACAAACTAGAGCAAAAACACCAATCCTCATTTAGTCCAACAGGTCGCCGACTGCCTGTTAATTTTAGAAACGACACCAGCAGCGATCGCTTTCACATTGACGTTGGAAATGATGCATTTCCTGTAATTTGACTCAGCTGGTTGAGGTATGGACGAGGCAGGGCAGGCATCCAGGAACAATGCATCACGCAGCGGGGCTTCTACTGCAGAACTGTAGCGTGTGTGTGTGTGTGTGTGTGTGTGTGTGTGTGTGTGTGTGTGTGTGTGTGTGTGTGTGCCTGAGCCTGAGGCAAAGATCAGCTGATGCAGTCTGGTCACATTTCTTTCCATGATTAAATCTCACCCTAATGAATCACCTCTGAGAAAACAGCAAAAGTCACATGATTTTCAGACGTGTGTGTGTGTGTGAGTGTGAGTGTGTGTGTGTGTGTGTGTGCGTCTGTGTGTGTGTGCGCGCGCACAGCTGAACTCCCAGGTCCGTAGGGGTGGCGGCCCTGATTGCTGCTGTCGTTAGCTCTGCAGATAAACTGCAGCCACGGCCAACAGTGCACGTGGAGACGCTGCGGCAGCAACCCGAGCAGGAGGCTTTGTTTCCCATTACAGCGCCGGTCCAGTGTTCAGAGCACATAAAATTGCGCTGAGGTCAGACGGATCGGATCATGGCGACGCTTCCTAACGCAGCTGACATCAGGAACACGGTTCCTCTGGCAGGAATCGGCCTCTGAAATCCTGTTCCCCTCGTTAAACCTCCATATGAAGAGTTTATGGACTGACTGCGTCCAAAAGAACACATCGGCTGCCAACAAACCCCGGCGACCCAATCGGTGTTTGTTCCTCGGCTCTACGGGGAAGCGTCGCGCCGTGTGGCTCCTAATGGCACCACGCCGCCAGCGCTCTGCACCTACGGCAGAGGTGAATTAAATAACCTCCCATTTTAAAAGGAAATCTAAGTGTTTCCGTCGGAGGCAGAGATGTCGGCAATGACTCCCGACTGGAGGAGGTGTTGTGCACACGTGCACGTCAGTCGCTCTCCCATCTGGAAACGCTGAGTCCTCGGCAAACATGCACTTACGGGCAGAAAGCGGCGCGAGAGCAGCTGCTGCCGTGACCCCGGGACAGCAGGGGAGAAGAATTCGTCAAATCGGAGCCGCTGATGGGAGAAAACACGGATTCACTCCCATCGCACGGCTTCCCTGGGAATAAACGGGAGCGTGCACGAGCGGAGGAGGGAGGCGTCCCGGGGGTGCCCCCGTGTGCCTACCTTTCACAAATCCCGTCCTGATCGCTGAGCAAACGCTCCGCGTCCAACCTGTGGAGCGTTTGCATCGGAGGAGGAAACCATGACGTGGGGGGGGGCAGCAGCGACAGGCTCCGCCTCCTTTCTGCTCCTCATCCTGATTCCATCCACTCCACCAACTGAACGCTGTTCATTCCCATAGCAACTTGCCTTGTGGCTCATTAGAATTTCAAGGTCCTTCCAACTGCGCAGTAGATTGAGGGGAGGTGGAGGTGGAGGTGTGGATGGAGGGATTAAATGGGTGGAATGGTTTTGCTGTTCCTGACCTGTGCCGAGGCTCAGCATCTGACAGGGAAATGAAACAAGACGCCGGCCTGATGAATGCACACTTCTGTTTGCCAAGGCTAATGCTCCCTGTTCAAACACCCGGGAGGAAATGTAGGGTGCGTGCGCGCATGTGTGTGTAATTGTTTAAGGTGTCCGTGCGTGTCTGCAGGCAAACAATGGGAGAGAATAAGAAACCGGCCTCTTCCCGGCTGCTTCCAGCCATCTTCCATCTCTGTCACGCTCACGTCCATCCCAATAATCTGACTCTGTTTTACAGATGGAGCTGCGGTCCATATGTACAGGGTATATACGCGCTCCCAGCGGGGAGCCGCAGCTCCAATATGGGATTTGACGGCGGCGCGTTGAGCAACTGCAAAGGTCAACAGTTGGTTTTTGGAAACGGATCTCTGGGGTCTTAAAGCAGGGTCGCAACAGATCCCAGAGAATAAATAAAGCCTGTGAAATCAATGATAGCGGTCGTTCTCCAACATGTGGGATTTATCCTCCGGCCCCTTTTGTGTCAACAAATTCCACCAGCAAACCAACAGAGGAGCGACCCCGAGTGGTGTCTGCGTCTCCGTCGCTGCTGGAGAGAGTTGAAAAGGAGAGGACGCCCAAGCCTGGGAGAGGCGGAAGAACGTGGAGGGAGGAACTCAAAGTTGGCTTCAGGCTCAACTCCTGCAGCCGTCTGTAGCAGCAGACGGCGGTTGTTCCCCCCGAACGAAGAGCCCGCACCATTCATTTCAGGCTCATCAAAGCTTCAACTGTGTTGCGTTCAGGGACCCGATGCTGTAACACGGAGAATTGGAACCTAAATAAGAGACAAATACGTTAAAAACACCATCTGTGTCTGTAAATTAAGCGTTCGGAAACTTTACGTTCTTCTGAAACCACAGGAAGTAGCTGTGCTTATTATTCCAGCAGAAACTGACCGCACAATCCACATTATTAATTTAAGGTTCCCTCCGTAGCCCCCGGGGTCTCCAGGCAGTTTTTATTTTCTTAATTGACCCCCCCTCTGTCTCTTCCTCCCTCTGCTGACTATTAGGGGAAGAATTATCGTCTCTGGATGCATCAGACTGCGCGTGAATGTGTCCCCTGAGTGTTGGCGTGTCGTCGTCTGTATCGATGTCTCCGCAGGAGCGGCGACGCGTCTGGACGACACTTGTTAGTGGAGGAAACAAATGGCCGCCGCCGCCGTCGTCCGTGGTCGCCCTAACGAGGAGGCCGGCCCCCCGGCGTCCCCCACGGAGGAGACGCGATATGTGGTCACCGTCTCATCTCGCGTCTTCAGAACGTCTTTATTGGAAGGGAAGGAGGGAAGAGGTGGGGAAGCATGAAAGGCGGCTTTATGGACCGCTTCCTGTTGCGCCCAGACGTCGCGTTTGGCGGTTTTTTAAAAGGTGTTTTTGCGAGGCGGATTGTTGTGAACCTTTAATGGAGTCGGAGCCAAAGTTAAAAGCCCGTTTGAGGTATGACGGCGTCGTGTTCCCGCACCGGAAGCTTCATAGATTCATAAAATAAACTCCTGGTCGCGTTACAGCTGGAACCTGCAGGAGGCGGAAAAGTGACCTTCTGCTTCCAAAGGGTCTCATAAACACCAGAAAGGTCCCCATATGCAGGGTAAAACACATTAGTGTGTGATCCAGAATGTTTCAAAATAAAAGCCTGAGTTTGACCTCACAGGTGGTTTAAGCTGTTTTTCCAAGCAGTGTTGGAATTAATTTAAATCTTGTTCACCGATGGGACGATAACGGGAGCGTAGATGGGAATTTATGCGTGACGCAACATGTCAAAGGGTGAAATCTCTCTCCAGCATCTGCAACATGTGGCTGTCCTCCAGCTTTAAAGTCTGTTTGTCTTCTGTCTCTTCTGATGGTTGTGATGAGCTGAAGTGATGCGAGTTGTTGCCGTGGGAGCCGTCGGACTGTGTCCCAGATTAGAAGCTTTACATTAGCTTTACATGGAGCACATATTGTCGAATGTTCTCAGCCTGTGAGAGGCTCAAAGGGTCTTTCATGCCTGGACTGAATGCAAATTAGCGGCACAAGCTAATGAAACGGTGGCGGCGCCGCCTGTCATCAGCGATCAGAGGTCACCGTGGAAACAGTGGGACTGATTTTAATGATTACCTTCCATGGAAGATTGTGCAGGGCAAGACGGGCTGAGTGTGTGTGTGTGTGTGTGTGTGTGTGTGTGTGTCAGGTAAATCAGGTAATTTTATTCAGTGAGTTTTTCCTCGGTGTGATCTGCCGCCGTCCTCTGAGTGGGACGCGCGGCGCGGCGCGGTGGCACGCCGGTGAAGTTTAAAAATACGGTGGTGCGGAGCAAAGCTACGTTATCAGAGCCTCAAATATTGATCTGCACGCATCATTTCTTCTTTCTTCTCAGATAAAAGCCTGGAGCATCTGTGGGAACGCGGCATCTTACCAGAGAGCCAACTGGATTTAATGGGAAGATTAGCATTTCAATAGCACGCTGCTATTGCGCTGTGTGTTCAGACACATTAAACATTTCATGGAATAACGAAGCGCTTTCGTAATCGCGGCTGAGACGAGCCAGGCGCTCAAAACCGGGACTCTTCATCATCCCAGTCTGGATTATTCACAACTGTCTGAATATTCACTGGGAAACTCGCCTCCGTACAGGATAACGTCGCTGACCTCCTGTGCAATAGGTCAAAGGTCACCTGTCGGCCGTAGGTTTGATGGAAGGGACACGCAGAAGATGACATCGTACTCAGATTTAGGGGGTGGGGCCTGACGTGGTCAGCAGCCTGAAATTGGACCCTGTGGACAAGTCGACCGTGTGCAGCCACTCGTGAAAAGGAGGGCGGCGCCGTTTCAAGTCCAGCGCATTTAAGTCGTCTCATGTGGACAAAATGAGGAGATCTCGGCGGCGCGGGGCTCGTTTATCTGCACGGAAACAAAGAAGCGGCGACTCGGTGACATTCTGACTCCACGTCTCTGAGGTTTTCCAGTCTGCTCACGTGTGGACGGCAGATCTAGGACCAAAGTGAGTGGCGGTCCTCGCAAGTATAATAAAACCAGAACGGTCCGAAGGTTTTGGCGGGGTGTTACAGGTCAAACCACTGTCGGTGGAGGCGCCGCTGCAATGAGCAGCGCCTTAGCGGCGGAACGATGAATTCAGGAGTGATTTTCAGTTTGCAGGTGTCCTTTTCAAAGCCTGCCAAGAATTTATACTGCAGCTCTGACATCAGACATCAGGTCTTCCATCTGTTCCCTGAGCCGTAAACGCAGCTCTAAAACGGCGTTATTACCCAGGTGCTGCATCACTTTGGATCCACTCCTGCTTTACATCCTCACCTGTGTTTACAGGCAGCCGCTCCTGGTCCCGGTAAGGATCCACAGCCTGAAATTTCTAAACAAAAAATAAAAATTTGGGCCTCTTTTTACACCACTGAAGTCAAATCTGTTGAACTGGCACCTGGTTCTGGAAGCCTGAGCCCATTTTCGGCCGTCTGCGGGTTGCAGATCCAGATGCTGCTCCTCCACTGTTCTGATGGTCATCGGGACGAAGGGTGAGCCCCCCCCCCACCCTGCTGGAAGACCTTTCTCCCTCTTCGCTCCGTTTCAGGAGGGCGGAGGCCACTGAGAGGGCCGAGCCTCGGCACATCAATCGGCGCTGCCCCAGGAGTGTGTGTCAGAGCGCCCCCCAGTGGCAGCGCTCCGCCCAGCATCACGACCTGCTCGCGGGTGTGAAGGTTCTCCCCCCTGCAGATTAATTCATGCCACCTAATTGCTGCCTTCATTATCAGGGTACAATAATGTCACAGGAGGAGGGTAAAAAACACCACCCTGATTTAATTTCCACGGCTGAATGTGGAATGAGCTGAAAAAGAGGCAGAGCGGCAGGAGAAGGAAGCCTGGGCAGAGCCAAGTCCCCCCCCAGACCCCCCCACGAAACTTAAAATGTCATTTCTGTAGGGCGAAATGCAAAGAGATGTAACCTCTGCAGGTCAGACGCCTCCGGCCTGACGGACAACGGGTCCATTTAACCCGGTTTAAGAGTGGCCAGATGCCCCCCAGGGGTCAAAGTGCTGTTTAGCAAGTGGGGGTGAAGCATTAGTCCAGTTTTAAACATGCTTCATCTCCCAATAAAAGCCCCCTCAGACGCCTTCAGAGCAGATAAAAGGTGATTAAGTGCCCCAGAGTGGCGTCGTTGCCCCCCCCGGCAGACCCGCCGCCCCCGCTCCTCTCCTATTTCACGCCACTAACCTCCTCCACCACTGGTGTCCTTGCCCCGTTCGTCCTGCTGTGTTTGGGCTAATTACAGTTCTGCTGGGCCCAACTGTGTCAACGGTGACATTTCTGCCGTCGCCGTGGCAACAACAACGCCGCTCTCCCATCATGTCCTCATTAAGGGGCGTCACACGTCGGCCAGACTCTCCTCTGGCTGCTCTCCACAAAAATGGAGGCTTTATGCCGGGAAATGGTTTCCTGTGTCACGTTATTAAACGTCCCCCCGATATGGCGCCGCCGTAAGGTGAGCGGGAACAATCTCCCCGTGTCGATGAGCGCGGTTACCACGGTTACCTGGCGAGTGTGACCCGAGGAAGTCGCGGCAGACAAATATTGTTTCTGAAATAAAATGCTCAGAATGTGTCTGTGTGTGGTCTCCATGGATGATTGAGGGGTGTGTGTGTGTGTGGTGTGTGTGTGTGTGTGTGTGTGTGTGTGTGTTGCATCACATTCAGGTCGTACTTCAAGGCCAAACTGGAGCGAGATGAAAGGGGCAGACGGGCCGCCATCCTGTGACGAATGATTGGTAGATGGAGATCCGCCCTGGAGGGAAACAAACGAGGCTGATTTTTCCACGGGGTGGGGGGGATTTGAGGGGCGGGGCGTGTTCTAGAAGGCGTGTCCTTGTGGGAATTTGAGGGGGGGCGTGTCCTCGGGGTCGGCCAGGGTTTGGGGGGCGAGGCGTGTCCACATATGGGGGGATTTGAGGGATGGGGCGTGTCTTCGGGGGCGTATCATCGCGGGGATTTGAGGGGCGGGGCGTGTCCTTTGGGGCGTGTCCTTGTGGGGATTTGAGGGGCAGGGCGTGTCCTCGGGATCGGGTGGGGTTTGAGGGGCGGGGCGTGTCCACAGATTGTGGGGATTTGAGGGGCGTGGGGCGTGTCCTCGGGGGTTGGGCGGGGTTTGAGGGGCGGGGCGTGTCCTCGGCCCGCTGCCGCCTCCAGAGCTTGGATATTGCAATGATGCCGTTTTATCGTATCTGCTCTGAACCAGCAGCTGATTGGACGCCGTCCCACCACACCGGCCGTTATTAATCATGTTTGTGATGGTCGGCGTTCGTGGTTGAACATGCCACTTCCTGTTTACTTCCTGTTTACTTCCAGAAGAACCCCCCGCCCTCTCTGACACCAGAGCCACATCACGGAGGGGTTTCGCCACAACCGGCAGATCGCTGACTCAGCTGCTGGGAAACGACCAGCACGGCGAGTTCTACTCGCTAACCCTCGGCTGGTCTGACAAGTGACGGCGCTCCGGGCGGCGTGGCGGGTCACTCTCCGACGCCCAGAGGAGGCAGCTATAAATGTGCATCAGCATCAAAGACGTGTTTATTCCCCGGCGACGGCGTGGTGGCAGCAGCCGCAGACGTCTTCATCTATTTTTACTCCACTCGCTCTCCTTTAATGTCGTCCCGTGGGTGATCCGAGCGTTCAGACGCTCCGAAGGGACGACGGTAGTCGCGGCTGACCGTGGACGTTTGTAGCGATGCTAATGCTAAATTCCGGTTGGCCTCCAGGCATGATCTGCTCAGCTTTCCCTGATGTTATATTTAACAAGGTTTCGGGAGCTTTGAGACGGGCTGGAACGCGTCCGCTCTTTGTTTTCTGGCTGAGAAATTCTGGACGTGAGTCAGACCTCGCCCGCGCCCACTGACGACTGCATTTTAAATACTCAGTCCATTTAAATTTTATTTGATTTTTTTAGCAAAACCTGTCAAACAAACCCCCGTCGGACCCAGACCCTGGATCCAATCTGCAACAGTAACGGAGCTCGTCGCCATTTGGCTCCTGCTGCATTTAAAAGGCACATTAAAGCAGATTTCACAGGAGCGTCGAGGGTTGTTTCGCACGCCTCAGATTCACTCGAGGTCAATGAACTGATGAGATCCAATCTGTGTAAACCGCAGAAAACCAGAGGAATTAGCCTCGCTAAAGCCGCCAGCGACCGTGATTCAGGTCCCAGTCAGCCTGGACACCATCAGAAAACATCGCCTTGCATTAATTAGCCCAGTCGTCCATCTTAGGCTTGGCGCGACTGTGCTAGCTTAGCTCGCGCGCTGGCAGGGCTTTAGTCGTGCTAACGGCTGAGAGGTCCAAGCTTCGCATTAGCGTCACATCTCTAATTTGTGTGATGGTCAAAAGAAAAAGAGATGCTAATTGATGGACCAGGCGTGTTATAATAGCAGCGTGCCGGGCCGGGAGGAAGTAAGAGCTTGTTGCCCAGCTAATTCTGCGCCAGTTCCGACGTTTGATGTGCTCTCGGTGTAACACGACCTTCACGATGGGCCGCGTTGCCTTTTCTAATCTGCATCAACTGCTGCAGCGTGGTCAGCGGGGACCAGCTTGTGATGCTCGTTAGCTTAAAAGAACTAAACAATCTGGGGAATCCCGTGTTCGCGCACCAGGCTCCACTTATCAGCGCGCAGCCGGAGCGAAGCCCCTTTCCTGATAAGATGTGTTTACACATAATGCATTTCTGATACTCTTAGCACATTTAAAATTCTGATGTGCAAGTTGGGGAAAGGTGTGTGTGTGTGTGTGTGGTGTGTGTGTGTGTGTGTGTGTGTGTGTGTGTGTGTGTGTGTGTGTGTGGTGTGTGTGTGTGTGTGTGTGTGTGTGTGTTTCTGGACCATGTTGAATGAGGAGCAGAGATAAGAGGCAGTTCAAACGAGCACGTCCTTGTGTGGGTTTGCCTCTGCCATCATTTCCAACCTGATTAGCTCTACATGCTGTAATATCCCGAGGAGAAGTCGGAGTGTTTTGTTCCACACATTTGCAGCTTTGCGGGGACGAAGCAAAGCGGGAGATTAAGAGCAGCGGCTCCCAAACGCCGGCAACCTTTGATGAGCGGCGGTCTGCTGCGCGTCGATAGTTGTACTGGTGAAAATAAAGGCGGCGACGATGCAATCTGTAGCTATACGGAGGGCGCTAACAATTAGCACGCTAATGCTAAACAACAAATTGGGTTAAATGTGACGGAATTGGTCAAATCCACAATCACAGAGGGTTGAAGGTGGATTAAAAATACAGGCTGCGTGAAGGTCGAGGTGCTGGTTTCACAGCTGTAAATGATCCATTTTTACCGTTGAAGTGGGACAGAATGAAACGCGGCGCTGAACCTGTGTGATTCTCCTGCAGGAGTGTGAAACACACACTCGAGGTCAGTGAGACGGGAGCAGACGTGCAGCAGCTGCAGGTTTTCCTCTCCAAACACCGACGTCAGGGGGAAAGGAAGGAGCAGGACTCAGGCCAGGAACTCCTGGAGCGGCAGGAATATAAATCAGGAGCAGGCTGAGATGAATTAAACAGGCCGGGAGCAGAGAGACAATCAGGCTCTGGACGTGTTTTATGTAGGAAGCGGACAACATTTGCATATTGGGCCGTAAGGCGCTGAATAAAGGAAGCTGGAACTTACCTGGCACGGATGTTCTGACGGCCGGAGCAGGAGCACGTTCTTGCTCGGCTCATTTGGAGGACAAATGGATGGTTTCAGCTCACGGTTCCCCACAGAACCTTCAGCCCACTCTCATGTCACTGCAGACTTGCATCCGGGGAAAGTTGCCATCAAACTTTCCCAATTTGCTCACCTCCGCCGCCACCCCGCACGTCTGACTGCTCCTGTCATCTCGTTCCTGGGCGATTCCTCTCCTCAATGTTTGCAAAGCTCCCAAACTGCAGCTCTTCCAAACGGCTCGGACGGTCAAAGCTGCACGCTGAGCATCCGGCGAGATCTTTGGTTTCCAGGCTGAACGCCCAACGGTCAGTTAAACAGGACTGCTACTGCTGCTAGCTAGTGCTGCTAGCTGCTGCTGCTAGCTGCTGCTAGCTGCTGCTGCTAGCTACTGCTGCTAGCTAGTGCTGCTAGCTGCTGCTGCTAGCTGCTGCTGCTAGCTACTGCTGCTAGCTAGTGCTGCTAGCTGCTGCTGCTAAGTCAAACCTGAACCTCAAAATACTTGAAAAATGTCCTCCTTTTCGGACCTCTGTAGACGATCTCCATCTGAAGTCACTCTTCACCCCTCTGAACGTCCACTTGAAGACTGATTCTGGAGGACAGGAGACCCAACAGCTGCGTCAGGTTTCCAGGTGGGGCTGCTCTCAGAACCTCTGATCGGTCTCAGTTGGTGATCGCACCTGAAGCTGTGGATGTTGTGATTAAAGGCCCCTCCTGCAAGCTGGCCTCCTTTCTGAAGGCGTCTTCGCCGGTTCAGGCGGCGTTTGGCTCCGGGTCCGTTAATAAGAAGCCGGAGTGGGTTTATTCCTCCATGTGATCAGACAGAAATGAGACCGCGGGCTTTGAAAGGGCAGAACAATCCCGAGGATGGCAGGAAGCCCACGCCAAGCCTTGTTTCTCCGCCACGTCTCTGTAGTCTCTCAGATCTGCCGCCGCTCCCCTACTTTCCTCCTCTTTTCTGATAATTAATAGGTTATAAATATTTCAGCACGGAGGGGAGATGTGGTAAATTCCACTGCAGCCGCTTGTTTGCGAGCCCTGAAAGCAGAGTTTTGGAAACTGCTCTTAAATTTCACGAGCTAGTGGCTGCGGCTGCTTATGGGATGTGAGTGTGAGGCAGGAAGTGACTGATTATTATAGATACCAGGGAATAAGATAAAAGGCCGCCTCGTGATGGGATTAAGTTCCATTACCAGCCGCAGCCCAGCGTCAGTCATTTCCAATCTCTGCATCTGGCTAAAAATACGCAGCAGCCGAGCGCCCTGATGAAGAGCGTCGCCTGCATTCCGCGTGCACGTCGTTCCCAGCGACACGGTGCCGAGGAACTTATCGGGAGTGGGAGTGGAGCCTCCCTCTGGAGACGTAATTAGAGGGAAAATTGTGAGGACGAGCGATGCTCTGAGCCTGGTTCCCAGCGCCGCGCACATGAGATTAGCTGTACATTACGCTGGCTTTTAATCAACAGGCTCGCTAAGCCAACAATTAGCATACACGATTAGCATTTTAAGCCAGCAGTTTGAGGAGAATAACGCCGTAATTCACCTGAAATGACTGGCAGGGTTGAGCTGTAGCCTTCCCAATAACCGGAGACAGAAACCCCGGAGGATTGGGAGCACATATTATCAATCAATCTTTATCAATCTTTATTTATTTAGCGTCTGTTACGATCAAAATTGTTTCAAGGCACTTTCCAGAATCCCAGGGCCTGAGAGGAGAGGAGAGGAGAGGAGAGGAGGAGGAGAGGAGAGGAGAGGAGAGGAGAGGAGAGAGAGGAGAGGGAGAGGAGAGGAGAGGAGAGGAGAGGAGGGGAAAGGAGAGGAAAGGAGAGGAGGGGAGAGGAGAGGAGAGGAGAGAGGAGAGGAGAGGAGAGGAGAGGGGAGAGAGGAGAGGAGGAGAGGAGAGGAGAGGGGAGAGGAGAGGGAGAGGAGAGGAGAGGAGGAGAGGAAAGGAGAGGAGGGAGGAGAGGAGAGAGGAGGAGAGGAGAGGAGGAGGAGAGGAGAGGGAGAGGAGAGGAGAGGAGGAGGGGAGAGAGGAGAGGAGGAGGAGAGGAGAGGAAAGGAGAGGAGAGGGAGAGGAGAGGAGAGGAGAGAGGAGAGGAGAGGAGAGGAGAGGAGAGGAGAGGAGGAGGAGAGGAGAGGAGAGGAGAGGAGAGGAGAGAGGAGGGAGGAGAGGAGAGGAGAGAGAGGAGAGGAGGAGAGGAGAGGGAGAGGGAGGGGACAACCGTCACCCAGCCGCCCTGGCTAGCCGGCTGCTCAACTGCTGCCGGGGGACCGCTAGCTGTAGCTACGCTAGGTGGCTCCGCAGCAGCTAGCTTCTCCTGGCTAACTGACGCAACTCCAGCTAACTCCAAACTGCGGAACCGCGTTTCAAGCTCGCTAAGTCTCGCCTCCATAGTCGTAAATAAACTCCACTTTCTGCACCTATTCCCTTCACTAAGGGAGGCAGAGGAGTAACTAAACATTTCACACACTGAAGAGACAAAGACACCGGGTGGAACAGACGGTGAGGCCATGCTAACGCTAATAGTTGGCTGAGCCCTGTATTTGTTTAATAGGGGTTGTTTCTCACTGTTGTTATCAGGTGACTAGAATGTCCCAAATGTTCAAATATTAAGTAAAGTGAATCCAACACCCCGTGCACAGTGCAACCAGCGAACGATTGAGAAGACAGGAAGTGACGCAATACGTTTCCGGAAGTGATGAAACTCCGGTCGTGATTAGTGGGAATTCAGACGGAGTTTTACGACGGCCTGATTCCTCTTTAGCGCGTCTGCTTGCAAACATTCATATCACCCGGGCACGACGCCCAACGACCCACAATGCCTCACTCTATCACCATCCTCAGAGGAAGTGGGAGGAGCGGCGGCGACCTTCTGTGGACGGCTCCTCACTCTGTGGTTGGACGCTTCCGTGGGATGACTTGTCCTCGTGTCCTGCACTGGGGTCCAGAGAGGTTGACGACTCGCTCGTTAACGCGGCGCCACCAGGGTCGGTCGGGAAGGCTTCCACCGCCTGTATCTTTAAGAGTTTCCCCCCCGTCTCATCAGTATTCCGCAGACGGAGCTGCTCCCTCTGCCTGTATGATTGTGTTCTGTGCAGGGAATAAGATTGGATGTGGCTGTCTACAGGTAGAGCTGCAGCTCCCAGAGTCCAGCCGCCAGAGCCGAGCCCAGCTCCTGATTCCTGGTGTTGGGCCGAGACCGGGGGGGGCAGGAGTGGGCTGGGGGGCCCGAGCACACAACTGCACTAGTATTCCAGAGGAATTCTGGAGCGATGGCAAACTTGCAAACGGACCCGTTTGCTCCGACGGCCCCAGATTCCGTTCTGATGACATAATTCCATCAAGCTTTTATGACATGAGGAAGCAGGGAAAGCACCGGCCGGCCCTCGGGAACCTCCTCCTGTGGTCAAGCTGCAATAATAACTGCGGCTCAGGTGATGAATGAATGAGGCCGTTCTCCCGAACCGTCACTTCCTGCCTGGTTCCTGCTGCGGAGAGCGAAACCTGTTTACGGCCGACGCTTTCGGCGGCTCGACGGGCTCGTGGAAAACCAATCAGGGATAAAGGCGTCTTCGACCGCTGCGGAATTTCCATCAGACGATCCGGCTCTGATGTGATTCAGGCCTCAATTGTTCCAGACGGCCCGAATCAATTCACAATTACAGCCGGACGGCGGGAGAGGAGGGAACGCTGCGACGCCGGCGAAGGGAAGGGGAATTACAGCACGTGTGTGTAATTACACAGTTACAAAGCGCTCGGAGTCAGTGGATTTATGAGGAAAATACAGGTCTTTACACCAGATTCCAAAGAACGAAGCCGCGGCGGCGCTGTCCCGACAGAGAGAAAGGTGTTATTGACTTTATTTTCACTCCGCTAACAATTCCGTCACACTTAAGCAAGCAGCTAATTCCTCCCCCTTCAGAGAGCCGGTCCCGGGGTATCTGCCTCCCCCAGACCCCACGGTGGGAAATAACCCGGCGACACGCTGGGAAATCGACTCCGCTTCCATCATTTTCTCTCCTAACTCAACGCGGCGCCGCCGCCGTTGCCGACCGGCGAGAGAAATGAATGCGTTCTGCAGCAAACTGTGTTTAATTACATCCTTAGGAATCAAATGGGGGGGCATCAATCCTGGCGCTCCCTCGCCGGTGTTGTGCGTTAGGTAAACAGGAGTATCCTGTTTACTCTTGACAAATGTGCTCCGGCGAGCATGACGGATGGCGGAGGGCGCCACCTCCGCCTGCCGCTCGTTAATATTCATGGAGCCAATTTTGGCTTTTAATTTTCTCCGAACGCTTCGCAACAGCCCGGATTTACGCTCCAGGATTGGAGGGAATTGGGGGGGGTGGGGGGGGGGGTTCTGCGGGACCGGTCGATGCGAGCCATCATCGCGCTTTACTATCGGAGGCCGCGGCGCTCCTCGTCTTCCTCGGCCTCTCTGCTTTTGTCCGAACTCTCGCACACTTGAAAAGTTCCTGCTCCCGCGGAGGCTCATGCACTATGTATGGCATCGATCAGAGAGCAAACACGCCGCCGCGCTCGCCTCTGTTGCCCCGGAGACGTTGTTTATCTTGTTTATGCTTTGGCCCGCTCGTCTGGTCACGGAGAAGGCGTCGGTTTGCTGCGTAACCCGGCACTGATGAAGGCTCCTTCGGATCCTGACATCCCAAAGTTCATTTCTGAGGTTAAAGCTCCTTGGCGAGGGGGCGAGGGGGGGAGGGGCGCGGCCGGATGTAGAGGCGTGACAGATTTGTCGTCAGGTGGAGCGGGTTATTTCCGGACCGTCTTTCCCTCCCGCCATCGCTCACGTCGGCGGTAAAATTAAACCTCCACATCAACAGAGATGCCTCCACGGCGGCGCTCCGCGGAGCCTCCGCGCGGAGTCGATGATTCTGGCTTCATAGCCACATAATTCCCGGCGGGAGCGAAATGAAGCCGAGTCTTTACGGCTGCTGTTACTTCCTGCTGCGCCAGTGGCTGCACAGATAATGTGCAGGTCTCATTAAGGGCGCTTCCATATGTGGCCCGTTATTACCTGGAAATGGGTGGAAGCGCGCAGGGACGCGCCGCTCGCTCTCGCCGCTGGTGCGCTCACTTCGGGAGGGGGGGTCCGGCATAAACCTGAGTGATCACCTGGACTCTCCACTTTAATGGCGGCACGGCGAGACTCTATTTCACACACCGTCTCCGCAGGTGCCATAAATGCTCGACTGAAGCTCACAGACAGATCCGAGCTTCATGGCTGACACTGACTCGCCACTTCGGGCCGGTTAGCATGCGCGGCCGCTCGCAGGCGGTTGCAGAGATGTCGAAGAAACTAAAGTTGGTCAGATCCTGTGAGGGAGGGTCTGATGAGGAACACACCAAGATGGCGTCTAATTCCCATGCGTCCAGAGCAACATAGCTAACAAATCAGCCTTTTTGTAGCAGGTTTAGCGCACGACATGTTTCAAGTTGATAAGACAAGCGGCCCTGTGCGGCGTCTGTGTTCCAGACGTAACGATGTTCTCCGTTACGGAACGCTGAAGCTTTGTTCGGTACAACACAACGCGTGTCGTCCCGCTAATGTCTAGCTTGGATGATATCGGGTTCAAATCCAGCGTATTTCTGCTAACGCTGCGTAACAATGAGCGTTTAAGCACCAAATTCCTGCCAGGTCCTGATTTTCCAGGGATGAAGGTCTTTCAGCAATAAAGGATCTGCTTCCAGAGGTTCAGGTGGATTGTTAGAGCTCACTTCTTAAACCATCTGCAGATCCTGCGCGTCCTGTTTTCCGTATAATAATAGCAGGACTCGCGTAATAAATGCTAAAGCTGTGAGCTGCGTGTGGAGGATCTGGAGCCAAAACCTTTTTTTTTCGTCCGTAAGCTTGAAAATCCTCTCGCTGCTCCTCCTCGGCGATGATGGTGGATTTAATAAGGCAAATCAGGGAGAGATAATGGCTTCACCTGGATTTACCTCCGGGGCGTAGCTGTTGGGCTAACACCGCCGCTGCGTTTGCAGCTTGTTATTCCTCAAGAGCGGAGCGGCGTCTCCCAGGAAAGGGAGGGAGAATGCCGAGGAAATGAGCGATCATCTGGAAAAGTTATGCAGGCACTAATTTCATTTTGCCTTTCTTCGGGATAATTATGTTGATTTCATGTCAATAAAGGCTCCCTTCATTAATTCCAGAGCTCATCCATCAGCCCGCTCTGACTGCTCTGCCTTTCATGTCGCCGAGTGTTCCTCCACGATATTATTAATGGCTTTTGGGAAAAGTCACTGAAGCAGCAGTTAGACAATAGGGTGCTTAATCTGCTTCAAATGTAAAACCACTTCATCATCCACGTTGCTGATGGAACGCACAAGTTCCCCCTGGCGTGCGCTCGTTTACGGGAGTAATTCACGCTGACGCCGTGTTGATCTGGTCAAAATTATCGCGGCAGCGCTGATTGATCGGCGGTTTCGGGCTTCACCTCCTGATTCAGCCTGACGGGACCCTGATGCTAATTATGGGACTCTAAATCGGTTAATTGTATAAACTGGCAGATGGACGGCTGAACGGGCGACCACGAGGTCGATACGGCGGCTTTCATTGGTTTTACAGGTGATTGGCTGGTTAGCATGGTAGCTGTTAGCATTTTGTGTGCATCCAGCGATGGTCTGGACCCGAGAGGGAAACGCGGCCGCCCGGGTCGGTGGGAAATAACCAGGTTGAGCTTGAAGATTTAATGAAAGCAAATCAGGAAAAGTGAAAATGACTATTGATTAGCAACGAGGAGGCGCCACTGAGGGAGCAGAGAGATTCGGGTCTCCTCCGGGGAAACAACCCGCTCTCGGATGTGGAGCTGCATTTTTATCAGCGCCGCATGTTTGAGGCTGAGAAGAGAACGGGGGGAGGGGGGGTGAATAAATTCTGTCCCTTTTGAGATTCAGTGGCGTCTGCGTGAAGGCCGGGGCTGAAGCCACTCAGCAGTCGTGTGGCAGCGTCTCTTCGGGACCTCTGGGAACGCTGCAAAAGTTCAGAGACGGGGAGAGGACGGTTTATGAGGGGCTGATCGGAAAAATAGATTGGGATGAAAGAAAAAAAGATTGAAGCGAGCGGGGGGGGGGAGGGAATCCAGAGGTCAGAGACTCGGGGGGAGGGACAGGGACAGAGGGAGAATCGAATGTGCCCCGGCCAGATAGAGACAACCACTCGTGGGCAATAGAGACATCAAGGCTGACAGGGCTGGCCAGATTCCAGGTTCGGAAAAAACCGGCAGCCGTACAGGGAATTAGGAGAACGAGCCGGGGCACCGATTCAACAGCGTGTCTGGCCGACTGACAACTTTAGATTAGCCCAGAGACACTGAGGAAATCTGTCAGCCCATCAGCTGCAGCTGACAAGCCTGGCCCCTTTGTGAAAATCCATCCGCCGGACAGGATCTGCTGGTGCCGGCGCCGCCCGTCTAAGGTGGCCTCGTGGGTCGGGGAGCCCGAGTTTGCCCCCCGCCACCCCCCACCCCAGGGCCCCGCCGCACCGCTCTAATTGCTCTGCCTATTCAGACACGCGTGTCCAGCATCTGCTGACGGAGGCGCCGGCTTTGCCGTCTTTCATCTGCGCCTTCATCTTCTCCGGGCGTTTCTCCACATCAGCCGCACCATCACGGGCCAGAGCGCTTCAGACGGAACCGGCGAACGGCCTTTAATCTATAATTGATCGCATGGACGTTCAGCGTTTTACACCCGTGGCTGAAAACCAACACGAGAAAACGCCGACTTACTGTATACACACACGCGTCCGTGTGAAGACGGCACACGTGAATACCAATGTATATACATATATGTATGCTAGGTGTAACAACCTAGCATACATATGTGGTGTACACACGGCATCTTTATTATTCCATGTTTCCGCACTTCTCCTTTGTGGATCATCAGCTAATCTAAGCAAAGCTCATCTGGTATCTTGGTAGCTTTATGCTAGCGGGGTGAGTTTTAAGTAGAGCGACACTAACTTGGCGCCAATGTCGTTAATATGCTAACGAGGTGCACTGTTTCCTAGGCACAGAAATGTTCTCAGCTGCTACTCAACAGAAACACTTGGAGAAAGAAATGAGAGTTTGAAGAACAATCAGGTGTTTTCTATAGCATTAGCCTTGTGAACCGTCTGCTTTGTGACTGCCGACGATCTCTTTAAAAAACTGACGTCAGGAGAAATCTTACAGGATGTTTTATTCCGTAAAGCGTTCCTATTATCTCTCATTATCTCGTTATCGGCGTGCTCTGCCGAGCCTCCCCCAGCTCTGGTGTTATTAGCGGCTACCGCTGCCCTTGAGAAAATCAAGAAAGAAAAGACAGGTTGATCGGGGGGATCGTTTCCTCCTCAGCTCTTCTTTTAAGTGGCGATTTGTTCAAATTTAGCGGGGGAGACGTTAGTCACAGCCAGCCCGGAGGCGTGGGTCCATTATGTGTGGAGGTCGGCTCTCAAGGTTGAAACCTCGCGCAACTAATTGAAACCTGGTAGAAAATGATTTTCACGGAGGGGGAGCATCAATGTCAAAGCGTTTGTTATTTGGAAGTAAAGCGGCCTCCAACTGTACTTATGTCACATTATTGGACGTTGTTATTGAAATGGCGTGAGGTCACTGCTGAACCGAATGAACTTGAACAAAGTTGAGGCCACCCGAGCACGATAGCGCGATTTTCTGTTGCTAGATGAACAGGCCAACAGTTGCTAACAGATGCATAATTATCGACCTCCAAACTCCTGGGTGGACTTAAATGTTTGCGTTTGGAAACAAACAGAAGCCATAAAATGTAGCAGAATCAAAGGACTGGACACAATGCTGGACCGGTGGACCACAGCTGCTGGACCAATGGACCACAGCTGCTGGACCGGTGGACCAAAGCTGCTGGACCAATGGACCACAGCTGCTGGACCGGTGGACCAAAGCTGCTGGACCAATGGACCACAGCTGCTGGACCAATGGACCACAGCTGCTGGACCGGTGGACCAAAGCTGCTGGACCAATGGACCACAGCTGCTGGACCGGTGGACCACAGCTCCTGGACCGGTGGACCAAGCTGCTGGACCGGGGACTAAAGCTGCTGGACCAGTGGACAACAGCTGCTGGACCGGTGGACCACAGCTGCTGGACCGGTGGACAAAGCTGCTGGACCGTGGACTAAAGCTGCTGGACCGGGGACTAAAGCTGCTGGACCAGTGGACTAAAGCTGCTGGACCGGTGGACCAAAGCTGCTGGACCAATGGACCACAGCTGCTGGACCGGTGGACCAAAGCTGCTGGACCAATGGACCACAGCTGCTGGACCGGTGGACCACAGCTCCTGGACCGGTGGACTAAAGCTGCTGGACCGTGGACTAAAGCTGCTGGACCGGTGGACTAAAGCTGCTGGACCAGTGGACTAAAGCTGCTGGACCAGTGGACAACAGCTGCTGGACCAGTGGACAACAGCTGCTGGACCGGTGGACTAAAGCTGCTGGACCGGTGGACTAAAGCTGCTGGACCAGTGGACAAAGCTGCTGGACCAGTGGACTAAAGCTGCTGGACCAGTGGACAACAGCTGCTGGACCAGTGGACCAAAGCTGCTGGACCGGTGGACTAAAGCTGCTGGACCGGTGGACCACAGCTGCTGGACCAGTGGACAACAGCTGTGGTCGGTGGCGTTTTAACGATAAAATGATTGAAATGGTGATGAAGTTGCTTCACGGACCCCTAAATGAAGCCTCAAATCTCATCGCTGAGGTGAACAAAAACCACAACGTGGCGCAGATCAAAGCTCTTTCTGGATAGAGTCAAAGGTCGCCTTTGAATGAGGTTCCACAGAGATGGGCTTTGTGTTGCTTTCGTGTTCTTTCAATAATTCTGGAAGGATGGGTGGGGGGGGAGTGGATGGTGTGTAAGCCTGAGTGGGCTGCTCGTGGTAGAAATGTTTTAAGAACGGGGGAGGGACTGAAGCAGACCTTAATCAGCCCATCAATGTTCTGCTCATGTTCTGAGAGGAAGCCTCAAGATGAAGAGACATGGAGGATTAACAGGAACGTTGAGGGACTGAAGACGAGCGTCGGAGGTGCTTATAGACTTATGGAATCTGCATAATCAATATTAGCTCGTATCAGCTGGGAAATTAGACCTTTTTCGAACTAGAAATGTCAAACAATTAACAGGGCAACAGATCATTGAAGGGGCAACACTGGACACTTTCAGAGCAACTTCCGTTGCCAGAAGTCGAGATGGTGAGTTTCTATACCTCTGGGGACATTCATGTCGGCTGGGGTGCGCGGTCACGTGGTTTCCCCTTTTAATTTGTTGATTCTGTAAATCCTGGTTGGTGGGAGGTGACTGGTTCCAGTGTGGTACCATCTGCTGGGCGCAGCGTGTCCCTGGTGTCCACCGCTGCTCTGGCGACCCCCTGCTGGTGGGTTGTAGTAAGACTCATAACCCGTTGTGTCAAACTTCCAATGGCTGATGCCTGTTTGGGTGTCCAGGTTCACCTGGAGAAGCTAACGGACTCTATGGGTTCTTTAACGAGGCCTCGCAGTGAAACCCAAGGAGGCATAATTCAGCAGCTTATCAACGCATTACTTCTTAACGGCCGGAGGTTAATGAGAGCTGCCTCCGAGCCACAAAGAGAAAAATCAGTTTCGAACCAGGATTAATGTCTTGTCGGGCTTTTGCCAGGCACATCAGAGCGTTACCGCGGTCCGGCTAACGCGGTTACAACAGCAGCGGTGCGGCTAACGAACTCTGCCTCTCCCTTCGCTCGCCCCTCACTCTAACATCGTTAAGCGTGATCCCAGACACTTTGTTACCATTGACTGCGGAGTAATGATGCATGGTTACTGATCAGTCCGATACCGCCTGTCTTTATAAGCCTGCTGGGTGGCTCTCGCCTCCCAAACAGCCCATTTTTCCCCTCGCCAATAACACACCAAACAAGGCAAAGCTGGCGTAATTAGGTATTGATCACAGGCAGCAGGTAAATTATTCAATGATTAAGTGCGGCTCACTGACATTCGTCATGGGGGAGAACAAATGAGCTCCAGATTAACGCCGTTTGATGAACCATAAACTACAAGAGTGACTCATTCTGTAAATTCGGATGTTTAAATTCGGTTTCTGGAGGTCGTTGACCCAACAAGCCCGAAATAAAATCCTTCCCATTGGGCCGTAAGACATTGGGCTCAGGCAGAGCGGTGACGTACAAAAGGGAGCCGACGTCGCAAAAGTTTGTTTGGACGTGTAAAAGTTGAACCGTCTCTAAAGTTTGTGAGGCTGTTTTTTTCTTTTTCACAACCTCCATAAAAACAAATGTTTTACAGGACCGACTTTACCATCCAGCTCAGCTATAATTTAGTATATCTTTTTAGCCATTTTACAAACTTTGTATAAAAGTTTTTATTTTCTGATCTGATAGTTTTATTAAATATAATCTATCTATATATCTCAGTGCAGTAAAGTTTGTTTTAAAGTTACAAGAAGTGTTAAACAGCTTTGCGAGGTCAGGATTTTAAAGCAGTGGTCCGCAACGCCAAGATTGGCACACTGCCACATAATCAGCGGCCGTGTGCTCATGGCGATGGGGAGTAACTGGGCACGCTCAGTTTCATGTTCCCCACTGAGACTGTGATTAGCTTGTTTCTTCAGGAGCGAGACCTCAGCCAGAACCTTGTTGATGAGCGCCCCCCCACCCACCCCGCTGGTGTTGCTGTGTTTTTGTCTCCCAATTCCCGTTTCCTGTTTGTATTTTCTCAGCAGAGGTTCTCGCCGGTGTGACCGGTTGCCTCCTCCCTCCCCGTCTACTGAAGTCCTCCACTCTGATGCTACAACTGATCATACCGTCGCCCTGGTTACCGCCGACACCTGGCGACGAGCTGCTTGTTTCCAGAGAAGAAGAAACGGGTCTGAACTGTTCCAGAAACCCAGTTAGCTTCAGGGTATGTGCACATCCCGCTGCTAATTTTCAAAGCTGTGAACTCATCACCTGCCGATTTACCTTTTAATAAAGGTAAAGGGAGCAGAGCAGCGATCCTCTTTACGTTGTTGCGAAGATTCCTGCTTGTGTCGCTGAGGTTCCCCCAGGATTTCAGCGAGCTGCAGACTTCATTTAATCCGAGGTTTTATTCTCTTCTTTACATTATCAATAACCTTTGGGGTCGTTTCCCTGCCGCGAGGAGAGCTGGAGCGCCTGACACCTGATGAATTGCACCGTTATTGCACCGCCGCCTTTGTTTTCAGTGCAAATTGTCTCTGAGTTGTGTGAAGGCTTGTGTGCGAGTCTGGAACTGATGTCGCAGGAGAGATTTGAGCGTTCGCGGAATTTGTTCTCACATTATTAACGGCAAATACAGAAGCTCGCAAATACAGAAGCTCGGGTTGAACTTCGGAGCCCGCGGGAACAAATAAGCCCCTGGGAGAGAGAAAAATGGTGGTTGTGGACTGGAAGAGGCGGCAGACGTTACAGACGGGGACGACAGTTGTTGCCTGTTTTCTGCTTTTGGAGGGTTGACATTTACGAAATGATTAATTATCCAACAGTGCTGCTTCTGCCAGTCTGCCAGTTCACATCTGTTTAAGTGGAAACCGATGCTGATTAATGACTTTCTGGAAGGTGCTCTGACACTTTATACACGAACCAACAGAAAAACAAAATGGCTTTCAAAGCAAAAGACACAACTGTGGTTTAAATACAAAAGAAAAATCGCCTAAAACGTCCGTCAGCACAGCTAACAGGCAAACATTGAAACAGCAGGATGAATTTCAGTCCCTTCACTGTTAATTTCAGCCGCTAACATCTCTCATGGGGGGGTTAATATTTCCTGTAATCCTGGAAGAGGCCAGAATCAGCAAACTGTTCAGATCCAGTTTTTTTCCACAAACTTTAAAAGCTTTGCTTTTATCATGTTCTGATCGGTCAGTGCATCATCAAGTGGAACACGTGGATTGAGGTCAGAGGTCAGGCTGAGGGGAGGACACGGTTTCATCCTCAATTCTGGGCTGCACGAGAGTTAAACAACACGCTTTGATTGAGAAAACACCTAATCTGGAAATAATTGACTGGCCATCCTGAAGCGGCCAAAAAGGATTCTATAAAGAGTTTCGGAATAACTGCGGTGTAAATAAGTGAGTGATCCTCAGAAACTGGAGACACTGATGCTAACGGCTTTAATGTTCAAGATCGTTCTACAGTTTTGGCTTCAAGAGTGTTTCCCGGTGTGTGTGTGTGTGTGTGTGTGTGTGTGTGTGTGTGTGTGTGTGTGTGTGTGTGTGTGTGTGTGTGTTTAACCTCCAAACTTTGCATTTACTAAGTATTGACCGGTTTACCTCCTGCTGAAAATATCACTAGCATAGCATTAGCGAACACGCGGCGCCCCGGGGTGTGTCCGAGGCATTATGGGAGTAAGACTGGTGCCGCCTGGTGGGTCGGAGACGATATCGTCTGTTTGTCAAAGCGAAGACGTCGGCACGTTCGCACCAACTTTTACGAAAATTTAGAGAAAGTAATCCGTTTTCTTCCGCCGGCTTCCCACGCACACGTTCGTCAAAACTCCAAATGAAAGGAACGTCAGCGGAGGTTTTTTTTTAAAAAATTCACCTCGCCCGATCCGAACCCGCCGAACATCACACGCGGCGCTGCTGCTGTTTGCCAAATGACGCTCGCTAACAACTTTCCCTCTGCACACAAATTTGTCAAGTTGCAGACGTCCCTTTGTACCGTTGCCAGCAAACAGAATCGACGTCGGCACCAAAATAAATAAGCAGCCTTGTTGCCGCAGCTCCCACGTTTGTCGCGTTCATCACCAACCTCCACTTTACCTTTCAGCCGTTATTTTGTGTTATACAAAGGTGCGTAAACAAAGAGGCTACATTGGCGTTCTGTGTGTCCTGCAGCAGAGTCTACAGTCGACCGCGCTGACGCTAACGCAGCACGGGCAACAAATGGGATCGGAGGAGTGCGCGTGGCTGCCGCCAAGGTCCTTCCTGCCCCCGTGGCTGCTCGCTGATGGAGGATGATGAATGGCCCAACATGGCCGAACCCTCATTTGGCTCTCACAGCACCAGGTGATAAAAGCAGAGCCCTTGTCAGGGATGGAGTGCGCTCCGCTCGGCAAGGACGAGGCCCCTCGCGCCCACGGAGGAGAGCAGACTTAATATTCACAGCGGGTGGACGGGGCGCTCGGAAGCTAACGGCGGAGTGATGCCAAAATTCGGCAGCTGGGAGCAGAAGCAAAGCATCTGCTTTCATCAGGCTTGGAGGTGTGAATGCAGCGTCTATTAATGGCGGAGCTCATCACGGAGACGTCATGGAACCATTAACCTTGATGAGCTGCTGTCACACCTGCTTATCGGCAACTTTGGTGACATGGAGCTGTGATGAATGAACACGGAACGCACAAAGACCTCATTTCGCAGGTTAACGCCGGTATTATTCCGAAACCGGAGCCACAAAGAAGCATAAAGCCGAGGGGGCTCCGTTAGGAACCACAGACTAGGCGGACAATTGGACAGTTAATTAACTCAATGCGCCTTACTAAGCTAATCACTTATCAAACATCCCTGCGAAGCGCAAATCTGCTCGGACAAAGTCGGAGAGGATGAGAAAAATCTTTTAATTAATGGAAGCAAGCAAACAAAGTAAAAGCCATTGCTAATTATATTTAAACAGGCCGCAATCCCAACGGCGCGTGTCTCAATTACAGGATTTCAGCCCCGTCAGTGTAATTACAGGAGGGGCCTTCGGAAATCCTGCCCCAACCAAATTTCCCTAAAAGTGTTGGGGGGCAACTACGGCTGAGAACATGGAGAAGGAAGTTTTCCGCATTCCAAACCTGGATAGATTACAGAAACATTTATGTTGTTAATGCTAGCGTTAGCATGCTAACCGCCTCAGGTGTCACCGGGACGAGGTTTCAACAGTCGAATTACCCTAAAAATGACATTTTCTCCCCTCCCGCCACATTTCGAGGCAACGTTGGATTCGGTATCCACGGAAACTCTGTCGTGACATGAAGAACTTTGCTGAGAGCGGAAGCAGAGGATGGAGATCCAAAATCAGAAACGCTAACGAACGTGCGTTCTGTTGTTTACACGCCAGAGGATGCGGTTTGATGGCGCTCCCAGCGGGACGCAGCAGTGATCACAACAGAGCTGCAGCTCGTCGAGCATATAGCTCGGGTTGGGCTGGAGCGCCGGGAATAGCAGACGGTGATCATATAGATCCCAGATATATGCGCTCCTTCCATCCATCCAGGTGTGTAAAGACCTCCGGCCTGATTCCCATCATGCATGATCTGATTACTCTAATCTATTTAAAGTCAAAGGTCTTCACACGATCGCTCACGCCGCCCCTCGAGTCGTTCCTCCTGTCGCTCCTCTGCTCCACGGCAAATATTGCCCATCTGGCACGTCCGCCTGGTGTTTGGATCCATTTAAAAAACCCGGATTATGAATTACATTTAATGGGCAACCTCGCGATGCCTTCACGCGCTGGGATTTCCATAACTCATTATCCAGCAGATTTAATAACTGTAATCAAATTAATCCGTGGACTGAAGTCGAATAAATCACACGTGCTAATGTGTAAAAGATGTATGGCGTTCTCTTTTATCCTGATGGATCTTTTCAGGTGAGGTTGTGGTTAATAACATAGTTATTAACATAGTTATTAACCTGTAAGCCCTTCAGCGATGTGGTGACCCCTGGGTGGACCATGTGACAACGCCAGGGGACCGGTCACATGTCTATCAATTAGTTTAGCTGTTAGCCGCCAACATTCAAAGGTGATTGTAGTTGTTCTCTCTTCTCCTGGGGGCTGGTTCGGGTTTCTTCCTGTTCACAGCGTGCTTTCAAAACGGGGAAAGAAAACACGTGGATGCAGCGGCTCCGTTTTAAAGCACCAGAGAGCAGCCAGAAGAGGCAATCTTGGAAATAATCTGAGCTCCAGCAGCACGGCCTGCTGGGTCACCCACATCGCTACCGCCGCTCTTCTGTCTCAAAATGAGACATCGAAATGTCCTGAACATTAAATCTGTATCGGCCAGAATTCACGCTATCGCACCTTTAGCAACGTGTTGCTAATTAGCATCCTACTGATCTGTGTTTGCGCCAATAATGCCACTTTAAACTAGCTGATAGGCGTTTTGTGCTGGTCTCATTAGCCGCCATGAGGACGGGCGCTTCCGTCCTCTCTGGATTTCATTAGCAACACATCAGGACACCTTATTAAAACGTGCACAGCTCCAGCTTTGGGTGATTAATTTCAAATCTGTGTGGATTTGATGTGATTTGCACATCTAACACTGGAGCTAATGGTGTCATAACAGGTTCAGCTGCGGCTCCAGGACACGTTTGCCCTCAAGTCGCCTTATGGAAGCTCAGGATGGGAAATATCCAGCTGATGCATACATCAGAGTGCTCCTTAAAAGTGAGCCAGGTCCAGGGACGAGACGCTGTTCTTCCCCGGCATCTACCCCCCCCCCCCCCCCCCCCCCCCCATTCCCCATCTGAAAAAGCAATAATGGTAATTCGATGGCGTCATCTGGTTTTAATTACGCCGCCACGGAGCGCGGGAGTGCATCTGCAGAGAAGCACGACGCATTAACCTCTGCTGCTGCTTCCTGCGGAGGCTGCGGAGGCTGCGGCGGTGCACGGCTGAGGGCGAGCGCGCCTCCTCCCGCCATAAACGGCGAGCGCGAGGGCTGCGAAGCAACAGCCACGGGAAAATAAGCCCATTAGCGGAAAGACGCACGCGCATTTACAAATGTTTCACAAAGAGTTTCAACTAATGAATTCAGCGCTTTGAGGCGGAATGTTGAATATCGAATGAATGAGTTTTAAAATGATCCATTAAATCGTTAGCGGAGGAGCAGCTCTGTATTTTCCCAGCGTGCAACAGTCGCCCGGCGCCCGCGTCCACGCGAGCAGCACCGGCCGGACCCCCGACCGGCGGCGCCTGGCGGGATCGGCTGTTTGAGTTATTGCAGGAAGGCGCAGGATTTGTTCAGGAAACCGCCAACTGTCTCCGGCAACAGCCGGGGTCTCGGAGGACGCACGCGCATAAATAATGCAGCGTGTTTACACTGACGCTGTTGCACCAGCGAGCACTCTGCTGGGGGGGGGGGGGGGGGGGGGGGGGGTCGTGCTGATACACTCTGGTGTTGACTCATTTTGTAAGACATTGTTTTCATTGGGGGGTGCTTCCAGTTGATCTGCACACCTCTGCTCTGTGTGTGTGTGTGTGTGTGTGTGTGTGTGTGTGTGTGTGTGTGTGTGTGTGTGTGTGTCCAAGGATTGCCATAAAGATTCCGTCGATGGGAAACTTTCCAGCGAGTGAGAGTGGAACTTCCTGGAGTGGAAACGTTGCTTTCTTCTGTGATGTGTGTGTAGTTTGTCGCGTCCGTTACCTGTTTTCCATCCGAATATGGAGTAAAAATAGTGCCGCTCTGCTGCTGTAGCGGAGCATCGGCGAGGCTACGAGCGACCGGGAGGCGAAAGGCGCCATCTTCAGAACCGCCACTAGACCGCTCAGAGCTTTTCTGCATCCTCTGTCAACCTTCAAATGAATCCAAACCTGCTGAAGTGGACTTTGTTGGACTACTGGAGCCGGGTCACGGCTCTAAAACAGTTAGCTTAGAAACAGGAGAGGAAGCAGAGCACTAAACGAGCAAGAGCAACGGCGTGTTTGCATATTAGAGGTAGAATTATGAGCGGGTTCTTCAGCCCTGTGCAGAGGTCCTCTGAGCCGAGCTGATGGACGATACGTAGGCTGCTGGAATAAAAGTGAGCCGTTAAAGTGTCGTTCCAGTGGGAGCTGCGCTCCGTCTCCATTAGTCACTCTGATCAGCAGGAAGAGCCTCCACGCTGCTGTTTGAAAGCCTTTAAAGCACGCCGCCTGGTACCTGCTAAAATTTATGAACTCGCCCACAAACAACTGTCTGAGTCAGAGATGAAGCAGGTTGTGGCGCGATGGCAAACGGCGGGGGACAGTTGGCACGGAGCTCATTTGGCTAATTAAGCCGCTCTCTTGCTAGCACGTATTTATTCAAGTGGATTTTGGTCCCCTCTATGAAAGCAGCATGCTAATGAAGCTAAGGTGGGAGGTGCAGGTGGTGAATAAAGGTTCTTTTTTAGCCACAAACTCGAGGGTTTATGGAGTAAAGTGCCAGGCTACAACTCTTGCCGGGACGGAGTTTACGCCTGATAAACATTCCGATCGCGTGCGTCTGCACTCTGCAAATGTGTGAATCGCGCTCGTTTTGAGAATCGTCCCCTCAGCCGATCTCTGTTGATTGGCAGGTGCTGCTCTGGAGGTGAACTGTGAAACCGTTACCTCAGCAGGCGCCCGCGGGGCCTCGCTGCGCCGCCACGATTTATCTCCGCGACTCCTCGTGTCATTTTCTCGGCAGAACGATCGCGCCGCTCCAAAAGAGCGCCGCCCTGCCGCGGCTCCTTCCGGAGCCGATCTGAGAAGCCGTGGGTGGGGTGAAAGGTTTCCAGCCAAACTTGCAAGTTTTTGAAGAAACTTGATGGCACTTCTGAGTAAACACAGCCCTCCGTGAAGATGTAGGTCAGGAGATACTTGAAATGTGCCGGCACACCTTCAGAGGGATGAGAAAGCTCATTCGGAGTCATTGTGCTGCTGCATCCGGCTGCTGCAATCAGGAGCGGAGAATTTAAATGAGTCTTCATCACCCAGAGGACGTGAGAGGAGGGCGGGAAAGTGCAGGTCGGGGCTGAGAGCTGCGGCGGATCAGATGGATTTCTGCTTAAATGTGCTTCAGCGCCTGGGTTTTAAAGGTGCAGCCACACTCCGGGGATCCTTCCCGCTTCGGTAATACGGAGTTTATTGATCGTCAGAGGAAAATCATGATGAAAACCTGACAAGAATGTCGGTGGAGTGGAGACGCAGCGAGGCGCCAGCGTTGTGTCCCTGCAGGAGGACGCTAGCGATGGCTGGAGCCGCGGCGCCGGGCCGTCCATCCTTCACCAGACGCTCGCTTTGTGCTCCTCCGTTCAATTGCAGCCAAGGCGGCTTTTCTGAGCTGTTAGGAAATCAAAAATCTGCTCACGGGAGGATGTGAAAAGGAGCTTTTCAATGAACATTCAATGTCACGAGCTCTGAAATAACAGACACTTGACATCTTCAGAAACTATTGCCTCCATCAGTGTTACACTCCAAACGTCAAAAAATCCTCCAGCTGCTTCCGCTGGAGCGCTTTCAAGATCTTACTCCAGCGCCCCCTGCCGGCCTGATTAGGAAGTAAATGAATCCAAATCCTGATGGGAAACGGTTCCCACCGGTTGGACTGGTGTCACCTGACTGTGGTATTAAAGGAACGCGCCTGGCTTTGTTCCCTGCCCGGACTGTTCTTAAATCAACTGAAGTTTGGAGCAGAATTCTTCGCGTCCACGTGGCTTCAAAATCAGGAAACTGAGGGGTTTGTTTCCATAACATTAAAGTTAATGTGAAGTGGAGGCCAAGCGGAGCAGAAACCAAACAAGGTTACAGATCTGAGCGCAAACAAGGACACCTTTTCATGAATTTAAATCTGCTCTGATCAATATTTTAGTAGCGAATCAGCCCGGGGAATTAAACAACAGCGTAAAACAGCCGATGACGGCGGTAATAACGCGGGAAGCGGGCGGTTCCATCCGCACCAAAGCATGGCAGCGACCCTTCAGCTCACTGCTGCGTATTGATCTGGATCACAAACGGCTGCAGACTCCAAACAAAGCAGCTGAAAATATGGCGTTTCATGAAACCGCTTTCATTCTCCTCTGGATCACCTCTGATTATTTTTGTTTGGTTCTGAAGCGTTTTGTGAGAAATTCTGGCATCCTGTGACCTTTTCAAAGAGGCGGCAGGGGCAGAAACATTTGCAGACAAACACCATCATCACAAACGTTGCATATTAATAACTTGTTTTTCATCATTATTTTTAGACTGCAAGATTTTCTGCTGTGGTCTCTCCAATCACCACACTTCTCCATGAAACCAGCTGAACTGCCCCAGCAGAGCGTGGCGGCGGCGGCACCAGGGGCAGCCTGAACGTTTGACCACCTGTTTGAGGTTAAACAGCTCTGAGATCATTACATTGATGTGTGGCCGAAGTAAAGGAGCCTCCAGCGGGCTGAACTGGGAATGAAAGGTGATGAGATTGGACTTTTCCCAGAATAATGGATGGTTGGTGGCATTGTTTTCATACCCCTGTTCACCACCAGGGGGCGTTTGAGCGGCTTTAGAACCCGTTTTCGTCCCAGAAGGTGTTGGGAGTCATTTTGATACCATAACTAGAACACATGACTAACTGCATTAGAGGCTGCATCCATGAGTCCTTCAAAATAAGATCAGCCGAGTGACCTTTGACCTTTTCCCGCAGAGCAGATACAACCACGACGCGCCGCACGGCCGGTTTGTCGCTGGCGTTTCGTCCCGGCAGCGTGTCCCGCTCCGCCCCTCGCCGACTCCGGCTGTGGCGCGCGGCTGCAGATTTGTCTGCAGTTAGTCGCACATCTCCCTCGGCGACCGCTACGACGATGTTTCCCAGAAATAATTCATCAGAACTCATCAATATTAAAGATTCTCGCTGGATATTTCTGAAGTTCACGCCACGGCAGATTAGAGCCTCCAGCTGGCGTGTCGCTGCCGCTGCCACTCAGTTTTACAAGAAGAAGAAGAAGAGGAAGAGGAGCACTCGCGTGGTGCTAAAAGGTAGAAGCGCATCTGCCCGTCAAACCTCCATCTTCCTGTCCTCGTCCACCTCTTCTAATCCTTTGCTTCCTCAGAGACCTGATTAGAGGACGGAGCTTGTCAGGAAAACCAACCCTCAACACCCCCACAACCACCACCACCACCACCACCACCACCACCACCCACATTGTTCTACAAAATTCTGTGACACTGGAAAAAGCACCTGAACTAACAAAAGGCCAGGAGATAAAATCATCTGGGCCTGAGCTGGATGTGTGTGTGCAGCCTCAAAGGGCATCAGGCCCCAGCAGGCACCTTCTATAATTCACCAAAACACAAGAAATAGAGGTGTGCGGGGATGTGTGTGTGTGTGTGTGTGTGTGTGTGTGTGTGTGTGTGTGTGTGTGTGTGTGTGTGTGTGTGTGTGCACGCGCCTCGCAGCTCCGAGCCCGTGACAGACTCCGGTCAGACCTCAGATCTCATCACAGGCGCCGTTGCCTGGTTACGTGCTGGAGGTTGCTCATGGAGCCGCTGTGTTAAGCGTGGATGGAAAGGTCAGCCACGGGCTCTCGCCAAGTATTTTATCAAATCTCACAGCTGTGAGATCGAAGTGTGTGTGTGTGTGTGTGTGTGTGTGTGTGTGTGTGTGTGTGTGTGTGTGTGTGTGTGTGTGTACTAATGTTTTCAGATGCAGTGGGACCTCTACTAACGAACATCTCTACATGCAGAATTTTCAGGTTACGAAACGTCTCAATGGGAAAATATTTCCTCTTGTTATGAAAGAAATTTCAGGATACGAAAGGCAAAAATACGCTCCCGCTGCTACTCGCAGCTCGCGGAGCAAACATGCTAGTAGCTGCTCTGCCATTGGCTATCGCCTAGCATCTTCCCTTCATCCCATTGGCTAGGAGGGACGTCAATATGTACATGTTTGTGTGTATCCCAGCGTCGCCTTCGTTTAACTTTTATTTATTGTGGGTGTTCGTATGTTTGTCCATTAGATGGCGGTGTTAACACAAGTGTTATCGTTCGTTGCTAGTAATGACGGCTAATGTAAGATTAGCCTGTAATAAAGTTCATTTTGTTCCTGGAGAAGCCTTGCACTGAATTCCTACATTTATTGTGCGGTAATCTAATTGTAACATGTATTTGTTACATGTTTTGATGCATTTTTATGATTTATAAAAAAAATTGTGTCCGAATTTTTGGGGGCTTGGAACACATTAGGGCATTTACATGGAAAACACGTCTCTATTTACGTAATTTTCATGTTACGAAACAACTTCCAGAACCAATTAATTTCGTATGTAGAGGTCCCACTGTACAAGTCAACGTTAGTGCTTATTACAGTGGCGTCTCGGCGTTGTGTGATTGTGTTGTGTGTGTAAATCCCGGCGGGTCGGAGGATTGGGGATCCACAGATCTCTGCTCCGAACACGTTTCCGAGGGACGGGATCAGGGCATCGGGGTTTACATTCAGGACCCCATCAAAGCCCCGAGTTACTGAATAAACAAACCCGCCGCGTCATCGTGTGTTCTTGTGTCTTCTGTTGTGTAACACGGGTTCATTCAGCTTTGCCCGAATCCTCTTACAAACACGCAATAATCTGACAGTTCTGGTGGGGGGGTGCTGCCGTAGAGCTGTGACTGGATCAGTGGATCAACAGGCCGCAAATGAACCCAGCCCAGACGACAGAAGTTTCTTTTCTACGTTTAACGCAGGAGAAGAAGTGAGAGCGGCGTGATTTAAGCTAGCAGCTGCTAGCTGTGCGGCTCCGTCCGGATGCTAGCAGATGTAATATTTCCGTTTAATCGTGTCCAGATTCATCGTAATCCGACTCCCGTCCCGAGAGCTCTGATTGGGCCTCGTGGTGCCGCGTTGCTAGACGTGACGCTGAAGTGTGACACACCAGAGAGACGACGTTCAGGATGTTCCTTTTCTCTTCCGTCTCCGACCTTCCCGGCGTGACGATCTCCCTCCTGCAGAACTTGATGGATGACGACAGGCGGCGGACAGAACGCGCCGCTCCCCCCCGCTCCCCCCTTTGACCCGCTCTCGCGGAACAGCCGGCGTCTGTATTCTGCATCTTAATAGATTTTGAAAGTTCTCCTTTCAGTGGATGACAAGCAGGTGCGCGTCCTGACAAAGGAGCCGTTTGCTTCACATTTCCATAAACGGCGGCGCCGGCAGCGGCGGTCCCGGGAGCAATGTGGGCCTCCAGTGAAAGCACAATAACTCCATGAGCCGACTGCTCACGGAACCTGTCTCCAAAACTGCCCCGCTGTTAATGCGGCGGGAGGAGACGCCCGCGGAAGCGTTTCTTCCCGTGACATTTATTCGGTGGAGGGAGACGTTATTGGAAGGAACTCTGTGTTAGAGATTTCCAGAGGGCCTTCGGAGAGACGACGCGATGTTGTTTCCGAAGAAGACATCAATCCGCCCAACCGTGAGCGACTCCAGTCCGCCGAGGCCCAGTCTCAGCGCTTCCTGTGATATTCTCCCGGAATACAAATGATCCGGCCTGTGATCAGAAAGGAACGCCGGGGCCGTGTTTCCTCTGGAAACAAGGACGCCGAGCCAGCGAGACTTTCGCAGACCGCCTCCAACTTTTCCTGCCGGAGCGCCCGTCCTCTACGTGATGCTGCCGAACGAATCGGGATGAAAAGGGCGCCGCGGGGCTGGCGGCAGGGTGCCGGGACCCAGGCGACGCGCCGGAGCCGCTCCGGTCCTCCGGGCCCAGCGGAGCGGTTATTAATGCCGCTCTTTCAGCCCATGAATCCCGCTACAGTCGGGTGTTTGAGGTCGAATTAAACGACAAACTAATGAACGCATCAGTAACGTGTGGCTCCGGGGGATGCGGGATTAAAGCACATCATAAGCAGACTATAATAGGACATAATGAGGCCATTAGCATCGTTATTATTATATAACTGACGAAATACACAAAAGCTCAAGGGATTTATCACCGTTTTAGGGCGAACCGTGACTAATGACATCTTCACATGAGCCATTCTTCACTCTACGTGCGTCTCAACACGGGGTGTCGTCACGTTTGTTCTCCGGACGGCGGCGGCGCGGCCTGGAGAGTCCAGGGGCGTCCTGGAAGACCTGGAATTGGAGTAACGACACTTGGGGACAGGGTGTGAGGTCAGGACTCTCCATGGTGTCCCTGAAGCACTCCCATCGTCCCTGAGGAGGGATACTATGTGTGAATGAAGCATCTATAGAAGTGGGCAATAATGAAGAGCAGCTTCATGACAACAGTCCTGGAGATGCTGCAGAAACCAATTATATAACTAATTACACTCGCACAGATGCTTATACAGCCGTAAATCCGGGTTCCGCCACCACTGATGGAGCCGCGCTTAATTCTCAAGGCGAGCTGGCAGTAATTGGGTCATCCAGGCCGTCCAGCAGCGTGGTGATAAGGGCTTTGGCAGAGCAGCCGCCCCCCCAGAGCTCTGCGAGTGAACAAACATCTTATTTTAGCCATTAGTAGCAAAGATGTTCAGACAAAACCTTGACAAAACAAGCTGGCTCCGTCCTACGGAGGGTGCTGGGGGGGCGTCTGTTGCTGTTTATTTAATGCTGCAGCTGCTGCTGTTTTCTTCTTCCTGTTTTTAGCTGCCACCGTAGCACCGCTACGTTCCAACGGGCCCCTTAGATCACCGCGTTAATAAAAACCTAGCGAATTAAAGGACAGCAGCGGGTCTGATGTGCTGCGGTGATTCGGAGCGACTCCTGCAAATTGAAATTAACCGCCGGGTTCTGCTCATGAGATGTAATCCTCTTTGCACGGCCCCCCAGCTGGAGTCCCGCCTCAGAGCGCCCTCTTTGTCCCCTCTGTCTTCTCTAACCTTCCCATGATGCCCTGCAGACCTTCAAGTCCTTCCTCCTCCCAGCGGGCGCCGCAACCGGCTAATCTGCTTCCAGCTAAGAGGCGCTAGCGGCCCATTACAGCTGGGCCACGGGGACGACGGCGCCCCCGTAAACACTCTGATCCCGATATCCCCCCCCCCTTTGGAGAGTCACGCAGGTCGAACCCAGAAGAAAATCGCTCCCTCGTCTCCCTCGTCTTTCCAAACCACTTGGATTTTCACTCACATGTGGGAAACAAGCGGGTCGGCCTTCAGAATGACCAATATACGGCGTCAGATTGGGGGACAGATGCCCCCCCCCCCCTTCTCGTATCTCCAGTTATTTACCCGCCGCCCAGATATCAGCACGTGTCACAGGGGGCAGCCGGCGTTTCAAAGACATCGCAAAGATGGATTAAGCCATGCGTTAAATTGCCTCTTTGAAGGAAATGAATAAATAAAATTGTGGGACTAATTCCTTGAGCGTGCCCCATCTCTCCAGTGTGATTGCGTAACGTTCCCTGGCTCCGCTCTGCCCTTTGTTGTCTGTTGCTTCTATAAATCTGTTTGGTTTGGTTTTTTCCAACCTGGCAGCGGTGCTGAAGCTACGCCAGCGTAATGTGTGTGTTTTGTGATTTTGACACTAAACAAGCCTTTTAGTAATTCAGTCAGGATTCTGATTAAAGCACAGGTGCATTTCAGCGCCGGTTTGAAGTTGCATCAAACAGTTCTGCCCAGTTTTATTTTTCCTACCTGTGAGTGTAAATGTGCTCATTTCTGTTCGGGGTGGAGGATAAATGTGCAGGAACGTCCATTAAGCGCACGTAACAACTACTACAGGTGACAGTTATTGCCTACTCCTCTGCTGAGGATACGTTAGCATTAACCGCAGCTACAAGCTAAAGCTAAAGCTGCCACCTGTTAGCTAACGTCCTAAACTGATGCTCAACATCTACTCTAATACACCTGGTGACTCACGCCACATTATTGAGAGAATAAATCTCCTTCTCTCCCCCCTCCTGTGAAACTGATTAATGTGGGACGGGTTCATCCAGGATCCAGGATCCAGGATCCAGATGTGTTGATGCAGGTGGCAGCCGGACGCTGAACTCCTTCCAATCAACACGGCAGCACGAGTTCCTGCTGAAAGCTGAGGTGTGCAGCATCCGGCAGCAGCTGGGGGTGAGGATCGCTCCATTTAGCAGCAGTTTCAGGGAATATGAGCAGGTTTTAAACGGGAGCGAAGCTTTAAAAGCCTCAAACGGTTCCTCTACAGCCATAAGCTGCGTCTGCTCGCACGGCCCGGCCACAGATTCTCCACAGCTGGAAACTAAGCTGCAAATCTGCATCTCCGATATATTCTGGGGGGAAAACAACTTTAGCTCGGATTAAAAACGAGATTCAAACGACATCCGAGCGTTTCTGGGCCGAGGCCACCTGAGGAGTCCAGAGGGAATTTGAGCAATTTAGGAACTGGAACGACAGAAGTCCAGTGTCGTCCCAGGGATCTGCCTGGAAATCGGCTGTGACGGAGCCTTGTTTTCTTTTTCGGAGCCACTCGTGTGCTTTCACATTTCCTGACTGACGGGTCATTGGAAGCTATTTTCCAGGGTCATCGCATCTTAAACCCAGAGTTTGGATTTCCGAGCTAAATTCCAGCTGCAGCAGCAGCAAACAAACAGTCCTGCTGCTTTAATTGCCCGTTCTGCTGATTGTGGCGTTGATGGAGGCCAGGCAGAGCTGCACCAGGGGTAAAACTGGATGTGGTGGAGGGGGGCTGAGGGATGGAGGCTCCACCTTCTGCAGACAGCATAAAAGGCAGCGAGATACCAACAGCCCGGCCTATTATCTGCTCTAATGGAAACCCTTCTGCTGGAAACAAAAGCCCTGGCTTGTTCTGCACCGTCTCCTCAAACAACTGGCCCACGTTTGTCCCACGTCGACAGAGTCAATTAAAAGTTCCATCCGTCAAACCGCCTCGCCGCTCGCCGCTCAGCTCAGAGGGGAAATGTACACTGACGTCCGCTCAACAGTTTATTATCACGGGCGCCTTTTTCCCCCTCCGCGTTTATCCCTTTTTCTTTCTCTCCAAGTCGGCGTGCCGGGCGCCGAGAAGCAATTTCATCCTCGCCGTGCTGTCACGCTCCGCTCGCACTCCTTCCTATTGTTTGCTTTCCGGCCTGATTCATGAATTTCCAATACAAACGGGATGATTTGGGATGATCAGGGTGATGAAAGCTGCGCTACAGGAACCAGCTAATGGAAACATCATCCATGCCTCCGTCCGTCTGGATCAGGCCACGAGGAGGCGCCTTTGATTTGAAGTTCAAAGCTAATCGGGGGAAAGATGCAATCTCTGGTTACTCTGTCTCCCCCTGGTGGCGGGATGTGGAACAGTTGGCGTCAGTGGAGGACTTGACCAGGCTGGGACCGGCTTCAGTACTGCCCACATCCGAGTGAATTATTCAGGTCGCACAGGGGGAAACGTCCTTCGGCTGATCTGCGGTGCACGTGCACGTGCGCGTAACACCCGCGGTGCATTTATTCCTGTCGGCGCCGCAGTGAGTGAATCAATGGCAGCGGCTCAGAGTCGGAGCGGTAAACCGGAGAAAAGAGTCATAAAAATGAAGCTGAAGTACAAATCTGCCACCCCCAAACACACACACACACACACACCACACACACACACACACACACGCACACACACACACACACACACCCCTGCTGAGTTTAGACGTTTGATCTCCATCTGCAGCAGGTTTTTGGCTGCGCTGTCCAAAGCCGCCACGGGCCTGATCTGTTTCATATGAAAGAGCCGTTTGGGGGGAAAAAAGTCAATTATTAATTAAATGAATCCGAACACGCGCACCCTTGTACAGCGCCTGTTGTTTCTGCATCCCGACGCTTTGATGCAGGTGGCCAAATTCGGAGTAAAGGAACGTCTGGGCCTTTATAAAGTGACCTCAGACCTTCAGGCCTGGCTGAAGAGGCTGAACGGTGACTTTTTATTGGACCAACGCGCAGAGACAAACGGCAGATCTTTGAAAAGGCCCATTTAGTGGAAATTACACATAAAAATGTGCCTCTTTGTGGTTTTAGTTCAGACAGTAGAAAGAAGAGAGTCTAGACGCCATTTTCAATGCTAAATGATAAACGTCAAACCTGAAAACACTGAAATCCTCCAAATTTCGGAGCCCTTCAGAGTTTCGGTTGCATCTCTGCCGCGTTTTTATCGAGCAAAAAGCCGCGATTGTGAGGACGGCGGCGGATAATGAGGAGAGTCAGGGGTCTTGAAAGGATCAAGGGCTGAGTGAGGAGCTCCTCCAGAAACAATGAGCTCAAATGAAGCTCCACAAAAGAGAAAAATGATTAAATGTGCCACAAGACACAAAAGCCAATGACTTATTTATGTCAAATGATTTGGAATTGCCTAATGAACAAGCTCTGAGGCGGCGGGGCTGAAATTATCCCCTCTTCTTTAATACTTATGACTCGCTGATGGGCTCAAAATTGAGTGTCGGGCCTTTTGATGGTGCCCCCCCCCCCCCATCCTCTCCTAGAAGCTGTGAGCTATTAGCTTCAACAATAGTCTCGCTCACACACAGCCTGAGAAATGGACGGGCTGTCTCCCAAACAAAAGGGTGGACAAAGACATTTTTCCTCAATTAATGAGCACCCCCCCCCCCCTCCCCCCCAATAATCCCCCCAGTGGGAACATGAAATGTAATCAGGTTAATTTGTCAGCCTGATGCTAAATTTGTTGTTTGTCTGTTTTTTGGTGTCTGATCGTCTGCATAACAGTGATGCCACAGCGGGGGGGGCTATAATTAGAGGCTAACACAGGAGAAGCCAAAAAAAACGTGGAGGAGGAGAAGATCAATGAACGCGTGTCAACAACTGACAATTAAATAATGTAGATCTGCCTCCGGACACAGGATTCCTGGATTAGCATGGGCGCTAATCCAGCCGCTTGACTGCTAGCAACAGCCACCCAATAATCCGTCTCCCTCGCTCGCTCTCTGTCTCCACAGGCAGCCGCTTTAAATCTCAACACTTTGTCATCTGCTAGCCTCTGGGTTGCGCCTCTCTCCTCCAGGGTCATCATGCCGTATATTTCTTTCTGCTATCTTCACTCCATCCATCAATCTTTCCATTTGTGCAGCTCACTCACACAATCATCACTTACTCTGATGCATGGACGCAGACCAAAGTCCTCCTTTCAGGCAGAACACATTCATACCATAATGTTATTTTTATTCATGGTTGTGTTGAGAGTGTGTGTGTGTGTGTGTGTGTTGTGTGTGTGTGTGTGTGTGGTGTGTGTGTGTGTGTGTGTGTGTGTGTGTGTGTGTGTGTGTGGTGGGGGAGGGGTGCAGCTAAAGATGTTGCGGCTCCGGTGAGCATCCTTGAGCCAGGCGTCCTTGAGCCAGGCGCTCCATCCTTTTCAGGGCTGGTAGATTCATGTTCATTTTCATTAAAAACTCAGTTGTCTGGTGTCGCCGCCGTGATGAGACGGTGTTTGTGCAGGAGAGCGGAGCAGAAATCGGCAACAAAGTGGGTCGTCGCGTGTGAAAGGAAGCGGCAGGAAGCCTTGTAACAAGCGCGTTTTAGCATTTCCGCCTGCATTTATACCGCTGTGAAAACACATTTTCTATGCAAACATTCAGCTGAATAGACCTTGGTGCTTATAATGGTCCAGACAACCAAAGATCTCTGGATCACTGCTGAGTCCCAGGTGTCCTGGTTCTACACCTGTTTGCTTCCTGATTGGTTGGATGATGCTTTAAATCCTGTTACATCACCTTGAACTGCTGCAGATGGAGGTCAAACCCCGTTTTCTGATTATTTAGTCCCCGAGCAGGACCACACTTCCATATTCATAGTTCTGGCGGCCTCATTTCTCACAGGTGGACGATATCTAACGCCTCTGTATGCTGACAACTCACCGTTGTTCACTGAGGTCAGGAATTTATGTTTTAAACCCACAATAGTTGCTATATTTCTCATAAATGTGTGGTGCTGGACAGGTAAATATCTTTACACAGTTGTTACGGTTGAAAAAAACCCAGAAAAACAAGCCGAGGCGAACCTTTTTTCTCTCCACTGTTCCTTTGCCGGTGGAGTTGAACCTTCCTTTGAGGGGATTCGGCCTCTCGCTCGCCCTGTGATAAGAATCAGTGCTCTCCCACCGCGCTGCGATCAATAGCTCGGCCTCCTGAAGGAGGGACCGGGGAGTTCTCTCATTATCTGTGTTTGTAATGCTTCTGTTTCTGGAAAGGACAGACTTCTTCATTGACTTAAACTGTTAGCAAAATTCCCACCTCGGCCACGGTGTCAACAACAACAAGGATCAGAGTCTCCGAAGCAGCAGCAGCTTTAACAGCGGCGCTACACTGACGTGCTAAAGGCCGTGCATCAGGAGAACAAAGTGGGACGTTTGCTAAAAGCTGCCCCCTCTGATGAGCCTCGGGTGATTAAAAACAGCTTATCCAGCCCACAAACTGTTGCTGTGCTGCTGGTAACAGGAGCACACCATAAAGGGCTAATTAAGCTAGCTAACGTTACATTTCTATGAGGCTATAACCATCACAGGCCATTAATGCAAACAATCTGCTGTGGAACCATCTTCTGACTTGAGCCCCAGCAAAAGAGGGTTTAAACCAAAACCTTCAGCACAAGAGAGAAGAATTTAGTGCTGGCCTTAAGAGAAGCATCCCCGCTAACAGCGCCTGAGCACGTTAGCCTGTCGTTAGCGCCGCTAAAGACTGAACCGTCAGCAGGATCTTCAACATTCTGTAACCGCTCCAAAAACACAAGCAAAGCCGAGCGGCTGATTTTGAACTGATTTATTCCAGCGTTTCGGAGGTCCTTATGCAGCCGCACGCGCCCCCCTAGCACGCAGCGTGTTCCTCCAGCTTGTACATCCCGTTTTTTATCTTTCCGCTGGATGTCGGCCGGCAGCCCTGCGAGACTGACACGGCCATAATGGAAACAACAAGAGTTACAACAGCCTCTTCAGGGTTTCTCGTCGGTGCTTTTCACATCAGCGCTGCAGCATTCGTGTTTGTTTTCGCCTGTTTTCCAACCCACATGGGGTGGGGGGGGCATATGAAACCTGTCCGGCTTAAAGGCTTTTCCCGGTTGTGTGGTTCCTGACTGAGCCGGAGCAGAAACGACCAACAATGGACCTCATCAGCCCATTACAGCCACTTCCATCACGTCTTCTTAGCACCTCGTGTACGTTTGTTGGCCTCATCAGTTCCGAGTCAGCATTTTGACATCAGGAGCAGCGAGTATCTGATCAGAGAGACGTGGCCGCCGCCGCCATCCCCCGTTAAGCTGACTCTTAAACTCCAAAAAAAGTCAAAAGCCTTTGCAAAATAGCAGGACTCCATTCTGGGAGAACTGGGTATTAAAGGAACTGTTCGAGTCCGGCAGGAGGATTCAGAAAGCATTTCAAAGCGAGCGGCGTCGGAAAAGTCTAATTATCGCTCCTTCTGCTGGCGAACAAAGTCGACAAAAGAGTCGCAAAATCTTATCGGAGTCAAACACGCCGCGCACAATGATGCAACCGGGACTAACGGGCAGCTGCTTTCATTTTCCAGCGGAGGAATTGACACCTGTCCCCCAGGTATTTCAGATACTCGCCTGCGTGGCAGCGCGTGTCGTGCGTGGGTGTTTTTAATGGAATATCAGCGGGGAAAGGAGGCCAGGCAGAAGAAAGAGACCAGGGCCGCTGTCGGAGGCGGAACTTTGCCTCCACGCGCAGGCAGTTAATTAAGGATCTTAGTGACAGCACATGGCTTTGAATTAATCTGTCCTCATTACTGTGGGGGGGGGGGGGGGCAGACTTATTTGTTTCCATCTTTCAGCTTTCAGCCTCTTCATTTCTTCATCACCGCGGAGCTCAGCCCCTCTCCAGACTCTGCATGTGCGTTCACCCAATTTAAAATGATTTCCCATCCTCTTGCCCCCCCCCCCCCCCCCCCCCCCCCCCCCCCCGGGGCCCCTCTCCCGAGTTTCTCTTCGTTGCTTTCTGTGAGCCCGCAAGTCGGCGCCGCGGTCGATAATCTGGAGCGCTAAGGCTCGGCAGGCAGTCTGGCTTTCAACGCAAAAGCGACGTGTCTTTTGATTCCTTCTGAGGAACCGACCAAAGTAAACAGGTTGCAGACCTTGTCTCCCAAGTGTTTATCCCCGGGCTTCCGACTCGCTTAGCAACAGCAGAGGTGGCAGACGCGTCTATTTTAAGAAGAAATGCAAAACACATGTCGGCGGCGTCAGTGACGCAGCACCAGCTGCTGCATTTAACGGGAGAAAAAGCTGCAAAAACATCCAAATCTGTGGAGAACACGTGCGCTGCAGCCTGCCACCAGGGGGCTGCAGCACGAAAGCAGGTCTGTGGAAGGTGCCTTGTTTTTGAATGTGCAGTTCTGTTTCCCGCCTGATGGGGGAGCCAGATCGACGGCAAACCGCGGCTCCTTCTCCTCGGTCTCGGGGTGAGCGGCAGGCAGGGGTTCGCCTCACGCCACCTTTCCTCTCCCACTTTCTCAAGTCCTCCAGCAAGAACAATAAACATCCTCATGTGGGCCGATGCAGCCGCGCGGCCATTTTTATTGGTCCAATAACGCTGCACCTTAATAAGCGTAATCTGTGGGCTAGCTCAAAGGTTAAAGCCCGCCGATACATCAGAGTCCCGGCGTTATATTGCCGATCGGTAATTGCCTTGCCGGTGGCCTAATTGTTGAGGTGTGTGTGGAGATCATTTGGAAATGATCCATCACTTAGTAATGTAATAATGAGTTTCCGATGGTTGGCTGGACCGAGGCGGCCTCCCCCGCTCCCTGCAGAGGGGAGCTGTTGAACCAGAGTGCTGCGCTGTGTGCCGAGGCGCAGCAGAGTGGAATAAGAGGAGCGAGACGATGAGTGTGAAGGGGATTGTGTGTGTGTGTGTGTGTGTGTGTGTGTGTGTGTGTGGTACTGCAGCACTCCTAATAAAACCAGCTTTATCCCATCGCGTCCTCCAATTTGTAAGTACAGACCTGCGCTGCATAGGAATCAGCATCAGCCCCCTCCTGGTGCGAAGGGCTGTAACATCCTGAGGTGGAGGGAGCCACTTTCCTCTTCTCTTCCTTGTTGTCTTTTCCCAAAACTGCAAAGTTGCTCTCAAAACCCAAACAAACGCCTGACATGTCAGGTCACCAGGAAGCTGTTGGTGACGCCCCCCCTCCTCCCCCCGGAACATTTATTCAGTGGGTCCTGTTTGTAGTCGTTTTTTTAACCTGCGGCTGATTATGCAGCTGGGTTTTCCATTAAAGCGGCATCCTGCAGGAGCCGAGTGCTCTCCGGGTCACGAGGCGCTGCTTCTGTGAAAGGCGGCCATTATCACAACAAAAAGCCCATCATTCCTCCAGCAAACCGTTCGGCTGCCTCCGCCGCCACATGCAGCAGCTAATTTTCCTAAATTGAGCCCAGCCCCCAAAGTTTGGGACGTCTATTGAGTGGGGGGGGGGCAGAGAACTTCAGAATGTGACAGTTAATGATGGATGTGGCGTCAGGAGGAAAGGACATGAAAAGCTCCGGGGTGTTTGTTAGCGCTCGTTTCTGTCACTGCCAAGATCTCAGTCTGAGGCCGCAAATCTCCGGGAAATAAAATCAAAGTGTGCGTGGAGCGAGCCAAACTGTCTGGTGTCAGACGTCGACCGGAAGGTTGATGGATGCCTGGCAGCAGCGGCGCTGCAGGCAGCCGCTCTAAGGCAGTTTGGGTTTGTTTACTGGGAAAACGGGATGTCGGAACAGGTGAGATCCAGGATATTTCCTCCATCTCCAGCTCGTGTCGACGTAATCCCGCATTTCCCCGTGGATCGTCTCCACCGACAGCCCACACGGAAAAAAGGGATTTTCAATCATAACTAAATATCCAGGGATGTTGCGGATCAGAGGACGAGTCCCAAAGGTTCCAGTTTCAGAGTTCCCGGACCTCTTGGTGACACGACTGACACTGAAGAAGCAGCGTCTCGGGGCCGGCTCGACTCGGGCCGGCTCGCCTCGGGCCAACATCAGCCCGACTCGACCCGTTTCCAGACCTGATCGAACCCGTCTGGTGTCACTCGTGTCCAGGGTGTGGGAATGCAGCGGCGTTCCGAGGGCCTTTACAAACATTTCACACTTTAGGGCTCAAATAAAGAGGGATGTTCTGGGAAAGGTTCCGCCGTGTGGCGTGGACATGAGACCTCCGCTCACATAGAACCCGGGCAACACATTTTTATTGGATCGTTATGTCATTTCTGCCCACAGCCTGGTCAAGCCCCTCATTCCTTTGTACACTATAACTGTCTCATTTGGCCACAAAAGGAAACTATAGACATTACAGCGCTGATTTATACCTTCCTCGCATGTTTCCTTCTCCGTGCTCCGACTTCTCTGGCAGGCTGAAATTGCTTTATTATTCCCCCAGAGTCTGTCGAATCTCCCAGCAGCTACAAACTCATCACCCATCACCGGCTCTTTGTCTGAGAGGAAATAAAGTGTCAGGATTTCCTGGGTGACAGATTTGTGTAATTGTCCTTCCCCCAGACTCCGAAGAGCAACTGGACATCGGGGGGAGGAGGGGGGGCGATCAATTTGCCTTTTTAAAGTGACAATTGGGTTTCTTCGAAGGGCAGCGTCTCTGGCCGAGACCTTTCATTTTAACTCTTGAAAACAGAGAAAGTCGCCCGTCTGGTTGTGTTTCTGCTGCTCTGAGTTGTTTCCTAAAGTAGCATCAGTTGAGAGTCGCGCCAGGTCGCCAGGACTTGGTCCCGATTCCCAACCCTCCGGACCGTAGCGACGGCACCGACTCCACCTTTCCCCTGTGTGTTGCAGGTATTTGAGCTTTAAGCGGCGCCGTCAGCGCCCCCTCCTGGAGGATGACACCATTATGTGGTTACAGCTCCAGATTAAAACCTTCAGTCTCTTTACGACTCCCAGACAACTGGGAGGATTTCAAATGCTGTTATTAAACTGCTATTTATTTGGCACCCGCTGGGCAGAACCGTTGAAATGAAAATTGCGTCTCGAAGGAAACTGAGAATGATTGGCGCATAAATTATCTGACTGGCGGCGGAGGAGACGCGTGGAAACTTCGGCTTTTCCTCCGCTTTAGCGGTGGTTTTAGTATCGACCGGCTCTCCGCGGGAGTCGCAGCAGCAGCGAATAAATACCGGTCCAAAAAAGACGGCGCCGACTGAAGGGTGCCGAGAGGAGGAAAATCCAGCCAGCGTGGCCCCTCTGGCGCCCCCTGTGGTCTAGGGGCAGGGTTTGAGGACCTCTTCAGGGTCCGTGGACCAGCTTTAGGAGTTCAGGCCCAGCCGGTCCCAGGTCCGGTCCCCCTGCAGGAGCTGCTGGGAGCGGCCTGGAGACGTCCTCTAAACTCCTCCCCTCAGACGACGGCACGTCCAGAACCGCAGGAGCTTAATTGAAACCCTCAAGCGCGGCGTTGACACGTGTCGGCAGAGCGGCCGCATTCAAACGTCCTCCGGAGCAGGTGGAACCTCCGGACCTCGCGGGGGAAACAAGCCGCCGATTCAAACGGCTGCGCTTTCAAATTGGAATTTACCAACACTGCAGGCTGCTGGTTTAATAACGGCGGATAATCCGCTGTGATGCTCCCCTCACCTGTCGCCACGCCGACCGACGCCGGCCAGGAGGTCTCCGCCCACCCGTTAACGTTCGCCATCCATACGTCGGGCTTTGTTTTTGATTTCTTTCTTGTTCTTGTCCCTAATTAGGCCACCGACGGCCGTTCCTGGCCCTTTCTCTCACCTTCAGAACAGCCGAGTGGTTGCAGTTGCCATGACAACAGCAGGGACACTGGTGGGAAGTTCGGTTGTTATGGTATAGATTGGTGCCATTGTTCTATCGGCACAGGCAGCTGGGAATATGAGCGGTTTGGGCCACTTGACGGTTTAACTTCGGATCACGAATGTTGTGGTTTTTGCGAAATGCGATGAAGATGAGACGGGAATCCATCCAGCCTTTTGATATTCCGGAGCAGCGCTGCACGGCAACTGGAGAACGCCGGCCTCATCTTTAATTCATGATTTACCACTCCGCAAAAAAATGTGCTTTGCAAAAAATAATCAGCTTTTTTTTCTTTTTTTTAAAGATGGGAATGCGTTCAAATCCATTATCCTCCCTTGTCTGTATCCGGACATTCCGAGAAGTGGAAAACTGTTGTCAGGTGACAAAAACATTCGCACCATGGACACCACGGCACCAGTGGTGGGAATGCCAAACGCCTCCCTCCCCGTGGAGGCCGCCGCTGGAGGCACATTGTTTTGCCACCAATCCGTCGGCTCTCTGGGGCCGATCGGCACGTCCGCTTTATCGCCAAGGAACGCCAGGATGTTGGCAGGGAATGGAAGGGACGCAATCCTGGGAAGGGAGAGGAATCCACCAGTGAGACCGGGAGGAAAACTACGCTGACGCAGGAATGATTCCGGCTTTCACAGCAACAGGTGGCAACGGCCTGACATGGATACAGTCTGGAGCTGAAACCGGAGCGTATTCCTAATGAAGAGCAGCGGAGGAGCCGGAGGACGGCGACAGGATGGGACGTCTTCGAGAAAAAGGGTTTGGAAAAACCTTGGGAAAACGAGGAGATATTTATCCAAGTAGGAAGCGCTCCAGTGGTGGACCTGGACCCACCAGTAACCCTCACCAACTTCCAGTTTCTCCTGCTTCCTGTCTGAACTCTGGACAGGTGTTCCGAACAGGGATGCAGGGATGGAGCTGGTTTGAACCCGCTCGCTTCAGGGACAGAATTATGATGCGGTTCTTGTCTGCCGGGCCGGAATTCTAAAAGCTGGGAGGCTGTTCCTCTGTGGAAACTGTTGAAATTGCATTCATTATCTGCCATCTGGTGCACGTGACCCCGGCTTTAGGAGGCTCTCCGCTGTCTTCCAGGCTTTCACATCATCCAGACTTTATCAGCTATTCAATTCATGCCGACTATCCGGGCCCTGCCTGGAATGAGTTCAGGTTCAGACCAGCTTTTATTGGTTTGGGTTTAAAAGCTCAACGGTCATTTCTATTAATCCGGGGTTCACCTGGGCGGCCCGGAGAGGTGGGACTTTACCCGAATCCATAAAGTATCTGAATCTGGCTGAATTTATCCCTCGGACGGATAAATTCAGACCACACAAAAACAGTGGAAGATGGAGGTTTTGGTCCGGACAGTCTGACCGGAGCGGCGCCGCGTTTTGCTCGGATGATCACAAACTTTCTCAGCCAGGACTCGGAATCTCGCCCCGAAAGTGTAATTGAAAGTGAGCGTGGGCGTCAGAGCGGCGGCGGCAGCCTCACTAATAAGACGCCACTTCAGCTTTGATGTGGAAGTGTGCCACCTCCTGAGGAGACGGGGACGCTGCTACCTTTTTATCTCCCTCAGACAGATATTATCAGAGCACACGTGCGATGTCACCTGCGGTGAGAGGAGCGCCGGCGAGCTGCTCTGTAGATAAAGTTCCTAATCACCATAACAAAGATTCATCACCCGCACCGACAAAGTGGCACCGACCAAGGCTAAAGGGGCGCCATCCATTATTAACCATCCAGGAAGTGTTGCAGGGGAGGCAGAGAGCAAAACGATGACAAGAGGACATCACGGGGACCTGAGCCGTCCTCCCCCACCACCACCCCCCACCCTCCCACCTCCTCCTCCTCGCCATGTTGCTCCGTGCTCCCGTTAATCCCCCCCCCCCCCCCTCCTCATTAACAATGCAGCGATGGCTGCGCGGGGTTTTACCACGGTGACAGAAACCCCGGGGTCAAAGGTCACACGCTCACGTGTGAACCCGTGGCGCTGGTGTTAGCGGGGGTGCGTCGCCCTCCGTCCCCCAGCTCTGCGCACATCAGTTTAGTTCCAGGTGTTTCGGCGGTGGTGAGCCCGCGCTCGCCGATGTACGATCGATATCTTTACACGCTTCCTCCCAGCTTTGATCTTTCCTCCCAGCTTTGATCTTTCCTCCCAGCGTTGATCTTTCCTCCCAGCTTTGATCTCCCCGTCCGGCTCCCTGTGGGATGCTCTGCAGAAGGTGATGTTTGCGTCCTGTCGGAATTAAGCAGTCAATCGCTGCTCCTTAAATTTAAGAAGGAGGCTGGTAGAACTACTTTAAAGCTAATGGCTGTAGCAGAGAAGGGTTGGTGTCGGCTGCCTCAGAATTTCCACTGCTCCACACTGCTAAACAAATGGATGGGTAAGTGGTGCAGGGAGGAATCGACGAGCGGACCAACAGCAGCAATAAAGTGCTCTCCCAACGATGGTCGGATTAGAAAAACCATTAAGCAGCAGATCAATAGTGGAGGACAGGAAGTCCGAGTATCAAACTGATCATGACATCAAGCTAAAGGCAACAAAGGGTCTCCGAAGACTCCCTTTTGGCACTACTTTCCCCTGTGCAGCAGAGCCTTTTCATTAAGGCCAGAACATTATAAATGATCCATTGATTCGCTCTTGTTCCCCACTCACTTTGTCTACCGCTCTTCCCCCGCTGTCAGAAAAAAAAGCTGCATCTCCAAATTTCTGACAGTGATGTGGAATCAAAAGCAGACATTTGTCTTGATTATCGTCCACTTTGAGCCGCGGGAGCGAGATTGTTTCTGTCCATTCATCATGTCACCGCCTCAGCTGGGTGCCGGCCGGACTGGACCGCCTGGATTCAGCATGGAAATTTAAGAAAATGGAGCTGCAGGGTCAGCAGCAGCAGCCCTCGCAGCCCTGCGGGTCGCTGCGGCTCAGCAAACATCACCAAGCTCCTGCAGCTAAAGAGGGAAGCGACGTCTGTTTCAGCTGCAGGCGCCATGTCGGCCACCAGGGGGCAGAGTGTGCGCAGCGGGGGGAAATCATCACAGTTCATTCAGATTGGATCAGAACGGCCTTTTCAAGCAGAACCTCTTTCTTTTCACTGTGATCACATGTGTCCTCTGTCAGAGTACAGCGCACAATGCTAAACCCTGCGCTCAGGAAGTTGGAACCAGCTGACGTCACCTCATCGTTCCCGCTGTGGCGCTAATGCATCCAGAACAATGTCTCCAGGGGGTAATTAGTCCTCTTGGGAGCTCTCCAGGTGGATAAACCCAATAACTGGGTTCCTGTAACTAATCGGTGTGAAACCGCACATTAACACTCATTAACACTCCTCTATTATTATCCGCCAGTTGGAATGAGAGTCTGCAATTATTTTTGAAACAATGCCGGTTATGATTTAGCCTGATGGGAACGAGGGCTGGTGGTGATGGTTGTGCAGTGATGTCGGCTGCTTTCTGCTCTTTCTCTACGTTCTGTGCGGTTCTGCGGGCCCGATGAGGGTCGACGGGAGCGTGTGTGTGTGTGTGTTTGTGCGTGTGTGTGACTTGTCACTAGGAGTTACAGTAATAAAACATCACAGGCGCTCTCGCCGAGCACGCAGACGTTCTCTGCTCACTTTATTCTGAGTTTATCTCGTCTCTGCCACCGAGGACGCATCATGAAAGTTGTTGTGCACGTCTGCGGCGAGCTGGCATAAATAATAAACATTAGCAGTTTTCCTATTGTTTGCCTTTGATGCCGGAGCAGCCTCCTTCTGTCAGGCCTCTTCTCCCTTCATGGGCTTTCATGAACATTTAACAGGGTTGTACTCAGAGACTCTTGTGTATTCTTGTCTTATCACTGACACCACATTGGTTTGGTTTTCCAGCCTCTCTTGTGGCTGATTTCAACTCCATGGGTGTGTGTTTGAATCCCCCTTTAATGAATATGTCATCCTCTTCAACATTAAAAAAAATAAGGGGGGATCAGATTTTATTACCTAAGTAGAATACTTCCAAACCTTTGAGATTAAAGCTTTGTTTTCTTGATGATGGTGATGAAAACAAAACAGTGCTCTTGCTTCGGGTACGTTTCCCCTTTTATGTGTTTTCCCTGGTCTGCACAGATAGCGCACAGATGATTGCACAAGATTGTAGAATTCATCTAATTTGACTTTGATGTGTAAAGTAGCGGGTGAATGGACGCGCAGCTGCGTTTACATCAGAATCCGAAGTGCAGAATGAGCAGAAACGTCAAAATCATGTCGGTTCTAGTCCAACGGGCGGAACAATACTACCGCCCGCTGGCGGTCATGGGTACTACACCCTGGAAAGGCCATTTTGACTTCCGTTTGTGTTTGGTAGTAAAATAAGCTAAAAAAAAACATTTATTTTAATTAAAATTTCAGGAAATACGTTACTGGAAGATGGAAAAAATCTGTGATGAATAAAAATATAAAATGCAACAGACACAAATGATGTATCTTAAATCAATCAGCTCAGTTAATCTCAACAGGTTTAACTGAAATTAACTCATATTGTTGATCGTTGAGTCCAAAGTCTCCTGCAATAAACCAACATGTACCTGTAGAGGTCCATCAAAGCTTAGTTTGTCCTCCTAAACCTGAATCATCTTCATGAATCGTCCCGTCTTCTGACCTTCACAGGTTTGTGTGTCTGCAGGATCCATTTCCACCTCTGTTTCTTTCTCTTTTCCCTCTATTTTCAGAGCCCTTTTCAATAAGAACGGCTTCTTTTTCTTTCTGATCATCTGCTGGCCAATGTCCTCCACCTCCACCAACCTTCTCTCCATCTCCTGGTCTTCTTCTGACAGAGATGCCAGTTTCTCCTTCTCATTCTAGTTGGAGGATCATTTGCTCCTTCTTTACATGTTCCTGGATCAGGTTCTCATGGACCTTTTCCAGCTGCTGGACTTCTCTCTAGTACATTTGAACTCTTGCTTCCAGCTCTGTGTGTTGCTGCTCCAGCAGTTTTGCTTCCTCCTTCACACTTTTCATGGTCACTTGATGCTTCTTCTCCTCCAGCTGCTGAACTTTGGCTCCACATGTTTCCAGTCTGGTAGCCACTTCGTTCTCTTGCTGTCAGAGGGGTTTTACTCTTTCCTATGTTTGTCTCTTCTGTCTCGCTCCATCCACCTCCCCGTCAAGATGCTGGCTGCTTGTTTCATAGAGCTTCATGTTGCTCTCGCTGGTATTGTAGGTGGAAGTTTGAGGAAGTTTGCTTTGGATCTGGTTGAGCTCAGTAGTGCCGTTGTCTCCATAGCATGAAGGCAGCAAAGATGCAAGACAACATGAAAGGGAAAACCTTTGAGAAATGGAACATCAAAGAGTTTCAGGCATAAAAGTCATTTCCTTTTATCCAAGTTATGACCTGTATGATGACATCATAGTGTCATTGAGGCAGCTTTTTTCTGTGCTTAGATTCTATCACTATCGATAAATGAATCTGAATTAAAGACATTTTCGACAAAGATAATGCAAAATGTTCGTGTGCCTGTGATTAGAATCTAAATTGGTAAATGCAGAATAAGCCGTGGTGTCAGTACTGAGGCTTGCTATTATTAAGGTGATGTGTGTAACCGAGTGGAAGGTAAACAGCTGTAACCCTGCTCACCAACGATAGACAAATGGATTTGAGGTATTGATTCCCTCTCATGTTGCCATAATGACAAAAGGCAACAAAAAGCATTGAGCAGGGAGTGATCGATCAGCTCACATCTACCAGAAGAACCTCTCTATTTAAGACGATAATCAGCACATTCTCTCTTTTCATGGGATTTATTTTTAATCTCCATTTTGCGACACTAAACAGGTGGACTGTTGGTATAACAAGGATCTCAGTGGGTACAAGGCTCTGCTGAGGCTTTTAGAAGTGGAGAAGGAAATATAAAGGCCTCATAGGCTGCATCTCAGCTGCTCCTCACACATGGAAACGATGAACTTGGAGAGGGCCCTCAAGTCCATTCATACTGCTGCTGAGCCGGATCCATTTCCCAGCGGAGGGAGGGGGTCAAGGAAGGTTTACAGAGGGTGGATGTTGAGGAAGAGGAGACGGGGCTCTCACCAAGGATGGGCTAGAAGCTGCCTACATCTTGGGTTTATTTCTCCTTATAAGACCACCTTCCTTCCTTTTGACCCCCTACCAACAGCATTCCTTGTCACTCTTGTTCCAGCGTCTCAATAATACGGGTGTGGGGGTGGGCTGGTCCGTAGTTGGTGCCCGGTGGCAGCTCTTGGACACCTTAATCATCTCCCTCGATGGCGGTTGTAGCCGGTCCAGTTCACTCCTTCATTCTAAAAGCGTGTCAAAAGCAGATTTGACAGGTGATCAGTCGTCTCAGGCAGTGAGGAAGCCTCTTCTCCCTCACAAACATCACTTTTGGAATATTAAATGAATCATAAAAAGAGCTGCTGCTCACAAGCTCCTCTTAAGTTCATCTCGGAAAATCTCCTTTAGAAATATTTGCTGATGCAAAGCAGCAGTTCTGTTGTCAGGGTCATGAGCACTCCCATAGTTGCTCTGTTGTTACCTCGTTTCCATCCTGGATGCATTTTAAATTCCAGTTTTTCAGTTCCCCTGTTTGACTGATGAAAGGTGCCGTCCAGGACTGAATTGTTTCTTTTGCTGTGAGTTCCATTCACACTCGACAACAATAAAAATAAAAGCCGGCTGCAGCAAGATGGAGGTGGTGTTGGAAGCAGGAGTCCACACAGCCGACCTTTACTGGTGTTCAGCCCCCTCTTTTTCTGGTAAACTGGTTAATGTTAACCGTAACATCTGGACGTTTATTGCCATGGTAGTGGTCTAGAAAGATACGGCTCTAAATCTTAGGGACATTGGGTGGAGGGCAAGGTGCAGAAAGCTCAAAACGAAAGCTGAGAACCTGTCTTATTTGTGCAGAATTCCACACCAGCTCATGTAGGAGAGTCCACATGGTGATGTGAGCTAGCCTCGCTAACCTGGCGAAGGATGTAGCTGACAAATACTCCGTGAAAACATCAGTGTGTGTTCCAGCTCTCCTTTTCCACGGCGTTTCGTTGGGCAGGACGTTTAGCAGGAACGTGGCTTCACGGCTGAGAGTTTGGAATCCGACAGAAACGTAAACATTTGGAGGCCAGGAACTGCATATTTTTAGTTGTGCTAAAGTTCTCCTCGGGGTAGTTTGGACTTTATTAAGGCTGGTGGGGGGGGTGTTAAATTTAACTGAAGCACGTCGGTCTGTCCTCCTAAATGCTCCTCTGGCCCCTGTTCCTGCTGTACTGGCGGCTCTCGCTGGCATCCTCCACACAAGTGTGTGTGTGTGTGTGTGTGGGGGGGGGGGGGGGGGGTGTGTGTGTGTGTGTGTGTGTGTGTGTGTGTGTGTGTGTGTGTGTGTGTGTGTGCGTGTGTGCGTGCCAACAGGGGAGACAAAGTATATGTGTGCCGATTGTGTAAACCCGCCTGCAGCAACTCCTCTGTTGACAGGTCAGAAGGGCAAGGACTCGTGTGGGGGTGATGGCCACCAGGTTACACGGCTCCGGTCCGCTCTTATCGCCGGCGGCAACGCCACCAAACAGGAGATTGTGATGTTGATCGAGTGAGTCTGCCAGTTAGCAGTTAGGTTGCCTCTACTGGTCTCAAGGTTGCTCATCTTCCCTCAGTCTGTCCACAACAGGACTAAAGGAGGCGGGCGCTCCCTTTGTCAGCCTTCACGTCCTTCATCCTAATCGTCGCTCTCGTAGGGCAATTTTAAAAGAGGCTTTTTCGGTTCATCTTTACTCCAGCAGCCGCTTCGTTTAACTTCTGAGAGGGGGAAACTGTCAAAAGGGATTTTGGTTTGAATCTTTTGGGACCGAAACAGAGTGAAAACCTTTTTCAACAGAACAAAACTGATCTAATCTAATAATCTAATCAGAACAAACTTTCTGTGGCGCGAAGGTGAACATGAGCTCATGGAGAACATCGTTGATTTTAAATCAAACTAGGTCTAAATTAGCTTAAACGTGTGTGACTGACAGCCTTATTAATCCTTGTTGCCACGGGCAACGTCAGTAAAGTACACATCTGTGTCAGCCGTTCTCGATTCTATGAAACTATATTGAGGATCAATACAAGGTTATTGAGGGTTGAGCATCAACTTAACCTCATTTTCTCTTAATCTCTGTTAATTGAGGATTCTTTAACTTCTTTTTCCCTGAATCAATCTGGAAGAAATCACTTAAATCTGAGCTAAAACCTCATCCTTGCGTGTTGGGTGGGGTGGGGTGGGTTGCATTTAAGCAAATCGTTTTTATTTTTTTAAATTTATAAATGAAATGAAATGTTATTGTGATGACACGTGACCAAAGCCATGGACTCATGTTAATGTAAAACACTTTACACTCAAATATGTGGTGGTGTAGGATGAGATCTACAAACAGGTGTTGAAAAACAGTCTTTATTTCCTTTAGTTGACAGTAAGAGCACATGAACACACGTGAGTGTGTCAGTCGATCTATCATCTAACGGTCACAGATGTCTTTGATGGTCATTTGCTCATCAGGGTCCAGATGACAGACGGTAATAAAACCGTCGCTCTGATGGGCTGCAGGAGGATTAATGCGCTGTGGTTAACGTAGCGATGCCGAGTATCTCCGATACTCGTCCAGTCCGCGGGGTATCGGGACTGCGGGCTTCCCGGAATCTCTACTGGGCTGTGGGGTTGTTGATCTTGCCCATGAACAAGATGCTTCTGGTGGATTGCTCCAGGATCAGGACCAAGAATGGCCTATCCACCTTCATGGTTCCGGGCATGCTCATGGGCATGATCTCGATGGTGGTGCTGGCTGCGGCCGTGGTTCCTTTCTCATCCACATCCAGCACAGCGCGGTGGGACACCTGCAGAGGAACCAGAAAGTGTGGAGTTAAAATTCCACCCTAACCTTTGGGATGCTGGATGTGATGTGCACCAGAGCTGTGGAACCTTGCCTACCTTGGAGACTTTGAGTTTGGGCTCCTGAGATATTCCAGAGAGGTCAGCGGCATCTGAGAAAACATTGGTCACGCCCATTTCTTGAAGCACCTCGTTCAGTGAAGCATCAGCACTGATGGAGAACTTGGGCAGCATCAGTTCCACAGACCTGCGGATAGAAGAATAGTGTGACTCCATCTTTGATTTGACTCTTGATCAAACAGGTTTTTGGGACCGAAAAGAGAACCAGCTCACATCCTGAAGAGTGAGTTGAACCAGTGAAGGATTTGTTCCTTGGAGATGGAGTTCTCCACATGCTTCATCTTGCCTTCATTGGGCAGGATGATCATCATGGAGGTGTTGCCCTTGTAAGGCAGCATGATGATGGAGCTGTGGTTGTCAAAGTCGCTGTAGTAGTCAAAGCGACCTGTCCTCCTCATCATGTCGACCTGAACCTTGGTGGACTCGTCCACGTTGAAGTCCATCTTCTGTGTCAGGTTGCTGTTAAAGGGTCTCTCCCACTCTCCTAGCAGGATGGACAAGGGATAAAGACGCAACATTAGTGAGAGATCAAAAACTTCATCATCAGGCGACTGTGTGTCTCCTACCTTTGAAGAAGATGTAGTTGATCAGCACCATGGCGGTATCAGGGTCCAGGTCCTTCACCTGGTCTTTGATCATGTCTCCTGTGTTAAGGGCAATGTATTTGTTGATCTCTGCGGCGGCCTCGGCAGGATTCTTAAAGTCGACGTCGAGGACCTCGGCAGAGTAGTGGTCCTTGATATCAGTCATGTAGGCCTTCAGAGGGTTGAAGGTCTTGTCGACTGCGGCGGCGTTGCCCAGACGCAGCTCCTGGTTGTGCTTAAACATGTGGAAGAGATGCATGTAGGCCTCATCGACCTGAGACTGGTTAAAGGCGCCGTAGCCCAGGGTGGAGAACAGCTGGCTGCGGGTGTCACCACGAGCCCCTTTGGTCAGCACAGAGAGGGCGGAGGAGATGCCCAGCGGTGAGAAGAAGATGTTCTTTCCAGCATCAGATTTAGCATTCAGTTGTTTGTAGAGGGCGAAGCCAAAGTCGGCGTTTCCATTGGAAAGTAGGTGGCAGATGTTTTCTCCATCATGACCTTTGGGGCCGTGCTGGTGGTTGTGGTTGTGGTTGTGGTGTTGGTGGTGGTTGGCTGAGGCTACGGCCAGCAGCAGTGCTGCTAACATGCAACTAGCAATGATATCGCGCATCTTCACAGCCTGTGCAGGAAAACAGAAGCTCATTTAGCTCTAAAGCTCATGTTTAAATCAGATGTTGGCGCTTTAGTTAAATTTGGAGAGAAGATCTGAAGCTACAGGATATGGTTCTCTTCTTACCTTTAGAGTCTCCTTCGCTGCAGGCAGACCGTTTGACAGGAATGTCCCGTTTTTATGTGGGAGCGTGGAGGAGATCAGATGACAGCTGGGTCAAACATTAAACCGATCCGCCCCCCCGAGTCCCCTGATAACCAAAGAGACTGATGTAACAGAGACTCGACTGACTGATCAAGTCAAAGGAAAAGATAAGTGGAAAAATCCTGGAAATAAGAACCCTTAACAGGAGCAAATATCAAGAGAAAAGATGCAATAATAATTCTAAATATGGGGCAGAAACACACGACCGGCAGAAGGAGCCACGTAAATGATACCGACAGACAGATCTACGGCTCAATAGCACCAATTACAGTCACAGTCGGTCTCGTTGAACCGTGCAGAATGATTCTTCATTTTAACACTGTCAGTCACATGTTAGCTTTGTGGCTAACATCTGTTTACCTGCCCTCTAGCCTGCTTGTACCACTAATCCCTCAGTAAACACACACAACCTGCACAACATGCTACATATTAGAATATAATGAAGAAAATGTGCTTGCTTAAACTTTCTTCATTGTAGTTTTACTCCTTTGCTTCATTAGGCCATATTTTCTTATCACTGTTTTACTCCTGGACCGATATATAAAATGCATCGTTATGTCGTCATTAATGGTTGTAGCAACAAGTGAGAGAAAGACACTTAGTAGTGGAAGAAAAGTGTTTTATGTTTAGAGGAGAACAAAGAAAAGGCCAACAGTCATCTCAACATGCTTCTTTTTCATGATGCAAACGATTCTCATCATAATTGGAGGTAAAATAAACAAACCAAACCAGCCATATAATAAAATGGGTGCAGTTTAACATGACAAACAAAAAGGAGCGCGGCGTCTTCAGACATCTGCAGGGTCAGAGATTCTGCCCATCAGCAGCACCAGCCCCGTCACATGGTCATACGTTAGCAGTACGAAGGGTCGGTTAAAGGTGATCCGTGGAGGGACGGAGAAGTCCAGCGGGACGTCGTAACCCCCCCCTTCCTCCAACTTGGCCTCTTCCACCTCCAGCATCACCTCCTGAGAAGCCTGCGTGTCCATCAAAGACAATAAAGCAAGATCAAAGATGAGGAGAAAGCAACAGTTGGATGTTCTGCTTCTCTCTGAACCTTGACGAGCCTCAGCGTCTCCTTCTCTGATAACCCCGAGAAGTCTGGCGCGTCTGAGAAGAGCGATGATGCCCCGGAGTTCTTCAGGAGGTTCTTCACATTGTAGCTTCTCCTCAGCTGGAACTTGGGGAAAAGGATTTCTGCCCGCCTGTGAACAGAGCCCCCGGCGTGTCAACAGTTTCCCCCTCAGGCTTCATTCAGAAGCTCATTCCCTCAATTCAACTGAGTAATAATTTGTTGGTGCACACAACTGCCCACCTACCCCGGCTTCAGGTTGCTGAGCCAGAAGCTCATGCGTCTGCTGGAGAGGCAGCCCTCCAGGGTCTGCAGCTCGGCTTTGGGCAGCAGGAGCAGCCAAGCGAGGCGTTCCGACTGGGCGAGCTGCACCACCGTGGCCGAGCAGTTGGTGTCATAGAGCATCATCACGTCTGAGGAGTCGTCCCTGAACATCATGGCCACCTCCAGGCTCGCCGTGGCGTTCAGCTGGAAACTGCGTGGCACCGTGTGGCGCCGCTCAAACGGAAGCCGCCCTGGTTGGTGTCAGTGGTAGAAGGAAAGAGGTCAGAGAGGAGAGAGAGAGTGTTGACACACAGCAATGTTCACACGTGCACTGCAACCCAGACATTTCTCCAGGTTTGAGGGAACAGATGAGGGTCTGATCTAACGACTCTCCTTCTGCTGTGGGGCTTTTTCATCATCTCAACAAGCTGCAGCCCCCATCCCCCGATTCAAGAAGGAACTACCTTTGAAGTATGCGTAATTGTTAAGTTCGAGTTCATCAGATGACTCCAAGTCTTTCTGCAACGTATCAAAGGTGTAGTTGAAGCCCGACCATCCCTCGGACAGAAAACTCTGATAGTCGGACTGATTTCCGCCTGCGTGTAGGCCGCTCCACACCTTCAGCTGACTCCCGGCGTGAGTCCCAGCCTCGGCAGCATCAGCTCTGCCTCCAGCATCTGAGCCTCCATCTCCATCCCCTGCTGTGGTTCCAGCTCCAGCCTCTGAACCGGCCCCCCGGCCCCCACCTCCACCCCTCCCCTCAGGGAGAGTCAGGTTGTGCAACAGATCAGTCAGAGATGATACGGCGTCCTCCACGCTCCGCTCCGTGGAATTGGCCGCCAGGCCCAGCAGCTCCAGGGCCTGGCTCCTGCTCTCGGAGCGGGACACCCGGGAGAGCAGAACCACAGCTGAGGCCAGGCCCAGTGGTGAAAACAGGATGTTGCGCTGCTGGGCCTCAGGCTCAGTGGACACTCTGCTGGCCAAGTCCTGGTAAGGTTCAAAGGCCAAAAGAGTGTTTAGGGCCGAAGTGTTGAGATGCTGATGGGCTTCTTGCGGCAGCGGCCCGGCGAATTCTTTCTCAGCCCTGGGTCCAAAGGTTCCGTGTGCCACGCACAGCATTTGCAGAGTCAGCGCGGTCAGACATGAAAAGCTGCACCTCAAAGACATTGTTACCTCCCTCCCCAGCCTGTTTCAGATTGAGCTCATAAAAGATAAACCCAAACTTTAGCTTTGGGGAAGTGGACACTAGATGTGTGCGGGGGTGTCAGCGCTGTTGAAAGCATATTGATCTCCTGGGCTGAACTACTGACCCAAGAGTCCAAGTAAACACCGTTCAGTGTTCTGCAGCGGTGAGTGTGTGTCTTTGGTGGACATATCTTGGCAAACACGGAGTTTGAACACTTATGCAACTTCGCTGTGCGGAGACTTCCGCTGGACACTCCACCGCCTCCGATGGGAACGTTTAACTGTAGCGTAAAAAGAGCCCGAACGCCAGGCGGAGCCTCTCGGAAATGTCAGCGCTCATTAAATACTTTCACCAGTCAATGCCGCTGGTAATTACCCAGCAGGTCAGCTGGGAGCCAACAAAAAAAATTGCAGTGGAGAGGTTGACACGCGTGGCTGCCACTGCGGAGGTGCAGCAGCGCCCCCGTGTGGCCGAGTTTATCCGCTGCAATTGGCAACTTCCAATGAGGCTAAATGAATAATCCAGCAGACACATCTTTATTGTTTGAAAATTGAAGTAAAGACGAGCATCATATGGCCCTCTAAAGGTGAACTCAGGAGATCATGTGATAAAGGATGAAGCAACAGTAGGTCAGGATCCACAGGAGCAAAAGCACTTCAGTCTCTGGTGGAGTAAGGCCAGCAGCGTTGGAGGTTTCAGGAGGGAATCCTCCCTGTCTGTTAAAAAAGCAGATAAAACACAACACCTTAACGTTAAATTCCTCCTTTATATATCCATAATTTCATGAAGCTGTAAACTACTGTAACCCTGCTGGAGCCGTTAGCTTTAGCTGCTAACTGCAGCAGCGAGCAACGGTTGGCATTTTCCCCTCTGATTCACCTGAATGTCTGACAGATCCCAGAACAGCCTCTGGTACTGGTGTCGCGTTCCTGCCAGTGTTGCCCTCTGCTAACAGTAGCTGCTCCCTCCTCCTCTTCCTCCTCCTCCTCTTCCTCTTCCTCTCCTCCACCTGACTTTGTTTGTTCCCTCACCTTTCCACGTTTTTCAAACAGGCTCCTTTCTGTTTGTCCTTTTTGCTCTTTCTTGCAGCCAGCAGCTTCAGAATGATTTATTTCTGTTGCTCCACCTCCCAGAGCCTGGGTTTTATGATACCGGGACACCGTAGATCTTGGATTTCCTTCCTTGTCTATACACGCGCCTCCATCGCTCATCTGTCCTCTGACAAAGCTTTCATCTTCACACGCTTCTGTCTTTCTGATGTCTCCCTCCGGCTCATTGTTTACCATCTCTCCGCTGCTCCTTTCATTCCAAGCAGACGTTCTATCCACCCCTGATTCAGCTGTGAGCTTTTCTCCTGTTTGTCCTCGTTTCAGGAGCGTTTTCTCTGTTTTTAGCCGAGAGCAAGGCTGAAAAACCCCTCTGTTCAGGCCCAGGATGGGGCTCCAGGCCTCCTCCTCCTCCTCTGAATCCACCACAGACAGGCTGTAGACGCCTTCCTCTGAGCTCAGAGAAAAGTGGCTTTCGTACATTCTGTGTTGTGACCGATCTGAGGTTTTCATCCACGACTGGATCTCCTGGCTGGCTATGTTGGCGTTCAGCGGACTGGGTGGATTCGGATACCTGCCCTTCTTACTGCCGGATGCACCGTCGCCCACAGGTTCTTCAGAATTTCCTCTGGCTGACCCTCTACGACTCCATTTTTTCCACAGTTGCTGCTCGCAGCTCTTTTCTGAACATTTCAGCAAAGCTTGAGCTTCTGGATCAATGGCGAGGTTCCCTCCAAACCCGGTCCCCAAAGATCCAAAGTTTGCTTCGGTATCTTCAGAACATCCTGAACAATCCTGCAAAATCAAAATAGTTTGAGCACATTTTTCCCATATTTTGTGATACTCAAACTGGACCTTCAGCACTCAGTCGGATCTGAATGCTAATGGAACGTGTTGTTGAGGGACAGATGGCAGTTTGGAACTAACTCTGTCTTCCAAACTGATTAATTAGCAAGAGACATGTGTCCTGCAGAGTTGTTTTAAAGGTTACTTTCATTTAATTGAAGTTTGTTTTGAAAAGCCAAAGCTAACTTCAGCATTAAAAAAAAGAAGAAATATTCACCTCATCTGTGGTGGAACAATGTTGGAAGAACGTGGACACATAAGTGATGATGGACGGCTCATCTATAAATGTGCTTAACACATCTGTGGGAAGAATAAAGTTGTTCAGAGTCACATCGACAGCCCTGTCTTTGCTACTGTCGTACCGTCGGGCTCCAGCAGGGGCGCTATGCCCAGACTGCAGCTCGCTAACGTGAAAGCTTGCTGGATGTTTTCTCTTGGCTCTCTCAATAAGCTCTCCCTCAGGTCAACCAAAGTCGGGTTTATAGATTTAATCAGAGCCAGGAACGCCAGGCCGCTGCTCCAGCTCTTCCCAAAGTCCTCAACTTGCACCCCAAACCTGCGACACGTCAGCAGATCAGACTCGTTTCAACCTGACGGGTGGCCTCGTTTTAGGATCTTTTCCAGACTCACTCTGATGTGCATCTTTGGACCCGCTGCAGCAGAGCGTGGACGGTTTTCCCATGATGCTCTGACTCTCTGGCAGCCTGCCTGCCTTTGCTTGGCAGGGTGTCAGCACCAGATTCACCAGTCTGTGTAGGGCGCTCGGTGGAGCACAGAGGGGGGCTGGAGGAAGGCTCCTGAAGGCCTCCAACCACCTGCTTTACCTGGATTAAAGCAAAACAGAGCAGACTGATCTCAGTCCGGCAGATGCGGCAGAGCTGGAGTGATGCATGATGGGAGAATCCTGCCTGGAAATGAAGGATGATGCTCCAGAGCAGACTGAGAACAACAGAAGGGTCGCCATCGACAACGCCAGAGGCGCTGATGCTGAGCAGGTCCACCTGAAGGACAACAGAGAGCGAAGGTTCAGTCAAGAAAAGTAGCTCTGCGTATCGGTGTATCGCAGTGTCACAACGTTTCGACCAGTTTATCACCTGTTTACCGTCCAGGAACGCCAGGACCTTAGAGACGTTCTTCAGTCTGAAGATGCGCTGAGGAGGAGACCTGAACCTGTAGAGCTTAAAGGATTTGTTTGTTCATTTATTTAATGTGAAACTATAGATTATTCTAGTTCTGATCTTCCTCCACTAGTGCCAAACACTAATGTCATCGGCATAAAACCGGTAATCAGACAGATACTCAGATCGGCCACAGGGCAGGAAGCAGATATCGACTCAGCGATGTGATCAATGGGGTCCGTTTGAGCCCCAGAGCGCTCTAATCGAACCTTTCTTCGATAATTTACCAGCTCATTTAGACGCTTTCGATGCAGTTTGTTAGAATGTGCGCTAACGAGCTACTCGATGTGCAAAATCACCTTGAGAGTCAGTTGTGAGGTCAACAAAATGTTTTCACCTTTGAAGGTGTGTGAAGGTGGAAGTTTTCTGAGCTAAGCTAACGCTAACCGGTTTGGTGTAAGCCATTTTTCTGTTTAAATCAAAGGCTTGAATGTGTTTGAAGCTGAAGAGCTGGCAGCTCAAAGGCAAATTGCCTCTCACCAGTTGGCTCCCAGAGAGCCGTTCCAGCAAAGCCATCAGGATTCTTCCATCCCGGATGTCTTTGAACAGGTCACGCACAGCGGCTGGAGGATCGTTCTGGGAGCCACAAAGTGTGAAATTAATTCACTGGCTTCAGTTAAAGAATAGTGCCGCAGTCTGGAGTTATGTGTTACCCTCTGCAGAACCAGATTGATCCACCTGGTGAAGGTTCTCGCCTGCACGGCCGCCCGCTCGTCTGGGGAAGAGAACAAATCACAGCAGAGGTCCGCAGAGCCTCATCAGCAAAGCAGCACATGTCAGGAGGGGAACAGATGAAACGCCGTCGTGATTTATTTCTCTTCAGTGATGATTTATTCATGCTGTTGCCAAGCCTGATGTTGGAGTTGGGGATGAAATGATGTGATTGCCTAATCGGGTGCCACCATTTCAGAAACATCCGTGAAACAGAATAAATTCCAGTAATGGAGGACAGTGTCGCCCTGCTGCGTTGGCTTGTTTAAGTAGGTCCTGATTTAAAGGGAGCAGTAACACTCATTCCACACTACCTGCAGTCCGTGGCTCCTCATCATTCTTCCTCCCTCCGTCCGCTCCCCTCTGGGAATCAACTTTGGCCTCATCCTCCATTCTGTTAACATCACGTTCTCCTTTAAGAACCACTTCTGAGAAGCACACACTTGAAGTCATTTGATCCAATCTGAGTTTTTACTCCAGAATAAAAAGTAAGACAAACCCAGACGGCGTGTCTTGCCCCGACATGCCGAGCCCTCCCCCCTGGCCTCCACTCCCAGTGACGGCTCGGCTCAAGTCTTATTGGCAGACTGGGGTTTAAATCTGTCTGTGGGAGCAGTCGCAGCAAGTCAGTCATTGTGCAAGGCTGCAGGCGGGATACTTCTCCTGGAGAGGCAATAAATCTTTCTGACGCTGGGGGATTCACTTTGATACAACAGTCTGGAGAGCAAGCTGTTCATTCCAAACGCTTTAAACGGCTGGAGAAAGTGGCTAATGGGGGATTTATTCATCAAAAGTTTGGTTTTTGGCAAAACGTTCACGCCGAGGTTGCAAAGGCTTTCCAAAAGTTTAACACTTTATTGATGTAAAGTGCATAATCCCAGAGTCACCCACGCAGAAACAGGACAAGTAGGACTCCACAAGTCAGATTTATAGCAATTTAATCTACTTTTAGACAGAAAACATGGACCAAAATTGATTGAAAACTCCTAAATACTCAAACATGCTCCCTTTGCTTTGAACAAAATGCTTCACTTTAATGAGAAATGTGATTATTCTGCATCAATAATAATGATCTTAAACACTGAGGTGCATCTTTGAGGTTCTGTTGTTCCCTGTAGTCACAGGGAATGGGATCCTTTCATCACCAGGGGCGACAAAGATGTGATGGTAACAGGTTGGAAAACCATCCAATACAAAACAGAATCAGTCTCATCATTCAGTGATCGAAGCATCAGCACTTATCACCTCTTCCCCCCCCCATATTTAAACCATAATAACATGGCAACTTTTATTAAGCTTTACATTTATGGACCAGTAGCGCTGCAGTGGTGTTCCTCATCTGGAATCATCAAGCTGCTCCGATGGAGATCCCACGTTGCTGTGACAGCGGACAGTGTCTGACGGGAACAGCTCTCCCCGCTTCAAACAATATCATGCTGTTTTTTTCTACCTGCCTCAAGAAATGCGATGGCTACAGAACAAGGCCATCGCCACCGTGGAAAGCAGGTGTTTGTTCAAAGAACATCGCACGTGGAATTCCCAGACCTCTGGAAGTCACGCCTTTTCATCCTTTGGGATGCTTTCTGCAACCTTGTTGTGCCCACAAGCAATAATCTTAGCCAGGAGCAGGTTTACAAGGCTGCAAAACATCAGAAACAAAGATGCAAAAAGGAGGTTTAGCGCCATTTCTGTTGAAAAGTCTGTTTTATTCAAATGTTCCATTGAATGGTTAAAATGGTTAAAATAACCCCCCCCCCTCCATTTCACAGATGGACAGAATAATGAAAAATCAGACGCATGTCCCTGCACAGCCAGAGAGCTCCATCCGAGTGTCCATGTCACCTGAAGACAAAGCACCGAGATCGAGTCCTGTCGGCGTGTCCACCCCCCCGCAGATGGACTCATTTCTTGCCCATGATGAAGCTTGGAGCTTCGGCATCATCCTCTCTCTCCTCCTCTTCCTCCTCACGCTCCTTATCTTCGTTACTGTCCGAACTGGAGTCCGTCTGGTCTTCTTTCCCGGATTCCGTCTTCGCCTTTTTCGCCATCAGCTTTTTCAGTTTTAACTTGTCTCGTTTCCTTCGCCGCTTCGCGGTTCTCTCCTCGGCTGCCTTTTTGTTCTGCTCCACCTTATCCAGGTAATTCTGGTCGGCGTTTTGCTTATCTGACATCTTGTCCAGGAAGTCTTGCCTCTGGTACTCTCTCCGTCTGAGGTGACGGTACACATGGAACTCCCCGCTGCCCGCGCCGGCGCTGGAGCCCATCACATCCCGTACAAACTCCGGTGGAGCCCGGGGATTCCATTCCTTTGGTCTGTCCGGGATAGGAGCAAGCTTGTCCGGGTTTCTCATCAACCGCTCCAACTTTAGCCGTTGTTCTTCAGCAGGGCTTTTCGCGATAATCAGAGGCTGCGCCTCTTTTCCTCCAGTTTTTTTCTGCTTGTTATTTTTCTGCGCGTCCGCCGCCATCTTTCAAACATTCCCCGTCTTCTTCCGGTTTGAGCACCTTACCCCGGAAGTTATTGAATATTTCCGGTAGACATATCTGACAAAAGACGTATTTTAACATTTTATTACTTCGTATTCAAACACGATTTTTGACTGTTTAAGTGTTTATGTTGTTTTCAATCTTAATATTTATTGACTCGGCTGTGTGCTTCGTTGAGTAATTATGATCGACGTGTGCTTTTGACCAATACCAGGACACGTCTTGACACAGCTGGCCAATCTACATTTAAGTCCCGCCCCTCCTAAAGAGCGTTAGTACTGACGATTGACTTCACCGAACTAGCTGGTTGAGATCAGTTCCTTAGTAACTTCCAATTATTTTCAGGCACAACTTCGCCGAAACCATGAATTGTCTATTTAGGTCAACTGCGCGGTGTCTGCGGTCGGGGTTGGCGGTTAACCAACTGCGTCCAGCCGGCGGACGCTCGTGGGTCGCCTCGGCCCGGCTCCTGTGCTCGGCGGCGAACCTCCAGAAAGACCTTGGTGAGATGGTGAAGAAGGACAAAGTCGTTGTGTTCATTAAGGGGACGCCGGCTCAGCCCATGTGCGGCTTCAGTAACGCTGTGGTTCAGATTCTACGCATGCACGGGGTGGACGACTACGCTGCCTACAACGTGCTGGAGGACCAGGACCTGAGACAAGGTCGGTACCGCGACTCGATGTCACCATGACTCGGCAGCAACAAGTGAACGTTCCAGGTCCCCTAGAACTTTTCAACCACTGTTGAACATGGCGATGGTGTCCGGAACGATGAAGGAGTTTCGGAAGGCTTTTATCACCTCTGTGCAGCTGGGGGGTGCGGTTTTATCGGTGTCTTTCACGGGTTCTGTTTTTGGAGCGGATAACAGCTTTTCTTCCATCCTAGTTTGTGGCGTCAGAAACTTCTGTGGTTCTTTAGTTGTTTTAAACTGAAACCATGACGCCACAAATGCAGAAACGGAATATTCGTGTGATGTGATCTGGCGTCATATTAAGGAAACAGCCAGAAAACAGCCTCATTGTTTTAAAATCCACCCAAGGTTTTAAATTATTTGGAATAAAGTCCCCCTTTTCCACAACAGGGAATCGGTTGATCAACAACCAGGAGGTGACGTGAATTAGAAAAGTCCCGTTTCACAACCTCACAAAGGGACGGATGAAAAGATTATCCTGAAGAAAAGATGAAGATTATCCTGATGAAAAGATTATCCTGAAGTCTTTGTTAGAATTTGTCATCTGACTCTTGTCATCACTTTTCTCTTCCACAGGAGTCAAGGAGTTCTCCAACTGGCCCACGATCCCACAGGTCTACTTGGATGGTGAGTTCGTGGGGGGCTGCGACATCCTGCTCCAGATGCACCAGAACGGTGATTTGGTGGAGGAGTTAAAGAAACTGGGCATCCGGTCCGCGCTCCTCGACGCCGAGGGAGAATCCAAGTAGAGAGAGACCAAGAACTTTAGAACGGACTCGAAAGAGGGGGCACGTCAGTGGATTGAACCCCCCTCCCACTTACCCATGTTTGATGGCAACACTGTATTCTCAGTCACGGGCATTTATATTCAACACTTCTACTACATTAATGGAGTTAAAGTTAGGTGAGGTTTAGTTTTTACCCACATTCATCTTAGTTTTAAAACTGTAGTGACTGTTTCTGGCCACTGGGGGGCAGTAAAACCAGACCTGCATAGAGTATCTAATTACAAAGCTGGTTTGTGAACTAGTCAAGAACATTAGCATACATGTTTAATGCTTTTGTGATGTACATTGCCGGTAGCACACACTGTCTTCAGTGTTTCCTGCTGTTGGAGGAACCAAATCTGCAGTACAACCAGAAAGAAAAAAACAGATTTGTACAGCTTTATTTCTGGATCATAGCAGCTTTAAAAAATCAAATCATTACTTCTTCCAGGATAAACATTTTTAATATGTACTGACAGAAATAAACACCCAGCTGTATAATGTATAATTTATTTATATTCATAAACTTAAATTTTAAAAAGTCTGCTAGTGTCTAAAACCTTTGTCTTTATACCTTCTAAATTTGCCTATTATGATGTCAGGAGATGGGCCGGTGGAGGGCAGTAATGTTTCCTGGTGGGTTTTTAATTGTTGTAATGGCAGTTATACATCTTTCATCACCTTGTGACCTCAACACCCTGCGTTGTTGAAATGGTTTTAATCACACCTGCCCCATCTTGGGTTGTTTTTTATTACATCCCTAAAGTTACACGTGTCCTCTCATAACTTGAAATCTGCGCACTGTGACACACAGTCTCTTCATAAAATCGTCCATATTTAAATGCATGGTTCGTTCTTTGAGTCTGTGGGTTTTGTTTTTTTAAATTTGTCCATGAAGTTAATGATTTCATCAAGTTTCTGTGATGTTAATCAACTGCGGCTTACAGTTGGGATCATATCCTCTGTAACATATTGTACATTCAGAGTGTGTTGATCAATGCTTTTTAGCTGCATGGGAAGAATATTAAATGCATTAAATATTTTACGATGCAAATAACCAGTCCTGATGTTTCTGTGGCCCGTGTGGACCTTCTGTTTGAACTGTGCAACCTTTCACTGATTACTTTATTTGTTCATGATGACTCAATCTGTTTTATCCTGGGGGCTCATGTGAATCAGATGAAGCTGATTAATGTTATTAGTTACTGGCAAATTTTAAAGGGAAGCAGTTTACTTTGTAGGCTGGACTTTAAACCACAACACACACATCCAGAAAAATATCAACATAAGATACATTGGCAATTAATTAACAGGCGTTATCGAGCACCTAATCTGGTATCCACCCAGAGACGAGCACAATGCTTGACTTGGGGTTTGGACCCAATTAATTTGACTGAATCCCTCCACAGAGCTGATGCATCATCCGCAAAGTATAAATATTTACTTTAAAATTAGTTGCACTTAGATGAATAGAGGAGGGGGGAGCAGCAGAAAAAACTATACAATACAATTTATCCCACCAGGGGGTGTGCAAAGTGCAAATGGTCCTCCGTAGCAGTGCATAAAACATTTCTGTGACACCATATATCGCGGAATTGGCCGAGGTCGTTTATCATTTTATAAAAACCGAACTCCAACCTCAGCCAACACCGGACATTGCAGCGCCATACAGAGGCGGCCTCACTATCCAGTTTTTGAAATTTTGTTTTTCCTGGAGATGTAAATTGCCATTTTTGCCTCACCACAAATAAAATTCAGGAGTTGCCACTTGTTGCGAGCAGCTTTGTTGTATCCTGCACCAAAAATAGTTCTAATCAAAAATGTTTCATTAAAACCATTAAAAACACCCTTCATGACATTAAAAAGTACAGTGAGCCTCTCACACTCACTGTATGCGTGGAACACAGTCTCTCGCCCGGAGCAAAACGGGCACTGGTCCGACACAGCAGCGTTCATTCTGGAGAGGAGAGCGTTCAAGGCGACAGCCCCATGTAGGATCCTCCACTGGAGGTCCCCGGTCCTCTTCCTCAGGGGCGGCTTGTAAAGGACCCTCCAGCAGGGGCGGGCTCCATCCCCTCCCAGTCGATCGGCCCACACGCTGGTGCTCCTGTTCGACAGTCCTCTCCTGTTTAGTACCCTCACACAGTCGTTGTATAGGGTCTTCTTATCGACTGCCACCAGGGAGAAGGTCTTTGCTGGTCTGAGGAGAGGACCGTCTAGATTCACGAGATGGGCGGCCAGCCTGATCTCCGGGAAGGGGTCCTCACTGTCAGGTTCGGTCCCCTGGCCGTAGTCCTCAAGAATACGCCTCTCTCTCGTGCTGAGTCTGTTCCTCCATAACCGAAGCACCCCCTCAGCTGCCTGGGTAGAGCGGATGCCAACAGGGAACCCACTGCCTCCGCGCCCGTTAGGTCTGGCCCTGCCACGGCCACTACGTGCTGGAGGAGTAGGGTCCGGGTCCGCCACAGTGCAGCCGCCAGCCTCGGCGTGGCTTCGGCCGAGACATCCAGCCTGGCTCCGTGCACCGTGGGTTCCCTTAGCAGCCAATACAGAGAGTCAGAGCTGGTTCTTTTAAAACTTTAAAAAGGGCCCATGCCTTAACAACACTCTGATAAAATGGAGGTAGCCCATTTAACTTTGCAAATTTAAAGTCAGTCAAAAACAAAGCATCATCCAGCCCCAAGTTACTCACCCGTCTGAAGACACATCTGGCCACATCTCTCCACATTAGGTCCACCTCTGTACAAACTGTATTCTAAAAGCGGCGGTCCTGCTGGCCAGGTGGATGAGGCCCTGTCCTCCCTCCTCTCTAGGCAGGTACAACACCCCCTGCTGGACCCAATGCATGCCGTCCCAGAAGAAGGCCAGAACTCTTGTCTGAAGTTGTGCTAGTAACCCTGAGGGTGGCTCAGTCTGCTTTAAACTTTTGTACAAATGAATCAGATCAGCATGTAAAACATGGATTTGGCTTCTCTGATGGTGTAGTCACCTGATTTTGAGGATTCCTCACATTTGCGTTTACGTGAAGAGACGCCCATTTCTGCTCTGTACGACAGCTCAACAGCCAATGTTGCACAGTTGTTTATTGTTAGTATATTGAGCAGGGAAGCTTTGACTATACCTTTGTCTTTCAAGATTCTTTAATCCTTCTTGACTTTGATGTCTTCATGTATGTCTTTCGAAATGGCTTTGGTATTTCTTTAATGTTTTGACTGAACAAAGTCTATATGCTTTGATCCCAGCCATCGTTGTGTTTTGCGTGTCTATTCAAGGTAGTTTTCTGTGTCAACTAGACTGTTTTTCTTCTCTTTTGAAGACATTTCGCCTTCTATCCAGAAGGCTTCTTCAGTTCTGAACTCTCTGGGTACAAAATATAGCCCTTTTGCAAGATTGTGAGGATTAAATGCTGAAACTCTGATGGTGGAGCTTCTTACCGCTCAAACCTCACATGTAATTCTTTAGATGAATACGGAAGGGGGGGGCAGAAAAACTACACAAGAAATAACATCACTTGTCTACTTGGTGAGGAGAGAGAGGAGAGAGGAGAGGAGAGGAGAGGAGAGGAGAGAGAGGAGAGAGAGGAGGAGAGGTTCCATAACAGGGAGCGTACTGGTTGCGTACCCCCATTCTACCTCTAGAGACTCTAGGGACCACAAGTAGACCAGCATTCTGAGAGCGGCGGTCTATATCCGAGACGGAAGGGCGAAGAAACAGCTTATAAAGAGGAGGTGGAGGGAGACGGAATAGAGACGTTACCCAACTACACAGGAGGAAGACTTGTCGGGAAGATGCGGATGACACCCACCAGAGTTCAAAATAAAACATGACGTGATGAAGACAGGGACAAAAACCTGTACAGGAGACACTAAACTCTGGTCCTGACAAATGCTCCTCTGGTACCTGAATTAACAACATAGAGTTGGAAAAGCCTGATTTTTTTTCTCAATGTTTAGAATGAATAATGGCGTGTTATTAAAAGTTACACTAAATAAATGTCTGTCAAGGCCACCTGGGTTTCTTTTGGATCAGAGCCTCAGACTTGTTTTTTTCAGCAGTTCGACACCAAAACATGGGTAACATTTATTGAGTAACTTCTAAAAGCATTCACCCAGCCCCAAGCCCACCACATGGTCCCCATGTTGGCCCATCTGGGATGGGTGTATAATTAAAATAGTTACCTAGAAACAAAGCAGAGACCAGACACCAGTCATTTTCTCAGGTATTGTGAGATGTAGGAAAATAGTGTGTTTATTTAGACAGTAGTGATAAATGGTTACATATCATTATAAGGTTCACATTTCCTGAAAATTAAAGTAAAATAGAGGGACATCAGCTGTCAATGGAACTACGGGTGGCACCACATCTGTCCCAGGGTAAGACGCTGATCCGGATTGACTAGCAAACAGCTCATCAAAAACTTCTTACAGTCTGAGGAGGAAAAAAGTGATCGTTAGCAAGAAAATTGCTAATATTAATAAAGAAAAGAATCAGTAGAATCTCTTTTACCTTCAGACACTTTCAACTCCATTATGGTGTACATGAGGAAATGTTCACAGTGCTGCATCCCTCTTATAAACAAGTCAGTATTTTCACTCACTGAGTAGTTGGAGGAGGATGCAGCCGAGTTGCCAGACGGTGGTCGGGCCAGCTTCATAGATTTCCTGGTGGTTAAACTCTGGAGGCCTAAAGCAATAGGTTCCTGTGGGAAAAGAAAGAGGTTTTGAATTAAAGTGTCCACTGAAAAGCTCCAAATCAGACGTCAGCATGAGTTCAGCCGTACCGACGTAGCCGCGATATCCCGGCGTCACAAACCAGCCACAACCAAAGTCAATGACGCGCACTCGAGGAATGTGCCAAGCATCATAGAATTGGATGAGAATGTTTTCTGGTTTGAGATCGCCGTGGAATTCGCCTGCCTTATGGATTTGAATTGCAGCTTCTACCACGCTGCCTCATGAATTCCTGATGGACAGAAAGAAGAGTTAAAGAACATCCAAAGATATTATCAGACTGAGCTCTGCAGCGGTGGGAGGCGGTCCACCCTAACACGATAGCCAGCATTATTACCTTAGCCAGGCCTTCGTCTATTTGGCCATTGTTGTAGTCGAACAGGTTCATGCAGTTCTCTGGCCTCTCCATGATCAGTAGGACTTCATAATCAAGGTCAGTCCATGCTAATGGGGTACGACTAGCGATTTCCCCCTACAGAGTCCCCTGCTGTCATCGCCATTAGTACCATCTCCATTGGGACGCAGTGTCGCTCACCGTTTATCACCTGAGGAGAGGAACACAACATGCTCGTCTGTGGTTTACTGCTGGTCATCAATGAAAAAGGAACAGCTCCACACTAAGTTCAACAGCTGATGGTAGGCTCAAAGTTAGCCTTACCACTGGCTGGTACTTGACCAAGTCTTTATCGATGTGCTTGATTGCCACCTGCAAGAAAAAATCATGTGTCAAGGAGATCAGTGATGATTATATGTGTATGTGTGTTTGGTGTGATTCAAATAAAAATACTTACTGGAAATAAATCGTCCCTTCTATAACCGCAATACACCGTTCCAAAACCTCCTTCTCCCAGCTGTGAAACTTCGATGTAGTTTTTCTCATATTCTTCTGCAAATACAGATTTACTACAGCTGTTGTGCACACAAACACAAACACACACACACACACACACCCTCCACAATAACCTCACCTCTGCTGATGGGCTCCAAGACATGCTTGGGCTTTGCTGTGCTTGATGGCCGCAGCTCAGGAAAAGAGAACACATTGTGGGGAACCGTCACTGGTTCAGGCTTCTGTCTCTTCCTGGGTGCTTCTGGGTATGACTGGGCCTTTCTTTTTCTGCCCGCCCGGTTTGACACCTCCTTCGGTCCCACTCGAGGAGTGGGTTTGCTGCAACCGTTCGCCTGCACTCAGAGCTGACCTTCCTCTTTTTGCACACGGCCTACCCGTCCTCCCTCTGCTGGTGGTTGGACTGGTGCTGTTCTCTGATTGTGAGGTAAAACCAGTCTGCTTTAAACTTTTGTACAAATGAATCAGACCAGCATGAAAAACATGGATTTGGCTTCTCTGATGGTGTAGTCACCTGATTTTGAGGATTCCTCACATTTGCGTTTACGTGAAGAGATGCCCATTTCTGCTCTGTACGACAGCTCAACAGCCAATGTTGCACATTTGTTTGTTGTTAGTATATTGAGCAGGGAAGCTTTGACTATACCTTTGTCTTTCAAGATTCTTTAATCCATCTTGACTTTGATGTCTTCATGTATGTCTTTCGAAATGGCTTTGGTATTTCTTTAATGTTTTGACTCCAAACAAAGTCTATATGCTTTGATCCCAGCCATCGTTGTGTTTTGCGTGTCTATTCAAGGGAGTTTTCTGTGTCAACTGGACTGTTGATGAGGAAGTAATTTTCGTAGACTCCGACTTGGTTATAAGAGATGTTTATTGGAGAGAACAGTCAGGTATCTATCGGACGCTGCAGCTTGCCCGAGGGAGGTTTCGTTGTCCAAATGGTGAAGATTTCTAAAGTGCTTACTTCGGTAGCCCTTTCTTGTAAAGTCAAGTAAACACATTCTTCTCATAACACAATAGCGCCAACCAAATGGTATAGATTCCAGTTATTACCAAAAATGGAAGTAGGAGGAAGGCCTCATGGTACACATCCTCATTTGAAGAACAATCAGGAGCCTATGTGCTACAGCATCCCCTCTTAGCAGCTCCTCATACAGGAAAAACAGGACATCCATCACGAGGTTATGATCAATCTTTATTTATATAGCGTCTGTTACAATCAAAATTGTTTCTAGGCGCTTTCCAGAATCCCAGGGTCTGACCCCAGACAAGCAAAAGTGGTAAGGAAAAACTCCCCTTAACAGAAAGAAACCTTGAGCAGGTCCAGGCTTATGTAACGGGACCCTCCTGCTGATGGCTGGGTAAAGAGAGAGAAGAGGAGAGGAGAGAATAGGCATAGATCATAGAAAATACATACAGAAATACATTATATTAGGTAAAGTAAGCTGCCGGTAGAGTCAAGTTGAGTGGGTCAACGGGGTCGGAGGTCAGTATGCAGCTCTGAAGGTGGCGATACCTTAGAACATTTAAGGAAGTTTTTTTCTCTGTTTTGTTGTTCCGGGGATCAATTTGAGTGTAACACAGAAAGAAGGAAGTTGGTGAGAACGTGTGAAGAGGATAAATATCAATAAAGTAATAGCATGTGATTCTTTTCCTTTCGACTTTTAAGTCAATTCGGTCGTGATTATTAACGGTGTGATCAAAAAAGATCAAAAGTTGTCAAAAAAAGAGATAACTTTACGACCCAAAGACCCAAAATCTTGTGCGCCCATTGATGATGCAGCACAAACGACAGGATCCAGATTAATTAAATTAATCTCTGAGACCTTTCACCATTTTCCTTAAGTAAAATTTACTTTGACTGTTCCAAAGCGACACAATCGTTTCTATCCACCTCTGGTGACTGTGAACTTTGTCCACACGGGGGCGGTAAAATCGACATTACCCATCCATATAGGGGCCATTTTAATGTGTTGATTTTCAAAAGAATTCCTAGTATTTGTCTCAGGAATTCTCACAAATATCTGAATATTCAACTTCCCAATTCATACTTGAATCTTCATTTTGGTGTAAAGTTCATATTTGTTCAGGTTCCCCCTCCAAATTTAAAAATGAAAAGTCTGCTGCAAATTTGTCCTATCTTAAACAAAGCATCTTAAACATTCTCCGTAACTCGGGATGAAAAATTGTCAGACTCATTTTAAAGATATTTATTACAAAAATGACATTTTTACAAAATAGAGCTGTGTTAAACAGAAACTACTGCAAATGTTGCAAAATGAAATAAATCCTTCGTGTCAAACATCCAGCTCAGAGTTTCTGCAGGAAGCGCACCACCAGATCCCTCAACGTCGTCCGCAGAGGCTCGTTGTCGCACACGATGTGTGTCCCGTCCTCCTCCAGCTGGATCAGCGTGTCTTCAGCCTGCAGGTGTAGGATGTGACCGTCTGCCGTCTCCTCCACCTTCACTTCTGTGATGCCGTGCTGCAGGCCGCCACAGATGAAGATCATTTAGCTTTAAAAAGTGAAGTTAATCCAAACTAAACGTTCTGTCACTGAGAGTCCACCTCCAGAAACAGACTCATCCCGACAGTGCTGGACGTGATTACACACCTTCTGCAGGGTCGTCAGGAAAGCTTCCAGGGGAACGACTCCGCTCAGCAGGCGCTTGGGGGCCGGCACCACCGGAGGCTCGTCCATTAGGCGCTTCCTCTTCTTGGTTGGAGGAACCGGAGGGGGTTTTGGCACCGACTGGAAACGCAGGAAAACATGCGAGCGATTGAGCTAATCACCTGTGACGCATTAGTGAGGCCTAAATCTCCAATGTGCTCACCTGCAGCGTGTGCTTGTTGTCTTTTGAGTGCAGAATGGCAGACACGGTGGCGATGGCGACACTTGGCTTCACCTCAGAGGGCACCAGAGAGTTGGCCAGCTGCACGCATGAAAACCACATCGTTACCCCGTCTCAGCACGCCTTCCGCATCTGCTGCCAAATCCTTTCAGGATAACTGCGTTCTGCCTCACCTCGGGCATGATGTAGACACGTTCGTAACGCCGCCTGAAGGGCAGATTTAGCACAGAGCAGCGTCTGTAGGGCATGGGCGGGGGCTGCAGCTCCAGCATCAGGTCAGAGCGATGGGACTGGGTCAGCGGGGGCTGGGTGTACTGCTCAGGACAGACCACGTGGAGGGGCTGCAGAGAGGAATCGGATGATGTTGTGGGTGGTGCAGATGTGGTTTTGTCTGGTTGTAGCAGTTTTGTGACTGAATCTAGAACCTCCCAGTAACAGGAGCTCCTACCTGGACTTCCTTGAGCAGCTTTGACACTTGATGGAAGTTGAGCCGCGTGTCGATGGGACAGTAGACGCACTTCATGGCGAGCGGCTGGTATGGAGCCAAAGCATCCAGATAGGAAAAGTCTGGCTCTGGTGTTTAAAAGAGGGACAACACCGGCTGTTTGAGACGGCGAGCGTTACAGAGCGACGTCTTCGCCAAAGCTGTGTGTACCTGTGAAGATGATGGTGTTGAGACTGGATTTGCCCCACAGCTCCATGAAGTGGACCACGTCCCCGAAGCGAAGGGATGGGTGGCCGGTGAACACGACGCACGGCTGCCGGAACTCGCTGCTGAAGTCTCCGTGAATGCTGGGATAGTGCTTCAGTTTGTTGGTCTGAATCAGCTGCAACAGAAGGACTCTGTTAGCGCTGCAAGCTAACTTTAATGAGAAAACTGAAGGTGTCCACAGCCAGCACACAAGCAACCTGGCAAACACAAGTTCTGAAAGCTCTTCCCTTGACTCACCTCTGCATGAGGGAATGGTGGCTCTGGAAGATAAACCTTTGATTGTTTATTGTTGCAAAGCCTGTAAACAAATGAATGATTAAAAACTTATCAAAAGAGAAAAATGGACCAACCATCTATTTAAGTCATCACAGTATAACCCCGTGAGAGTGCCATCTAGTGGCCCTATATTTCAAATGAGCAGCTGTGATTAAAAGAACATAAAAATGCAGTAGATGGGTTCAGAAATGCACAAACGCACGTGCTCAAATGAAACTACATGTCCCAGCGATGCAGACGCCGCAGCTACTGACCATTCAGCAAAGATCTGGGAGAATTCCAGCGAGCTGTTTGCAACGGGTGAGATGAAGTAGAAGGGCGTGGTCCCCAGGCTGGCGCTCTCGATGAACTGGTACAGACACTCCAGCAGGTCGTAGATCACCCCCGAGGAGTAGCAGGGCACCAGCACGTTGCCTCCTGCTCGAATCGTCATGGCTGCAGGAGCAACAGAAATTTACAACATTAAAAGATGACACCACATCGGTTAACATTCAACGCCGCCTCAACCGACCAAGGTTGCTGCAGAATTCTCCCAGCATGCCGTCTGGGTTGGCAGTCGGCATTTGCGTGAGGCCTGTCAGGATCAGGACGTCGCTGTTCTTCAGGGAACTTTGGTCCATTGGCTGAAAAACACCACAGGGTCATCTCTCAGGTCGTCTGGATAATGTCCAGCCATGTTTAGCCCACCCACCTGCGGGTGTGTGGTGAGCAGAGATGAACCTGAAACGTATGAAACTTTCTCGTGATGAGACTGGATGATCCAGTTTGAGCTGCCCAGTGAGTAACCAGAGCTCAAAGGAGAGACCTGCACGGCTCCAAACAACTCCTGAAGCAAGACAAAAGTCATCAGACGAGGGAGGAGGTTTCTCTTGGTGGACTGTGTGACGAGTACAGCATTGGTCTCAAGACTGAAGGAAAGGAACTTGCCACTTTCTGGGAGTAACCCACGAGCTGCACCCTGCTGAGGGCTGAGTTGACCTCCTGCATGCTGTAGCATCGCTTCCAAGTCCAAACATCTACTGCATCCTTCAGAGATCCAGGGAGCATCCTGTTATATTCACACAACGGTTCAATTCATGAGCCTATGTCAAATGACAACATTAACAGCATTACAAGGAGAGTGGCGGGATATTTTGTCATATAAAACGTTATTCTCTCTCTCTCTCTGTACAATCTGAGCATTTCAAGTTTATCTACCTTTGTATTTCTTTATTTTTCCAGCAAGTGGCAGACTGAGCTTTGGGAACTCTCTCCATAAAGTTCACTAACTCCTCCATCAACAATCTGAGGAAAAATAACAGCATTTCTGACATTTGTAAACATTTGAGATTTATTAATTAAATGTTAACATTTGCAATATATGATCAGCCAGTGTTTGACTGTTTTATTTTACCACATTGTTCTTGAAATTTAAACTCAGATTAAATAATCTCGAATGAGCAAAACAGTTTGACACTCATGTGTCATGACACTCTCAACTTTAATGGAACCAATATGATGATATTTCCGTGTCTTGTATGTCTATACCTGCCAATCTGTAAGGTGGGTTCTGTAGCATATACTGTCCCGGTGAAGCCTGTGTGCTCGGTGATGTAGGGAAGCGCCATCATGCAGTGGTAGTTGGAGATCAGGATGACATCAACGGTAGATAAATCAAGCAGTTCTCTCTGTGGAGAGAATAACCAAGAATGATTTAGGAAATCTCAAAATAGACTCACGTTTGATGAGAAGCCCATGAATATCAACGTTAATGGTCAGGTCCCCAACCCTGCTCATTTTTACCTCAGGGAGGCAGAATTCTGGCTGTGAATCCACAAAAACTCTCCCTGCACATTCTTTCAGCTCCTAAGAGAAAGAAATTAACATTTTTTTTATGTCCTGTTCCCACAGAAAGCATAAAACTTCGGGTAACAGATACACACCTTTTCTAAATTCAATGTTCCATCCTTGGAGTTCCAGCCAGGTAGCTTTGAGAGTCTTGGGCTGGTGAAGATCCCCCCAGCAGAAAGAGTAAAAGATAAATAAAAGACTACAAAGTAGCATCTGTAGCATTAAAAAACGTAAATCACCTGAGAAACATGGAAACCAATGACGAAGTGAGCGACTCACCTGTGTACGAGAGGAAGTGGCAGAAAGTTGAGGACAGAGGTGGTGTCCAGGCCACAGTCCAGCATAATAGTGGTCGATTTGAACTTGAGAACATTGCAAGGCAAAGTAGGATGACCCGACAGACAATACTAGCGAGACAGAAAAAAAGACAATAAGTAATTAGCTTATAGCAGGAGCTAAATGAACACCTCACAGCAACCATCTGCTCTTAATACAGCCAATATTTTTATATTATGATCAAGCATGGAGAGGGGGAAAACAAACCATTACCCATCTTCTAAGTAATGGGATTTCTGGTGTATTGCAGCCTCTTTTAAGTAATAATTTCCTCAGCTGATCCGGTAGCTACCTAGCTGTTTATGGCTAATGGAGTGAACAAATAAAGATGCTTTGTGCTGTGGCTTGCGCGGTGGCTGGTACTGACGGCGTGTTTAGAGCAACTACCAACCTTCCTGCGTTAATTACGGAGGATTTACTCACCAGTTTCATTTTGAAAGCTGCAGAATATTCAATTTGCACTTAGATAGTCACAAACAAGCACAACATCCTCATCACTACTTCTTCTTCTTCGAGGCTCCGATTCCTACTCGCCTCCCTCTGCTGCCCCCTACAGTCAGAGCTGTTTTTCATTCAGAAAATAGCTTCGCACGTATGTTTCAATGTTGATTATAAAAATCACACTTGTATATGTGTGTATTTATGATACAAAAATCATGCCGACAAAATCTGAATAAATACATAAATTAAAACGTTGTCAATAGATGCGCGTGCTCGCGGACTACAACCGGATTGGCTGGAGCGACCGAGCCGTAAACACGACAGTTCACGCTCATTTACGACAAAACGTTAAATAAATCATAAGGACTGTATTACACCGTTGACACATAATTAACGTGTTGTTGGCAACTATGTGGTGCATGGCCTTATCGGGTGTAATGTGGAATGAACCGTCGCGCTGAAGTTGGCTGGTGCCCTGCTCATTCAGCGCCACGGTTTAGCCGTGCCCATGCTAGCAGCGATTAGCCAGCTGTCAGACCACTCCCAACATGCCATCGGAAAGCGAAGTTTGTGGTATAATTGTGTTGTGAAACCGTCGGTCGCCACAGCATGAGAGTTGTCTTCTCACAAAGGCAATTGCTGAGGCTCGATTTGTGTTGTGAGCACTGAGAGTTACCCTGGAGCCGCCGATGCCAGCTCGCTTTTACCTGGGTCGATGTTCTCTCGTGGGGGAGTTATACAACTTTTAGTCAAGAGGATTTACGATTGGGTGAAGGCAGGTAGACAACGATTTATATTCCAGACTGCTTTTGATGTTGAATACGCGAATGACCAGTAGAGTTGGAGCGACAACGCATGGAAGACGCTGTAGTAACAGGCGACTTAAACTCGTATATTGGTTTTAACCTCACTTAACTTTGTCAAGCACGAATTAGAAGCAAAAATGATACCTTTATCACTGACAATCTTCAGCTGATAAAGGTGAAACCTCATGTAGCTTAAGGACTTTGATCATTAGCGACACGTTTATAAAAAGACAAAAAATGAGCTCGTGTTTTGTGGCTTAGTCACGTCATTATCACGAGTCATTCATGGTCGGAGATTAGTTCATCTAGATCTGCTTATGAGGTTCTTCTGCATCTCCACAGACCAGAGGAGGTACACAGCCAGCCTTGTGGCCATGGGCAACGGCAGCAGTAACCAACTGGGCATCCCACCAGGCAAAGGCCCTGAAGCTGTGGGCTGCACCGATGTCATGATGGACCACACTGCCCAGGTAAACACCTGACCGCCCCAAGAAAAGCCCCTTTCAGTCACAGACGAGAAGGTTGTGGACTTGTGTGTGTCGACTTCACAGGGCAGCTTTTTCCGCCTTTACTATCCGTGTCAAGAGCCAGAAGGAGCAGAAAAACCCGACTGGATCCCATGCAGAGAGTATTTTAATGGTCTGGCAGACTTTATGAAGATCAACAGAACCCTCAGCGAGAGGATTTTAAATTATCTCTACGGTAATATGTATTTTATATGTGTTTTATCTCAGACTTGCATCTCCAACCATGGTCCAGGATCAAGTTGGTGGTTAGTTTTTGCAATTTGATGGTATCAAGACATTTTAAAGAACCACGCCTGCATTTTTAGAACATGATTTATCTAGAACGGAAGCTTTGAGGTTTCACTGTGGCAAAAGTCAGATACAGAATACCAACATGGAAAGAATTGGTGGTAGAATTCTGCCCGCCTGCATCATTGTGTTGGTTGATTTCAGGCTCTTTTAAGATTCCAGCCTGTTTGGATGCTCCGTTCAAGCAAAGTGGCAAATATCCTGTAGTCATCTTCTCTCATGGACTCGGAGCTTTTAGGTACTGGCACACTCTTAAACCTCATTTCCGTCGCTCATTTCCGCTCTACATGGTGGACAATAACGTTTTTCTGTTTCCCAGGACTTTATATTCAGCTATATGCATAGAGTTGGCTTCTCAGGGCTTTATTGTGGCATCTGTCGAGCACAGGTGAGTCACACAACGCGGCTGTTTCCGAAACCACCCCTATACCCTACATAGTGCACTCAATAGTGTGGACGCCATTTTGAAATAGTGTCCGAATTGTTAGTGAGCATCGCTGTACCCTATGTAGTGCACTCAATGTATCCCACAATGCACTGCGAAAAGTCGTGTACGAGTGAGCACCCTAACTCGGAAAATGTATCCCATCAGCCTTTACGGTATCACGTGATACCAACGGGATACATTTTTAACATAATTTCTACTGTGCGGTTTGATATATGAAATTTTTGGAAATAAGATTTTTTTTTTCAGTAGGGGTCCAATATGATCATCTTAAAATATTACAACATAAATGTGTAAAAAAATCAATCAATCTTCACTGATCCCTCACTTAAAATTGTTCTTCGGAATCGTCTGTTCCTCACCAGGCGACAGAATCTCAGTAAAAGAATATTTACAAAGATGAAAAGTAGCTCTGGAGCCATTTTTTGATGAAAAATTGCTTTATTAAATGTTTTCACTACAGCAGAATATGACTTGAGAATGTGCCCTCACGTCTTGGCTGGAAAATGTCAAGGGACACTAATTATTTTAGGTAATAAGTAATTATTATTGTATTATTATTGACATTAATATTTCATTGTATTATATAAAGTTAATTATAGGGTAAAATATTGCTGGGTTAAAATAATTAAATGGACCTGGCCACTTTTCCCGGCGACCGGTTCGTAATTACTATGCGACACCATGACGTCACTTTACGTGCGCCGTAAATGACGCCGTTGTCCGAATGCTAACTATAAATTGAGTGCGCTACGTAGTTCACTCAATCCATGTCCCCCATGTCGTGAGTAGGGAACGAGTGTGTGGTTTCAGAAACAGCCCAGGTCTCTGAAACCCAGCAGCGAGGTCAAAGGTGACGTCTCTTCTGTGTGTGTTAGCGTCACCTTGTGGAGTGACATAGTACTAAACGAGCTGCTCCTGTATAAAAGTTACCAAGACAGAATTTCTGGCTTCAGTGAAGCCAGAAACTGTTTCGCCTTTGACGCAGGTCTTACTGTCATGTCTTCTGGGTTGACACAGGGATAAGTCAGCCTCGGCAACCTATTATTTTCATCAGAAGAGCCAGCTGGAGCAAGCTGCCTCTAAGCAGTCTTCCCCGGGGCCAGAAAGCCTGGTTAAAGAGTGGCTGTACTACACGCCTGTGCAGCAAGAAGATAATGAGTTCTCAGTCAGAAACAAACAGGTGGATTGCACAACATCTGAACGTTGTACCCACAGCTCTTCCTGATACAGCCTCTGCCAATCTTTTATCTGGTGTTGGCCTTCTCGGGCCGACCGTGATGTCAACGGTGAACATTTTTGCTTTCATCCACAGGTGAATCAGAGAGCAGATGAATGCATTCTGGCTCTGGAGAAACTCACTCAGCTCAACTCAGGAAGTCCTTTACAGAACGTTCTGCAGACAAAGTTTGACATGTCCGCCTTAGAGGTAACCAATTATGATTATTCCCCCAAAGAACAACTGTAGATTATCACACTCGTCTCTCTGCTTCCAGAACTCCATGGATCTGTGTCGGATAGCCATCGTGGGTCATTCCTTCGGAGGCGCAACAGTGGTCAAAGCCCTCAGCAAGGAGGAGCGGTTCAAGTATGTGTATTAAAAGTTTCTGCTCTCAGATCTGGTGTTGGGACGTGACCGGGACTTCTCCTTGTTCAGGTGTGGCATCGCGCTGGACGCCTGGATGTTCCCTTTGGAGGACGAGACCTTTCCCAGGGTCAAGCAGCCGCTCTTTTTCATCAACTCGGAGAAGTTCCAGTGGGCGGGGAACATCAGTCGCATGAGGAAGCTGGACTCTCCCGTCGCACAGCGCAAGATGATCACCATCAGGTACCGCAGGCACAGCCGTCATCAGTCGGTGAAACAGATCTAACGTTGCCTTCCTTCACCAGGGGAACGGTGCACCAGAGCTTCCCCGACTTCACCTTCCTGACAGGTCACTGGATCGGGAAGCTGATGAAGCTGAAAGGAGAGATTGACCCCGAGGTGGCCATCGACCTCTCCAACCAAGCAACGCTCGCCTTCCTGCAGCGCCATCTGAGTAAGAGCCATCACACGTCGCCAGCTGCCTCTGCAACACTCGCTGAAACGGCGTCTGACCTTGGCTTTTGTAGGGTTGGACAGAAACTTTGATCAGTGGGACCCTCTGATCGACGGACAGGACGAAAACCTCATCAAAGGAACGAATATCACTGTGCTCCAGTCGGCCATGTGAGCTGCCTCACCCAGTGCTACACACCCTCGCCAGGCCTTAAAGATGACCGCCAGGAGCGAGCAGGAGCGGCGCTCTCTACCTCACCAGCACCGGAGATGCTACAAGTCAAACCTGATGATTTTTCACACCATCAGTTTTTAAAAGTTTGTCATAGCTTCAGCTTCAATATGATTGCAGTGAGGTTTTTAAATAGTATTTTATTGGGGTGGGGGGGGGAGTTGAGGATTTGTGTAATCACAATATTAAAAAAAACACTAACGTCATTTTTCAATCTTGCTACCACGTGCCTCGATCGCTCAGTACTGTTAATCATGCCGCACAGGCAGCCTTCTTCCATTTCCAATAAACTGGTTCCCGTACTAATGCATCTCATCGCCTTGTTGAATACTCACATCAAGAGGCTTTTAAACGTGCTTCTAGACATACTTTCAGAGGATCTTGGCCTGTTTTTATTCAGCTTTGTGGTTTATTTTACAACAAAACCAAAGCAAATCCTGATATACATCTATTAGTTGGCTTCTGCTCAAAAATGGTTCCAAGTGATCAAGTTTTAGTCTCAATAGTGTTTTTAAGGTCAAAATAACCGTTTGTGTGTCACACCACAATCACACATCTGAGTAATGAGTGTTACTGGGTCAAAGAGGAGGGAGGAAACGTAACCTTTGTAATGTTTATTGTGCCAACAGAAACATCTTGAGCATGAATGTGCACAAAATTACAAAACGGTTCATCAGAAATTGCTTTTCAAAGTCTGTGTCGAACAAAAGATTTATAACCTCAACGAAGAATTAGGAGGCGTTCATCCGGATCATCTGGGAGGCAGCAGGACTCACAAACACTGAGCACAAACACACCAACTGTCAACTCTGTTGATTCTTACTGGACCAACAAGTCTTTCTCTATCTGAACAATAAAGTTGGCCTGGGGCCCAAAGGAAACCCGCCCAGGTTGCTCTATTACGTCAACATTGCCATCAAAGCAGGTGACAAAACAGGAACTAGAAGAAAAAAAACTCAAAAAGCAGTTTGGACCAATTCAAGTTAAACTTCTAACTCAGATGGGAAAAAAAAGAATGCTGGTGGTCACTCCTCCCTCAAAGGCATCATAAATGGCCAGAGACCGACGAGAGATCTTTGTCAGCTGTGCATCTAAAACAAAATAAGCATTTTTATTAGCTGTAACTGAAAAAGAGCAACAAAGTTCTAAAACAAAATCGAGACTCGTTTTCGCCACATCAGCGAGGAAGTGATCACGTGTCTCCCCCTTCCGGCACAAACCGGTAATTACAACTACAGTAAACGTTTTACTTAACGGTTTAAAACTTGTACACATAAAAACGGTTTCCTGTGGGCATCTGGAACTGGGAGAGTGGTTTGAATGCAGTCTGCTTGCTGGGCTCCAGTGCTCTCCTGTAATTGTAGACAGATATAATTCCCAACACTCACCACAGTGGTTTTCCTCCTTAAGAGAGTCTCAGTGTCGTCCTTGAAAATGAACAGACCATTAAAATGATGTAAAATACAGGAATAGAATACTTAAACTCTGAGTTGTTCTGACTGAAACCTCCTACAGACGTCACTTGATAATTACTTAGGCCTGTTTTAGAGGAGTTTGCTGCAGAATCTCAGACTCTGATTCGACTGTTGCTTCTGGCTGTGGGTCTAAAAAACAAGAGGAAAAACTAAAATAACTTAATTTAACAGTCGATCAGAAGCAAACTTATGGATCCTAAATGGAGGTGTCCCACCGGGGATTACCTGCGCTGACGTCCCCCAGGTGGATCTCTTCCACGAGTGACGTGGCTTCTTCCACCAGCTCCTTCTGAAAGCAGACACTTGTCAGTACTGCGACTCTGATGTGGGTCATTGTGGACGCTCACAGACTGAACTCCAGTACCACTTCTGGGCCAGAACTCCTTTGGGCCTGTTGTTCCGTCTCAGATGGCAACGCTGCAGAAAGACAGACAGTCGAGGCATCAGTAACATTTCCTCAAATAAGGTCAAACCAAACCATTTTTAATTAAAACAATGGGGTAAAACGACGATTCACCGACTGATTGATCCTGAGGAAACACTGACTCCACTGGGACCTAAAAATAAAGCAAATAAGTAAAAGGCTGCAGGTTCCGGTTTCACCTGAGGTTCCTTTAACCAGTTTAAACGTACCGTTTCCTCTGTTGCCCCACAGACAGATTCAGCTGCAGCCTCACAGCTGCTCCCACCACCCTCGTCTGGATCAGTACATTAGAGCAACCCAATCAAGTTAATCCATCATTCACTATAAAGGACGTAAGAGGGCGTGTAAAGCCTCCGACCTGAGCAGGCGTCTGCCAAACCGGCCTCTTCCACCGGACGAAGGGGCCCTGTGATCTCGTCACCCTGAGCAACAGAAGAGAGACGATGCTGAGGCCTCAGATGTGGCAGATTCGGCAGCTCCAGGACAGACGTGTTACCTGATCTGGATGGAGGTCCGGGCTGGTGTTCACCGCACTTGCTGTTGCCTCAACATGCAGGGCTGCAGACAGAAAGACAGACGTTTAATAACACAACAGAAATAGCCTGTAAAGACCCGCCCAATGAGAAGTCAAACCTAAATGAGTGTCCCGACAAGGGTGGGTCTCCCCTTCAGTCATCCAGTCATTCTAAAAGAGAACAGGTCCATCAATGACACCGAAGATTTGTTCAATCCAGGAAACATGTTCAATACTTAAAATACTATAAAAATACCTGGACCAGGACATCTATGGAAGCACCTGACACCTCTTCACCTTTAGCCTGCTGCCATGAGGGATCACCTACAAAGATTTTAGGGCACTTGTGAATTTAAAGTTGCTTTTCCTTCGTCTTCAATGATATTTAGGCCTTTTAACAACTTTCTTTAAAGTAAAGTCTTTTTTTCCAGCCTGAGCATATGCAGATTTTCTCACCGGGTGGAGGAAACACGGAGGAAGGGGACACCGACTCCTTATCAAGAGGGCAAAACTAAAGAAAAATCATTTTAATTTGTGATGCAGGTCTTTAAACAACAGACCAAAGCTGAAGCCAGTACCTCCTGCAAGTATGTTTCAGAAGTCTGAACTGCTAGAAGACCAAGAGCTTCACGGGGAACCTTCGCAAGAACAAAAGTCCAACAATCAGCCCGGTCCACTCACATCTCACATTAAGATCAGTTCAGTACCAAAATGTGTGTGTGTGTGTGTGTTTTGATGGAATTCACCATTTTCGCTGTGGTTGTGCTCTGAACAGGTTTAATCTTGGCAACAGGAAGTGGGTTGTTGGTGTTCTCTGCCTTCACTCCTGAAGACACAAAGGAAAAACAGAAACTCCATATTTGCACTCGTCGATTTTAAATAAATAAAGATGCAGCTTACCAGAGAAGCTCTCATTGTCAACACTGGTCTCAGAGCAGATGCAGTTGTTATCGTCTCCATGGAGACATATGAGGTCGGCCTCTAAATGATCCACGTCCTCTGTAGGATTCTGCTCCACTGGAGTGTTTAAATCATCTTGTTCTGTTGGGCCTGGTGCTGGAGCAGCCTCCTCTTCATGGCTTTCTGGACTCGTCTGGTCAAAGCTCATTAACTCAATACTTTGGTCATCGTTGGGGCACCGTGGAGGAGCCTTTTGATCCTCAACATCTCCTGACAGACGCTCTTCAGCTCCTGCAACAGACGTGGTTCTGCTCACCACCTCAACATGCAAAGTTTCTCTCAAAGGCTTTTCTGTCATCTCATTTTTTGAATCCCCGCCTCCTTCCGGCGGCTCCAAAGGAAGATGTCCTCCTGGGCTGGATGGCTTCCTTTCAGTTGGAGGGAGATGAAGCTCTGCGTGGTTCTGTGCTTCACGGCCGTCTGTCTGAGGCGAGGCTGGATGTTCCATCTGATCCTCTGCTCGGGGCGGCTCCATTAATGTTGAGCCAGGCTGCAGAGGAGTTTCATATTCAGGACTCGGACCAACTGCAGCACGCTCAGATGTTGAGCTCTTCCACGTTGTTTCCAGAGCTTCGTTTATCACTCGTCTACTAGTTTCCATTTCCACAAAACATTGGATTTTTTCTTCTTCTGTGGTCACTCCATTATCATTTCCAGAGACACAGACCTCCGAGGTTTGTCCCAAGTCTTGTTGGCTATAACGCGGGGAACCAGGCAAAGGTTTCTGCAGGTTCTCCGAGCCCCTGCTGATGTCAGCCGCCGGGGCAGAGTCTTCCAGAATTTCTGAAGGGGCAGAAGGTGATTTACAGAGGTCGTCTAGGCAACCGCCATTAAGACTGACCTCCCACATGGATCCACGCTGCCTTATAAACTTGCATTTGAACACCTTTTCTGCGTTGCTACTCATTTTTTCCACAAACACGCAGGTTGCGTCTGGATCCAGGGGTTCCTCTGCAGCACCGTGCAGGAGACAGTGGATGGTGAAGATGGGAAGCTGCAGGAAATGTTTCTCCAGCGTTCTCATCTTTGACAACGGCGTTCTCGCTGCGTTTCCAAAATCCACAAACTCGACGACGGCCGTTGTGCTGCTGCTGGTTTCCCTGACGACGGCTCGATACCAGGAGGAATCTTCAGCAAACTCTGCCCGGACGAGGTCGCCTGGCTGCACCTGGCTGATGACCGCTTGAGGAGCGGACTCCGGATCGTTGAGCTTGGCCACCATCGAGGTCAGCTCATCCTCGTCTCTGACGAGCTGCACGTAGAAGCTTGAAGGGCTGTGGCAATAGGAGACGTAAACCTCAGCTTCCAGTCCTGGTTGGATGCACTTTGAGGGCAGATCTTTCAGTGTGGGGAGTTTTTCTACAACTTTTTTCTTTGGGTCTGATATCTTGGATTTTAACAGTCTGGTTTCAGTGACTAGTCTATCTTTTGGTCTAGCATCAGAACCTGCTAGTCTCGAACAATTTCGTGTATTGCTTGGAGATCTTTGGTGGGGAGGTCTGTACAGCTCTAATGGAGCGGGTTTGACCTTCTGGCTGTTTTCACAAAAGGGGCGCGTTGGCTTCTGGTCCAAGTCCAGAGTCACTTTAGTGTCCTGCACGTTGCGAGTTGCCTTTGCAATCTGGGGGCGACCTTTTGTCCGCGGCGTGGTTGGAGCTGCTCCGCGACTCTGCTGAACAGCACGCTCGTCTGTGAGCGCCTCAATCCGAAACAGCTTTTTAAGCTCAGCATTGATCTGAGTTTTTTCATGATACAGCTCAACCAGGAGCGTCCCGTCAGATTCCCTGGCCACTATCAGGGCCCTAAATGAACGTTCTGTCACGTTGGACTGAAACCACCTGTTCACCTTACGGGGAACATCCACGGGGACGTCAGAGAGACGGCACAGGACCGCCTGGGCAGGCACCGACATGATATCGTTTACCTTCTTAGGAACCGGAAGCAAGTCAGACCTTTTCACTTCAATGGTGTCTCCATAATCCACAAAGTGGACCAGGACAGCCGGCGTCGTGGCCTTGATCTGCCCTCTGTACCACTGTCTGTCGGTGTACTTTGCAAAGCACAGCATCCCCAAACCTGTCGGGCACTTTGTGTTCTCCAGCTGTTGGCAGAGTTTGTTGAGTTTGATCTTGAGGTTAATAATTACATCAGCGTTCCTGTTGGGCTGGCAAAAGAATTCCCCAACGCTGTTCACACATGTCACCGTCATCTGCTCCTCTGTTCCCACTCTGATGTTGTGGGTGGAGTAGAAGTACGTGTCAAGACAGACGGAGGTTGGGGGGTATTTTTTAGCAGCTGCACTCCTGAACATGTTGGCCATAGTGCTGGAGGTGCTTTCAAAAGGAGTTGCTAGATCCACAATGTGGAACACAACGCCTTCTTCGTTGTGCATGACAGCAAATATGGTGCACTTTAAAATCACAAAGCTGGATGCAGTGGTTTCCACGAAGCCCTCAAAACTTGCTATTGCTTCTTTATTCCACTCCATTGTGACAGAAATGGGGTCAATGGGGTTCAGCAGACTGCATCGAAGAGCTTGGCTGGGAAGCGTGAGGAATTCTGGACTGATGCTCCTCAGGTCAAAGAGGGGGATCTCCTCTGTCTGGCCATAGTCAACGAGCAACACCTTCACGTGGGGCGTCTTGTAGCGGTGAACTACAAGTGCCCTGTACCACAGTCCATTTTCAGGGCGACGAGCGACACAAGCCGCGTCGACAACAGGCTGAAAATGGCTGTTTCTATAGTAATCCTGGATGTTGTGCATAAGTAAATTCAAGGTTCCTGTATTGTGCAACAATTGGCACCAGAAGTTACTTGGGCTTTCGATGTAGGACACGGTGACATCAAGGACACTTCCGACAGGAAACACGGACATCTTGAAAGCAATAGCTCCTTCCTTACTGGTGGGGGGAGGAGGAGTGTGCTGGCTTGGGAGTAACGTTTGGTGGCTACTGTCTACATGTGGGCTGCTGCGGTCGAGCTGTGAGGGAGGAAGACCAGCACAGAGAGCATTCGTCCCGTCTTGGGGCCGTCTAGTCAGCTCAGCTTTTTCAGCGAAGCCAGCCATGCACATCAGAGCCCCGACATCCTTTTCACCTTTTGCTTTATCGAGTGTCAGCCAGACCGCCAAGTCCCCATTGTGTTTGTCCGCCACGTGAACGTTCACAGCTGCGTTCAGCACCGCGTGTCTGAAGTATTCACTGGCCCTGTGACTCCATTCTCCAGCTTTGGGTTTGACGCCAGCCAGGGTGCATTTGAGAGCAAGACAGGGAAGCATTTTGAACTCCCTGGGGAGAGCAAGGATGTGGCTCCTATAAACCACTTCTGTGCTTCCATAATCTACAAAGAACACTTGAATGTGCTTCTCATCAACAACCTCGACCACCTTGGCTCTGTAGAAATCCCCATCTTCGGCCTTGGCAGCACAATAGAGCCCGACTGCAGGATTTGACACTAAATTTCTCTTCAACGGATCTTTGTAAAGACTTTTGATACGTTCCATCAGCTCTTCTAACTCATTTGCATAGTTGAATGTTTGAATCCAAAACTCTGATGGATTGGACGCGTGCTGCACGATGGCTGGTTGAGAGGAGTTCAGAGGAAGGTCTTCACAGGGCAACATCTCCACTATTGTGTTGATTTCTCTCTCCCCTTCTTTTCTGACTTGCTCAAGTTGACTGTGGTCGTACGGTGTTCTTGGGCTGGCAAAATCTTCCAGCAAACAGCTCTTCCTGGAACCAAACAAGTTGTTCAAGTTCACGTTGTCTTCCCCGTGAAGCGTGACGAAGTAGACCCCCTCACAGATGTTCTGATACTCAAATCTGGCAATTACCGTCTTGTTGAGAAGAAGACTCTTCAGAAAGTCGATCTGGCTGCTTGTCCAGCCACCACACCTGTCCGCAATTCCATAAAGGGAGCAGATGTACGTCACGACTGGCATCCTGAAGAACTCTGCAGCCAGGGGACTCACGTTCTCAACTTGGACACATTCCTTATTACCGCAGTCAACATTTAATACTTCCACCACTTTCCCACTTGGGAAAACCTGTTGTAGAACAGAGCGGCACCATCTGCCATCACTCCTTCTCGTGGCACATGGAAAACCAATCAGTTCTGGACTCACGCTGCACCTGCTCATTCTACCCTCGCAGTAAAGGCTGAGGTGGTCAGACAGTTTCTGCAGTTCTTTAGAGAATACCTTCAGCTGGCAAAAGAACCGGTGGGGGTTGATCACATGGGTGACAACAACAGTCTCAATGCTGCCAGCTGAGATTTCAGGGTACAAGAAGACATCTTGCCGATGCAGACTTTCACTTGCTCCCGTGGAGACGTGTTCGGCTTCGGAAAATGCTTGAGCATTACTTTGAGGCTGCAGTGACGTTACAACAAAGTCCCGAAACAGCTCTGGAGACAGCTTTCTGGCCATTCCCAGATCACACATCTGCTTCGATATAGAAGGGATGTCCAGGAGAAATGTTCTGTGTGCTACGAATACATCTTGCACATGTGCATAAACAGATTTTCCAGGAAGATATTTCAGGAATTCTAGAGCTATGGGAGACCACCTATTGTCGTTTGAGAGGGGCAAGGTGTTAGCTAGCACACAATATTCCACTTCAGGTGGTAGCTGAAAGTACTTACTCTTTCCCCATGCAAGGTTAGCAGTGATGGTGCTGTACGTCATTCCTCTGTCAATGAGGAACACACTGTATTTGTTATCACTTCTCGATACAATGCGACATCTGTACCAAGTGCCATCTATCTGAACCAAGCACTGGTCACCATGTTTTCCTTCAAACTCTTGAAATTTCTTTCCAGCAGTCTGAATGTCTTTGGCCAAGGATTCGTATTCTGCCCTACTCTCCTGGCAAAACTTTCCCCAAAACTCCACAAGCGCACAAAGCGGATGCAAGTGGACCTTGGCGATGATGAGTGTTATATCCGCTCCTCTTACTGGAAATCCTTGGAGTGATGACATTTTGGCAACTTCACGCCTCCCAGGTACACATAATCACCTAACACCAAGCTAGCGGTGTGGATACTGGACGTTACCTGTCAGCAAAACTGATACAGAGCACATCACAAAGACATGGTAAGCATTGTTACGCTTAACACGTTCTATAAAAATAGAATTTTAATATAGACAGCAGATAATGTAGATTTTTACTGACTGGCAGAAATGACATATTCTAATAAGTCTACAACTAATGTAGTGCAATTCATTTTACAATTTGTGCTGAATTTTTTGAACCTTAAACCTTATTTAAATATTATGTACATTAGATAGAGTAAAATTTTGGTCCTGGACAACACTAAAAATTATATTTGTTTAATGTCAATATCGTCATTACTTTAGCCACTCGTGGGGTCCAGAACTGATCCCATTGGTTTATAAATTATTTTATTTATTGGCAATATTATTTTGTGGAAAAAATTACACATAAAATGTAGTTTCGATTCATGGATTCTAGATTAGCAACATTAGCCACAGCCGCGGACGTTAGCAACCCGCATGTGACAGAATTAAATGACCAAGTTTAATTCTGGTCCGAATGTTTTTACAAAGGTTTTTTTTCTCCGTGCACAAGACGTGACGTTAAAAAAAATCGTGAATCGCTATTACTCACTGTCTTTTAATCGTGAATATTCCGCCGAGTGTCCTTAAACTTGGCAGCGCTAAAGCGACGTTACTGTTCTCACTCTTTCCACGAGCCGTGGAAACTTCTACAGTATCTTTGTTCCGATTCGACGGGAGATCCGGCGAATTCTTTCTGGAAATTGTAGTGTTACGTTAACTTCAATCGCCACAGCAAACTATAGTTAGTAGTTTTAAGTTTAGCAACATAACTAAGGTGAGGGTTGAAGTCGCTCATGACCTTTTTTTTTTTTTTTTTCGTAATCCGGAATTTACACTGTTCCGCCCGGTCAACATAAATAAACCCACACGACCTAAACCAATTAAAAAAATAAAACAATGAACCTGCGTTAATATCCACTTGAAAGTGTGCACTCTATAAAGTATGATTGGAATAAATGTTTCCCTTCTTCATTAGCACCACATGCTTTAAATGAAAGACGTCTTCTGGCGGGTGAAATCTCTTTTAAAAGCGTGTTGCCTTACAACAAAAATGAATTTTCCAATAAACGCTATTCTATGTTTACCGTGAAACAAGTTTGTGCCATGTTTTTAATAATAAAGTAAAATAGGACAATTGCGAGCGCGCCGCTAATACACCAGTCGGCCACTAGGGGCGCCATGGCCCACCATTGAAACCGGAAGTGCGTCATTTTCCCCCTGAAGCTGCCATTTTGACGGAACGGGCGAAAAGAGTCGTTGCGAAGCTACGTTTTTGTTTTAGCGGTACACAAAGTTCTCTCACCATGGCTATGCAAGCAGCAAAACGCGCAAATGTAAGTATTGTTAACTCGGCTGGTGTGATAAAGTGATGAATAGTTTGAAAACCTTTTTCACTGGTTGGGCCTACAGTCTCTTTATGGATAAGGACAGCTAGTTAGCATGCTATCAAAAACAAAACACATGCGTTGCCATTTTTAATAAATTTATGTCTGATTTTGTCCTATTATCAAACTCGTTGACTGAAGATACGATTGCCACCGGAGGTGAACAGAATCCTCTACGTCAGAAATCTTCCGTACAAGATCACGGCCGAGGAAATGTATGATATCTTCGGCAAATATGGGCCAATTCGTCAAATCAGAACGTAAGTATTTGGCATTATTGTGTCCCCGTGGCATCAAGTACAGCCATAATCCCAAATCTATTTTCACGTTCTTCCACCCTTTGTTGGATAAGAATATTAAGTGAAGCTTAATCTGAGTTTCTGAAGCATCATCATCGCTTCATATAGATGCTTAATCCCTTAATAATCGTTGTGAATTAATTAACTGCAACAATTGGACTCTACTCTTGCATATATAATGTTTGTACTCTTGTGCACGTGTGTAATCGGTACGGTCCTGTAGTACACTAGTTCTTTGCAAAGTTAGAATGATTCGGTTTTGTCTTTTTCTGTGCGCTTTAATTTTTTGGTTGCTTTTCAGAGGGAACACACCAGAAACAAGAGGGACAGCCTACGTGGTCTATGAAGACATATTTGATGCCAAGAATGCCTGCGACCATTTGTCAGGCTTTAACGTCTGCAACCGTTACCTGGTGGTCCTTTACTACAACGCAAACAGAGTATGTATGATATTATAGCCGCTGTGGTAGAGTGGCAAGATCTATTGTGATGGTAAACTACAGCGTGTTATTGTTTTGTCATATTTGCATAATCATTTACTTTTGTCTTTTGTCAATTTGGCAGGCTTTCCAAAAGATGGACACAAAGAAAAAGGAGGAACAGTTGAAACTTCTAAAAGAGAAATATGGAATCAACACAGACCCTCCGAAATAGCATTCTTGAAACCCTTTTTTAGCTTCATGTCAAGAGTTTTACTTTTCTGTCTTTACAAAAACACCTTTCTCCAATAATACATAGACACTGTTTAAAATGACTGTTTGGACAGTTGTGATCTGAACCGTGAGTGAGGTCACTGTCCAGAATTCCCTTTTTTGTTTGATTTTTTTGTTTTGTTTTCTTTACCAGAAGTGTCGTATTTATCCTGAAAAACATACAAAAATCTGAAGCTCATTATTTTTTTTGTTGCATTTTTACATAGCTGTCTTTTAATTCAAGCCAATGATATCTGTTGTGAAATCCTGGTGAGCAGTTTCTGTACAATAAATGATTTTTCTCTTCAAGCTCCCATCTCCCCTTTTCATCCTGTCTGAGCTGGTTGTCTCTGGGGGCTCAGTATAGAACTCAATATTTGAGTAAAAAAAGATCGGCGCTGCCCAACCGGACAAAATAACAAGCAATGAATTTGGTCCTGAGGCTCTCGGACGCCACCCCGACAGCGACATCTAGTGGTGATATAGAGAAGAGACCTGCGGTAGAAACTGGTCAAGCTTCAGTTGAGCCACATTGGGACTTCAAGCAAAATACATTTTATATTTTGAGGAGTTTGTACTTTAACTTAGAGATTGAGCAGAATTTATTTGGGGGGGGGGGGGGGGGGGTCCATTCAAATAGAGGATATCTTGAGTAATTCATTAAGGGCTTATTTAAACTATTTTGGACAGTTTAAAGTGGTTATTATGCAGGGTTGGAGCTTAAAGTGAAGGTGATGCTGATATTAAAATGAAAAATGATTGATTCTATTGAAAGGTTCATCCACAGCACTGACTAGCTCTCCTGGCATCTCTGGCTTTCTAGAAACTGAAGGGACACCCAGGAAGCCCTTTTTTTACACCCAAGTGTAAATATATTATTTTAAATTTGTAAAAAGTTACAATAATTAGCTTCATTCTTCTGGGTAAAAAGTGGTGTTGGGTTGAATTATTAGACCAGACGAGTCCATTGAGTTCCTTTTATTAGATTAAATCACAACACAGGGAGTAGTGCAGCCATGTTGTCAGGGACACAATACATGCTACAAAAGAATCCTCGTACATGTTTGCCTTTACTTGCATTCTGTGTCTTGATAGCGTTTTTATGGGAATAAAGGGAGGACTTCAGAAGTGCCAGGCCACACCACTGACAGACGACCGCGGCCTGGTACGTTTAGATTGTTATCGCAGTGCTGTGATGTCACGTGCCCTTTGACCTTCTGAAACACACGGAGCAGTACTGCAGGTTGGGAGGGTGTGGTGCAGCAGAGCGCGCAGGCCATTTCAAGGAGGGGCCAAATTGAGCTTCTCGACGTTTGGTACTCACCCTCGTACGTGTACGGTGTGCGAGAAGAGGGAGTAAAAAAAGTACAAAAACACTGACAGGTTAGTACAGAAAAATACTGGATGGGTCGGGGAGGCCAACTGTCCAACCTACTGAAAACATGGATTTACAGTCCAGACTGTCCACTAATCACCAACTGAAATGAACTACTGTCCACTGCTCAGCTGGCAGCAACCACCGACTTCTGCTGAAAGACATTTAAAAATTAAGTTTAAATGCTGGATGGGGCCTCGCTTCTTCCTCTGAAGATGAAACGAAGATGAAACCTCTAAATTAAACCTACTGATATGCCACCTGCAGGACAATCGGGGGGAGATAACAAGCGAATACCACCGCTTTGCTGTTCTTTCACCGATGAATTAATGCGTAATCTCCCTTGTCTGCATCCAAAAAACACCCCTCACCTTAGAGAGATCTGCTCCTCTACTTTCTACATCTGCTCATTTGTTACAAGCTGCAGAGAGGGACTCAGTTCTTATCAACACGTACTACGGCTAATCTACCGGGACACATGCTCCCACGGCTAAAGCAGTCAAAGAAAACATCTGCAGGGATCACAAATAAGTAGCAGAGGGTCCTACTGCACTATGACCTTTTTTCTTCTCCCTCTGAGAGTAAAAATCTCTTCTCCCCAATGTGGCGGCTCTGCTGTGATAAGGCTTTCTGTCTGCAAACACAGGATGCAAAAGCAGGAAATCTTTAAGGCCGAACCTAAAGGCATGCAAATAAACTACGTTTACATCTTCTTAACTGACAGTACAAGCATGTTCCAGAGGATGGGGGGAGTCAGAGGAGCGCGGATCCATCTCTTCTAGATCTAATATTTCAGACGATGGACGGAGGGTCGTGTTTGAGGCAGATACTTTATCGTGGGAATTTGGTTCGGTCGACGTAACTCGGTATTATGGAACACATACAGCTAGCGCCAGTAAACTCGGAACGATAAATAGAGCGGCAAATTCCACGTAGCACATCACCGATGCGCAAGCTTTATCAGAATAAAGTGTATGGAAAATACTTTGCACACTTCACATTTTGGCAGTTGATCTTAATAATTTAAATATATATTCATATTTATACTGTATATCTATATATCCTTTACGGAGGTGTGTGTAAAGTGTGTGTAGTGTGAGAGTGCGCCCGCACTCCGTTATGTTTCCTGTTGTGTGTAGGTCTTTTTTGATAGCAAATAACATTCTCATGCACACGAGTGTTTCAAACACAAGAAGCGGATTCGTTGAAAGGTAGTCCGAGCATATAATTATTGGAATTATTCTTTTTTTTGTTTGTTTTCAGTGAAAATAGCTGCAAACTGAATGGAACATGAAATTTCTTTCTGTGCAGTCCGTGGCGGATGGTGGAGCACTCTGCTCGCCCTCCGGCCTATTTCTGGAGGTCACACTGCAGCAGTAATACGATGGATGGGTCGCTCTTGGCCGCCTCTTTGAACTCCTCCAGCGAGATCTGGTCGTCGTTGTTCTTATCCATCTTGGAGAAGATCTTGTCCACCCTCTGCTCGGGCGTCAGGCCGTCCTCGTTCATTTTCATCATGATCACAGTGCCCACCATCTTGTAGATGGCCTGCAGAGAGGACGAGGTGGAGAGAGGCCAGCAGATGAGCTAACTGCACGACCTGATCTGTCCAACGTCAGGTAATCATTCGCCAACATTTGAGTCCAACTTCCTCCTTTAAACACACTGATTGGTTGGATAAAATCAAAGCAACATGACCATTAAGTGAGGAAAATTCTTTGTGACAGAAAGCCTCTGATCATACAACTGGGTCAGCTAACACCGTCGCTAAAAGGATTAAGCAGATTATATTAGCTGGCCAATAAGAGATAAAATCGGACATCCCCAGTTCTGAACTCCTCTGGCTTTTATTTAGAAAAGAAAATCCACAGGAGGCTTGTGTAGGTACACACACGTGTCGATGATGAAAACACCACAAAAGGGCTGCTTTTCCTGACTTGATACTTGATTTATTGAGCTGGATGATAGAGCCAATTCCCAATTCCTTTTTTATTTAATGCACCACTACAGCACCCCCCCCCCCCCCCCGAGCTGTCAGCGCTGCCGCAGCCCCACCTCCTGCTGCTCAGACAGACACAGCAGCCGCCGGTTTGTGATATACCCAGTGAAACGGTCCAACAGCAGCATTCTGGATGACGCTTTGGCGTAAATCCAGTTGTCTCCTGCTTTTTCCTGACCTATAACACAATCTGAAAAGGCAGCATTGGCACCAACGTAAGAGCACACACATGCTTGCAGACGCATCGTGTAAAGGGTTTTAACGGAGTCCTCTGTAGGGCGCTCTGATTCCCACCTGTGCAGCGGGAGCCTGTCATGTCACAGACAACCTCCCGATTCCTCCTGCTGAGGCTCACAGAGTCACTCTGGCCTCTTCTAATGTTTGGGAAAAGGTGCTTTGTCATAATTATTTTATTCATTCTTTTCTATCTTTAAGGCCAGAATCCTCGTGATCTTCTGTTTTAAGAAATATTTCCTCACAGACTTCTACATCAGACCAACACTAAATACTTTTGCTGGATCACTGAAACTTTCTGGTGGAGACGAGTGGACAATCGTCAGTCTGCTGCACCGGAGGATTGTGTTTCCTTTTCCTTTAAGTTGGCTATTTAGATGACAACGCCATCCATCCTTTCATTTCTTAAAAGGGAAGAAGAGACGTTCAGAGGGAATATCTCTCACACACGCACGACTCAGAGGCTAATTTTCATCTTTAACTTCACTTCTGTGTCTACCTCGATGATCTCCAGCATCTCCACCCGCGTGATTTTGCCGTCTCCGTCCAGGTCGTACATGTTGAAGGCCCAGTTGAGCTTCTGCTCAAAGCTCCCTCGTGATGTGATGGACAAGGCGCAGATGAACTCTCTGAAGTCAATGGTGCCGTCGCCGTTCTTGTCGAAGGTCCTGAAGGCGTGCTGGGCAAACTTGGAGGCATCGCCATAAGGGAAGAACTGGAACGAGAGAAAGAACAGGTGACAAAATGTCTTATCATGCAGTAGATAATCAATAACAAGAGTCTGATTGCAGATTGGAAATGAGCTGGCCACACTTTTAATGCTGGGTTCTGAGTCATATCTGCATTATCGTATGCAGACACACACACACACACCCCAGGGTGAAGGTTAACGCCATAACTACAGATAAGAACCTTTTTCTCCATCATGTCCTGTTGACCAGAAACCCAGTGGAGAGCAGCAACAGCTGGAGCGATTCGTTAGAGCTGACACTCGGCTTCACCTCCCCGGTAAAGTTTAAACCAAGCAGAACTCTCCAGGAGCCCTGAGAGGCACTGCACAAGTCCTCATCCAAGAACCCTCAGGAGGAACGTTCGGAACAGCCCAGTAGTGTTTCTGAGTGTGTGCGTGTTTCCGTATGAAGACATTTCAACTGAAGAATTTCCTCTTTGCTGATTCATCAAATGGGTTCCATTCATTTTGATAAAACTCATCACAAGGTCGGTGATCACCTGCAGAGGTCTCCTCTGCTGGCAGTGACCCCTTCAGCTCTCATTGTGTGACAAGTTTAACGACTCGAGCTGGAAAATCAAAAGGAAAACCTATGAAGCAGTTGGGAGGAAGCAGAAAAATCAGCTGCAATTTCTCAGGTGCTTGCATTTTACATTCAAAAGGTTGAACATTCTACACGGTGTCATAACCCCCCCCCCCCCTCCGGATGAGCAGCTGCAAAGCCGCGCCATTAAAAACACCCCGCGAGCCTCCACTCAGGGTTACCGCCCCCAAACTGTCTGCAGTCAGGGCAGTGGGTGGAGGGAAGGAGTCAAGGCCATGAATCCTGATGGTGGAGAGTGCAGCAGTGGGGGAGAGGATGGTGAGGGGGGAGTTCAGGTTGCAAAGCCAACCGTCTGGAATCAGGTCCCACCCATGTGAATCCTGCTGCAGTGGCAAACTGATCAGACTGCAGTGAGATGTTAACAGAAGAGAGAAGTGTGTGTGTGTGTGTGTGTGTGTGAGAGAGACAACAGAGACCCAGCCTCTCTTAGCTGCCCTTCTGCTCAGAAGAAGTCAAACTAATTTAAGGCTGAAATCCCCCCTCGGGACAGGAGAGAAGAAAAAAAAGCTGCCTGGTACTTTTTGCTCTTTTCTTTGCAAATGCATGATGGCGTCTGGCTGCAGCGCTGCCTCCCTTCACTGAGTGAGGGAGAGGAAAGTGGAGCGGTGGGAGAGGAAAAGGTGTGAGGGAAGTAAATGCGGAGCTGATGATGATGATGATGACGGGTGGGGGGGTTGCAGAAGGAGGAAAGCCACTGCAGCTCCCTGACAATCTGGCAAGTTACGAAACACTTAGTTATGTAAAATGAAAGCAGTGGAAGACTGAAATGTGGGACATGGTGACCAGATGGTGGAATTCTTCTTTTAGTTCATCTCATTTGTTGGGAAAGACATAGAAATCAAGATGTTTACAGCCAGAACATACAAACACGTATGGACGCACGGAGAAACGCAGCTCTCTTCATCAGCACGGCGGCGCCGCAGTCGCAGGACACAGATTCCTCGTGTCCACGGACGTCAGGTCGTTGACATCATTAACACGATTTGGCTTCCATTTGCCGTTATGGTAGCTTGATGTGGCCGTCTGGAGCCGACCATCAAAGAACAGGCTGAACGCCAGGCACAGCTGGCATAATGAAGGCGAATGCCCGTGTCAGTGAGTGCACAGCAAACAGATACCCCTTTACCCCCCCCACCACCTCCACACCCTTAACATGCTGCTGTTAGAGGGAACATTAAAGCCCTAATAATCAGCCCCGACGGCTGGCGCTGGTGCTGATCCAGAAACATCCAGAGAGCGAGGAAAAGAGGGCCCAACCAGAGACTTGATTTAGGCTCATCAGGAGAAACACCGACTAGTTCAGCAGCCATCCTCAGGGGGAGGAACCGGTGGCAAACGCCTGGTAAACAAACACAAGACTTGGAACGTGTCCAAATTCAATCCAGATTTATGTCGTTTGGCCCGCCGGTGCTGCCAGCTCCTCTGGTAACAGTTAAGCCGCTCTGACATCTTCGTAGCTTAAAAGCTTGCGACATAAAGCTCGCAAGGGTCGAGATTTAAAAGGCGCCTCCGATTTGTCTGCCGAATTCATTCGGCTTCAATCTGTCCGGCTGCAGAATGGGCGCATCCATCCGAGCAGTTCCGAAAAATCATCTGAGTCGCCCAGTGAGCAGATCTGGGATCAGACAGCTATAGTTTCGGGGCAGCTCACCAAATAGTGAGACATCAGATTTAATTTCCCTCTCCGCAGCTCTGTTGATTGCTTTTTGACTTCCTTCGTTACAACACAGGCGGCAGATTGTGCTGGCATATTGTAAAAGAGCAGTTCAGTACAAACTTTATAAGTCACATTATGTTTTACTTTACCTCTCCTACGGTACAGCATGTACAGCGTTATGGGCGTTCATCTGGGCACCACTAGAGGTCACTGTGGAGCAGGGCAGCTGACCGATTTATGTAAGTAAATACTGCATTAGCATATAAATTTGGATCATGACCCTACATCCACGCAGGCCTTCTCTGATGAGCTGCATTTTTGGTTGTTTTAATCAGTTGCTGAGTATCAGAGAAGTCTTTTGCTTGTTCTGCAATATAATTGGACTAAATGTATTTAGTCCGCTGGGGAGCACATCTATTTGTGCATCACAGCACACAAACACGCCTGCTTTGACTTTTTGATGAGAGCTTAGAACGCATCAAAATTCCTTAAAATGAGATCCACAGCCTCAGGTGTTGTTCTGAATAACAAGTTCTTACACACACACCACACACAATTTTTGAGGAGCCTCTGGGCTCAATTGTGCAAAGTGGATGGTTCAATAAATTCCCCCCTCTGGGTAAATGTCAGCGATACCTGGTCGGAGAAAAATGAATCCAGCACTTCATCACTTTAACTCAGGCACAGGAGAGAACGGAATAAATCGAAGGTGACTAATCAAAACTGCTATCGAACCCAAATCTCATCAACATTTCAACTCCGCTTTCATGACGCTCGCAAGGTCATCTTTCCATGTGCGAGCGCCCCACCAGCAACACTGTCAACAATCCAGCTTTGCCACTGGCGGCTCATCTCTCCCAGCAGACAAACACAGCTTTTAGAGGTCAGTCTGAGAGCACGGATCGCCCTCCGAAGCATTTTCATGCCCGTATTTTCCCGTTAGCGTTACATGTATAAAATGAGGCTTTTTTTGCTTTGACGTTTTCCTCATGCTTTCTGTCATTCCACTCAGACACCACAGGGCTGTGTAAACAATGCCGTATGCTTCATGCATCCCTTCGCTAACACAGTCGGATGCAGTCAAGTCCATAACGGACTCGGGGAACCCCCGGCCCGACAGCAGGGGCTGTCGCTGCATATGGCGTTTCTTCGTCAAGAACGAGGGAGAATAAATGCATAATCCATCGCCGGGGCGTTCACGGTGGTTGTGTGTGTGTGTATGTGTGTGTCTGCGTGAGAGAGATGGGTTCTGCGTGCACTCTTACATAAACCCTCAGTGACATGCCAGGCAACAGCAGAAATGTAGCCAGCACGCTGCTGCGGCTGCTGCTGCTTCCAAGTCTCCAGGCTCTGAACGGATACAAAACACACATTCGTATAGTCGCCCCTTCTGGTTTCCATCCTCCTCTTGTATTCTCGATGCCACCTAAGGTAAACAAGTCATGGCTTTTTATCCTGCCAGAGATATTTAACAATAGCTGCCAAAGTCAGTCTGTCATTTTGTTCTAAATCCTCAGTAGCTTGTTTGGACATAGCGTCAATGTGAGCTTGTTTAGCTGCATGTTGCCAAAGAATGAGAAAAAAGGATATCCTCTTTCTACGCTAATATCAAAGGGTGGAGAGTTTCAATGTAAAGTCTCCTCTCCAGCCAATGAAACTGCGCCGGCAGCTGCAGCTTTCCTGTGCTCTCACCAAAGTGTCTGTCGGGCTGCACGACGGCGAGATTTACACTTGATTTATTCAGTCTGATATTTGTGAAGCAGACAGAGTCCAAAGGAAGAGCAGGACCAGCTACCGTACAAGGTCAGAGACAAGCTAATGCACCACGATGGTGAGGATTCTGCCAGCTCCAAGTTCTCATATGTGGCAGAAACTCTTTATTCACCAGACGAGGACATCGCTGTTCAGATGGCGTTAACCCACACGTGACCTTTGTTTCAGGTCAAGGTCTGCTAAGACTGCCTTGGTCTTCAGGGATGAGCTTTTCATTCGGCCAGACAATAAGATTTCAAGAAGAGAGGCCACTTGATTGAAACATAAACCCTGGAGATACGTCCAGTGGGCACTGTTTGGTTCTCTCATCACATGCAATAAACAGACCTGGAGGATATTTCCGTGCGCTTTGAGCAAACGGCTAAACAGCTGCGCCCGACCGGTTCCACACAATTAACCAGGTTGTGATTTAACAGGATTTTTTAAGCAGACATCATCTGGCTCTGGGTTATCTCTGGTTACAAAACACCCATCTGGCACAGCTTCACCTACATTAGACATCAAACGTCAAGATAACAGCAGGTGGCGCCACTGAGCACAGACCCGCGGCTGCCCGAGGAGGTGGGAAAGACAGACGCCGGCATTCCTGCTGTCACTGCCATGACATTTCTGATTTTGATGTGTAAAATAATACTTTCAGCACCGTCTGGACTCAATGATTCACTGCCTGACCAAGGCTTTTTTCATTATGCAGTGTAGTCCTTCTCAGTTTGAATTTTTATCTAGTTCCTTTAATCTTTTGATTAACCACAGGCAGATGAATCATCAATGGCAAAAATACCTACAGATGAATTAGGAGGACATTTAAACATCCAACTACCAAAACAACAAGATGTTCCATCAATAACACTGATTAAATGACCAGGAACATGCCTGGACAGCATTTCCATATGCCAGATAAGAAACTCAACCACAGACAGTTTTCTCTTTATTCTCAAGTGAAATGAGGAAAATCAGCATTTGTACAACCCTCTTCTTAACATAATACCTTTATTTAGCATGAACTATTTTAGCAACTATGTTGTTGTTCCCGGCCAGTACAACAGACAAGCCAACAAGTAAGAACAGCCACAGACGGCAAAACACAAGAAAGAAATCAGGAGAGGAACTGAGACCTGAGCTGTGAAGCAGGAAAGAGAGAAATGAGAGCCAGGCTCCAAATCTGATAACAGCAAACTGTGAAGCAAAGCACACAGGAAGGGAGGGCTAACACCATCGATGAAGACGACTAATGCTGCTGCTGACGCTACTAATAATGCTGCTGCTGCTGCTGCTAATGCTGCTGCTGCTACTACTGCTACTGCTGACGCTACTAATGCTGCTGCTGCTGCTGCTGCTACTAATGCTGCTGCTGCTGCTACTGCTACTGCTGCTGCTGCTACTATGCTGCTGCTGCTGCTACTACTAATGCTGCTGCTGCTGCTAATGCTGCTGCTGACGCTACTATGCTGCTGCTGCTACTGCTGCTGCTGCTGCTGCTGCTGACGCTACTAATGCTGCTGCTGCTGACGCTACTAATGCTGCTGCTGCTGCTGCTACTACTGCTGACGCTACTAATGCTGCTGCTGCTGCTACTGCTGCTGCTGCTGCTACTGCTGCTGCTGATGCTACTAATGCTGCTGCTGCTACTGCTCCTGCTGCTGCTACTAATGCTGCTGCTGCTGCTGCTGCTGCTGCTGCTACTGCTGCTGCTGCTGCTACTGCTGCTGCTGCTGCTGACGCTACTAATGCTGCTGCTGCTACTACTACGACTGCTGCTGCTACTACTACAACTGCTGGTGCTACTACTACAACTGCTGCTGCTACTACTACAACTGCTGGTGCTACTACTACAACTGCTGGTGCTACTACTGCTGCTGCTATTACAACTACTGCTTCCCTTACTACACTTTTTAAAAAAAACATATTTTACCATTTTATATGTAATCTCAGTGCAGAATGAAGTGTTTCCTTATTACCTGGACCCTTTTAGTGTTGTTATAACCCGAAGGGCAGAGGTCATGAGAGGGAGACAAGGTCATTCCTCTGGGATGTCTGGTGGTTCATTTACCTGGATACTGGATTTAAACCTCTCTGGTGACACCAGCAGTCCTGTGGTGTTTTTTGCAGATGATTCAGTTTATTTAAAAAAACACTTTTGTGCCAAATGGTTTATCATTAAGCCATGATTTAATGGAGATGGTGGGTTTCACAGATAAAATCAAGAGGAGAAGAAGCTGCGAAAGAGGAGCTGCAGAATAATGATGACGAGGAATTGCTGTTTAAATGAGGCGAAGCACAGTGAAATTCCAACTCTTCTGATTCCTGTTTTTCTCTCGGACGACCTGCCGTTTAGTTTGAGCTGCCTGCTTCAGCTCCTGACCCACAGCTTTCCAAAGACCGACACCGCACCAGTTCCCCCATTGTGGAAACAAAAGCTTGCGTGTGATGCACCACATCTTTGTCTGGTTTGGCTCTGCTGCTCTTCCACAGTTTACAGGCAGAACCCTATTTCTGTGTTTGCAGCAGAATAATGATGCTCTGATTTCCTGTTTACTTTCACAGAAGAGAGTTTGGAAAATCCTGAAGAATATTCCATCTGACAGGCAATAATACCAGGTTAGGTGTGGGGGGGAAGGGTAATTAAGGAAATTACAGCATTCAAATTCATCACTGCAGGGCATAATCTCTGAGTAACTCTGTCCAGAGTTTGTCAATAATATCTGAGCAAAACACCAATTTACAGAGCTCTGAAAAAAAAGAAGTGCTGGTTGCAACTTCTTGAAAGAAGCCCTGAACAAAGTCTGAGCTGCTGCGTGTGGGTCTGTGTTGTGACAGCGATGGAGAATAGCATAAGCGCTCCTGAGATGACAAATGCTATTTTTAGCAAATGGCAGCCACAAGCCTACTTGGACTGTGAGGAAGGGAGGTGAGAGAGGAGGTGGGCATAGGAGGAAAAGAGCGAGGGAAGAAGGGAGTCGCCGGCTTTATGAAAACAACACATTCAAAATGATTTTATTCCCTGTGACCAACAGGAGATCAGATCGTTGCAGATTACTATATGAGGTTCGGATGTCCTTGTTAGACTACATTGGAAGGATTTCCACTGCAGTTTCTATTAAATCCCACAGTCCTTTTAATGCCTGTTGCAGGTTTCTTGTTGCCTGGAACGATCGCTATGACTGCCATATTCTCTGTTTACAACCGATCCAACAACCCAAAAACCCAGCAAGTACCGATGGCCGTGCTGGTGTTGGGGGACGCGGTCTAATGTGGGATCTCTATCTGGTCCGTCAGGCTCTGCTTTGGTCACATGTGACATGTGCATGCTCACAGAAACAGGCTGTGGGTCGAATGATGTCAGTGTCTGTCCCCTACATCACTGAGGCTGGGGAGCTGCCGCCCTGCTTTTCTGTCTGCCATTGGAGCAAAAGGAGCGCTGGCTATTAACGCTGCTGAACGGCCACTGGTTCACACACACAAACACACACACACACACAGGAAAAGCCTTCAGGCAATGGAAGCGAGAGGCATCAGAGCGGAATCCAGTTGTACAGTACATCTACATTCAGGTCAGCATCTGTGTGTCTGTGCGTGATTGCTGTTATTGTGACTTTGGCTTGGCCAAATTTTGACCCTGTGTATCTCTTTTTCTTTAAAGAAAAAAACATTCTTTTGCGAAGAGGACAAATATTTTTGGTGACATTTTCAGGCCAGACGTCTAATAATTATGCACATTTTCAAAGATGAAGATGTGTCGACGCATTTAATATGGTTGGTTTGCAATTTCAACATCAGAAGCGGAGGGCGGGCTCTGTCACACCGCTGCTCGTTTTGACCCCTACATGCGGACCAGGACAAATCTGTCTCACATGCATGTACGAACGATTGTTAAACGTAGATGGATGTCTGCTGTCCTGTCGTGCTTCCACAGCAAGGCAAAAAAGTGGCAAAATCTCAGGGAGCGTCGTCGTCGCCCTGTTACGGATGGCTGCCATTGCAGCTGGTGTGTCAGGGATGAGAAATAAACTTCACACAGTGTGGCAGGCGTGTGCTTGAGCGTGAATTGTCCAGCAGCTCCATTTTTATGTCGCTGTCTGGCTTTGGCTAATAATGAAAATCCACAGCGAAACAAAAACCTGCAGGGGGCCAGTCTAACAGCCCTGAAATGGATTTATGGATAATTATAACCAGTCAAAAAGATGGCATCAGGCTAAACTTGGCATATTTTGTCATTTCTTCTTGTAGTCATGGCAGAATAATTAAATTCCGCCTGTTTATATGAGTCAAAACCTCATTGATAGCGATGCAGTTGTTTTGATTACACTATCGACCGCTGCCAAACGACTTAAGCCGGGCTCAGATTGCAGGACTTTTACAGGACTTTTTAAATCGAAGAAACTTAAAAGATGTTTGATCTCAAACAAGCTACAGAAACAACATAAATCAAAAGCCCTGTTTTTGGAAGTTGGTAGCTATTCCTGAAAATAGCAAATGTGCTGGTCAAGTTAACCATTAACATGAAGAGAAACAGTGTGGTAAACTTCCTTACTTGTATTATGAGCTGTTTACAGCCTATTTAATATATTTCCATCAAATTAGATCCCCTCTCTGCTGGTTACGTTTGAATAGTCTCGTTATCTTCTGGAAATCAGTTCATATATCCATTTATCAATGAATGCAACAGCATTCCTTAACAACATGCAGGAATGTGAAAAATAGATTGTTGACATTCGTATTCATGACCTGCTGCACTCCAAATCAAAACGGGAGGATCAACAGCTTCTCTGACCAGCTGCGAATATCACTCGTGTCATTCCAGCCTGGGACACGACGGTCTCGCAGCCAGTGTTGATCACAGCAGAGGAGCAGACCTAAACGCAGATATAGGTTGATACGGATGAGATGCGCAGTCGTCGGCTGCAGGTGCAGATCCGTGCAGACGCGTGGAGCCCTGGGCGCTGCACTAATAAGAGCAGCAGCGCAGAGGATCAGAGGTCCGGGAGCAGGAGTAGCTTCAAAGCCCGCCCCTTTTCATGCACAGAAAGGACACACGGTGACGATATCACGCTCGCCGCCACTCCTTTACTTTTTCTCATCTTCAACGGAAGCAGAAACACGCCGCTGCGTCTCTCCCTGCCTCCCACTGAATGTACGACCCCCCCACCGCTGCACGGACACGAAGAGTCACTTTTCACAGGAACAAGCTCTCCCATTAATGTGAGGTCACAGCAGACTGTTGTACCACTTATCAGCCTTCTGGATTTAAATGAAGGCCGATCGCTGACAAACTGTTGCCTAGAAACACAACAGGATGCATCAATAATGGGATTTATCCAGAAGCCTGCAAGACCTTCTTCTCATCCCAGTTGCCCCCTTTGTGCAGCTTCAGAGTTACAGCTGCAAATCAGCCAAAGAATCTTCAGCCATTTGCTTCTGTGTTCATGTCCTTCCTGTCAAAGACGAGTTTTATATCCCAGCGGAGTTGCTTTGGTTTTTTTTTAGTATCTCGTAGTAATTTTGCTTATCTGATGGATTTAACCCAACAAATTGTCCTGGCAGCCATAGACTCTGTTATGTCGGTCCGAATTATTTTTTTCTGCCCATTATTTCTCCTTCCTGTCTCAGCTGATGCATGAGCTCCGATGGCATTTAGAGGAGGCATCCGCAGTCGCAGTAGCGAGGCGAGTCTTATGTAAGGGCAGCAGCCCTCTGGTGAAAAGGTCTTTCTGAACACCAGCTTTGTGTCAAAACTAAGTTCATTCATACACTACAAATGGGTATAAATATACTGAGATTTCACTGCTGCAGCAATCACCACTGTTTAAATAATCTTCGGGTAATACTATCAAACAGTGCAACTACCTGTGGGCGTTTTCAACAATGCAAAATTCACAATATAAATCACTTCACATCATTTCAGTTTCCAGAACATTATTTTTTTTATAAGATTTCTTTCAGAACAAGCTCTCTTTGCTCCCAAACACAAATTCAAACCATGGAATGAATTCACGCTCTTCAGCGGATCTAATGAGATACGCTAAACTACATGTTAGCAGCAGCAGATCATCATCTGGGAGCCTCTCGTGTGCCCGTCTCTGCTGGTTTCCTGCCAAGACACAGGGAGGCGAATGGAAACATGGAAAGATGCCGACAACGGATCTCGCAGGTTTTAAAAGGGGGGGGTGGCATTTCCTTCGCTGGATTTTGTGGTTCAGTACATTTATGGAACCAAATCCAAGGCTTTTAATTGAGAAAGCTCTGGTTTGTTTAATTGAAATAAACAGGCAGCTAATTGATAATAAGGCCTGAGCAAGTGCAGAGCGTGCTACTATATAGTGCTAAACACCCCATCCATCCATTCGAAATGCTGCAAAGTCCATGATTACTGCCCATTTAGCTAATGTGAATGTGAGCTATTGAACATTCTGCTGTTGACTCTACAGACTGTGAGTGAGCACAATTCCCCAATAAACCACCTCCTGTTATTAGATTAAAGAGCTCAGAAGAGAGAGACAAAGCTGCATGTGCGAACGTGTAGACTAATAAACATGGTGTACAGCCGGTGTGGGACTCTAACCTTGACATAGAGCTGCTGGAACTCATCCAGGTTGAGGCGGCCGGTGGGGCAGTCCTTCAGGAAGCCCTTGTACCACTGCTTGAGCTCATGCTCGTTAAACTCTGTGTTCTTCACCAGGTCCTCCATCACTTCAGGGGTCAGTTTGCTGTTCTGCTTCCCCATTTTGCCTGTAAACACAAATAAACACAACAAGAAATGAATCATGATAATACTGATAGCAGTGGCCTCTTTATAAGAGGCTGTGAAAGTGAAAGTCTGGAGGCTGTTTGGAGAACTGTGATCATGCAACTGCTTCTTCTAAGAATAACATTCAAACAAATGAGATGCTGGAAAACAAGGATCTCTTTTCTTTCAACAGCATCTGTTGGTTTGTATCTGTTTTTTAGGGTGCTGACTGGTGCACACAGGGACGATTATTCTGCAGCTCATCTCCCAACAAAGAAGCCATTATGAGCAGAGCTGTCAAAGCTAGAGGCGGCCCAAGCTGTTAAAACTGAGGTAGTATCTATATCTGACGTTTTCATGACCCCTTCCTACCAAGTTGTGAACCCCCACAGGCTGGAGTCAGGTCCAGGGCAACAGTTGGGCTGACACAACCACAGCGGCTCCATTTCCTCATGATTTTGAAAGAGCCAAAGGGGGAATTCAAAGATGTAATAATGGTAACTACAATAATTAATCATATTTCATAGCACACCGCCACAATTAAGGATAGAATATTGTCCCTCTGTTGAGGGCAGTGATGTTTTCAGTCTTTTTCTTTGTAATTAAATATTTTATCACAATTATATGAAGATATTTTATGTGTAGAACTTTTCTACTCTTTCCATTCATTTCATTGTTTTACCCGTGAAGCCATCATACGACTTTGAAAGTCACAACTTGGCAGAAATAATCATCTGAGCCACAACGCACCCAAACTGTGCCAAACACTTTATTTTGGAAAGAGTCTTTACAGAAGACTCCCGCTTTGCCGTCTTACAAGCACGCGGCAGACAGCAGATAATGGCTTCGTGTGGGTGATCGGTTTACTGATGTCAACTTTTCTGAACGCTGCAGCCACCTCCACAACTGCTGCATACTGAAAATGTGTGTGCGTGCACTGCACCGTCTCTCAGGTTCTAAAAAAGAGAGGGACAGGGATTGTTGTCAGTATCCTTTTTCCTTTTTTTAGATAATTACTGAACTCGTGACTGTGGAGGCATTTAATCGATCCTGGAATGGAGCGAAAGTTATTAAATATTGGGATTCATAATTGACCACACGAGCCTTCAAATGTGTTTTCGGTGTGAAAATACCAACAAGGCTGCTGTGAAGCCTTGAATGGGGACTGGAATCCAGACTGGTGCGCTGCTGGGATCTAAAATGTGGAAGAAAAGGCTTCTCTATTAGTTAAACTACCTACAGTCTTTTATAAGAGGACCTGGAATGAATATTGCATGTCATATAGTCAGTGTGCAGTTTTCATATCCAAGATCAGATTACATAATCGCTCTGTAAGATATCAGCTGCACTCCTTTGATTATTTATCTGTTATCTGATGTTGCTTCTTTATAAAGGACTTTGGGAGGCACAAAAGTGTCCCGAAATGACAGACGGTAATGGCCATGACGTCACAGACCTGATCAGACTGCAGGGAAAGAGAAGCACTTTCACACACGCTCAAATCTCGTGTGTCATTTTTCCAAAACATTGTGACAGTGCGGTCATGGAATCTTTTTTCTCCCAGATTGGGAAACTTCCATATTTGGTCCTAGTATCTGATTTTCTGCCATGATCACAGTCAGATCAAAATTCAGACTGCTTGATAATTCACAATATCAACCAATAGAAAATAAAAAGAACACATCAAGCAAACAGGTCATACTGTGTTAGATAAGTTATTGTAACCCCACCAACACAACCCCACTCTGAGCTTCTTGTGGAGCTCAAATATAGGGCTTATAGCCTATTTCGCCCTGTTTTTTTGGTATTAAAAATACAATCAAATAAGGATCCCACCACTCCTGGCTTTGGCTCTGCAAACACCCACACTGCTGAACAACAAAAAGCCATCATCATAAACTTGGCTCTCTTTTTCCTCCATCTTGCCGTCATTTGTTGTCATATTTGCATCTGATATAAGGAGAGAAAACATTTAAGACTGGAAGGATTTTAGTGGAACCTGCTCAGTCTGTAAGCGGGTTTGCAGTTTAATATCCTGGTGTAATCAGATATGCATAAAACATAATAGATGAGACACTATATTATAGCACATTTTATTGTGGACAGGTTTGGTGTATAAAGCATAAAAAACCACAGATATAACAAGCTTAAAGTTACCTCTGCTTGTACACAGAAGAAAACACCCTCAGGTTACGTCTGAAAGGCCAGTCAGTTTCTCTGACTCTGATGAGGAAGTGCACTATATTTCCGTGACAGTTTACTGGCTTTCGGGCAGAATATTGTAACACAAACTGCTTTTAGAGTCCAACATGATTCTGATACCCATGACAGCTTTGGTATTTGGTCACTGTATATATTAAGCTTGCACGATGCCCAATTTAAATATTAATATGAAAGGGTGAGGATGTTTTCATGCTATTTTTGTATAACACAACCCCTGCATGTACATTTTTTTGCATTCTGTGTTTCAGACTGCATGCCTAATATGATAGAATGCAGGATAAGATGAGCTTTTAAGTGCTACATCCCTAAGATTCTGAAGCACGCTAATGGTACAGTACCCTACTGTATAAGCTGTCTGCATATACAGTAGGGTGCTGCTGAATTTCATATATTTTTCATGAGAGATTGAGCATCCTGCCTTGGCACAAATTGAGCTTCTAATTGCTTCCACTGCATGATAACGCCAGCGTTGTCATCATTGTCTTCCATCAGCCATGCTGCCGATGCCTGTGTATGGCCGTGTGGGCTGGTAGCAGGATTACATCACAACATCAGCAAGCATTGACTAAATCTCACAACTGTCCAGTTGCTAAAGCCCCTGTCGCGCTATTCAGAATTCAAGGCAGGTCAGTTCTTGGGTGATGGAAACCCATCTGCAGAGCATGGAGATACAGGCACAATGAACCAGGGAGCAGGAATATCAGATAACTAAGGAGGGCTTGCCCACAGCCAGGGTCCAGGTTCATGGTCTCACACGCTCAAGACCCACCCTGAAAGCACTTGTGCCAGTGGCTGCACTACATGTGTCACATCGTGGGAGAACTATCAAGGAGTGACGGATGAAGCGCTGTTTAAACGGGAGTGTAAAGATCCATGCAAATACCGCACGTCACTTTGATCAAGTGTCGCATTTTGCAGCATGATTTGTCAGAGTCAGCGTTATGTACGTAAGAATGTCGCAATCATGCGTCATTTGCACATTTGAGTTAACGAAATACCCTTTTTTCCCCCCATCTTGTTTGCTCTGCGCTGCTCTGCCGGCTCTCTGCTGTCTCATGTTTCATTTCAATATTCTCTCACACCCTGATATAGCAATAAAAAAAAAAAGACAATCTTTCCTCTGTCTGCAGCCAACAAAGAATGTGACAATGATGAAATTCCTTTCACTATTTCCAGCTCCGACGCTCCGGTGTCTGTATATATGCAGACAAAGGAAAATTGAAAGAATAACTGTTGTGATGGATGCATGCACACATAGTTTATATTAAAATTCAATGAATAATTCTACGTGTGCAATGTGTGCGCTGCAGGCACTTTATTTTATTAGGAGATGCGAGAGGGATCATTTCAAGGCAAACACTACAGGTCAGTGCAGCGCGCTGTATGCAGAGCAAATATCATGCTGACTCCAATCCTGAGTCACAAACCATTTTTTTTATCCTTGTAGATCACCAGGGTCACATCCCAGCCAATACAGAGGGGCAATTACATCTGACAGGTGCACAGCAACCCAAACAACAAGCCAAGGTATTAAATAGCTAATTGTACACCTTTTCACAGCCATTATACCTGCTCCTGAACCAGGCACAAAGCTATTACATAACAATGTCCCTTCACTATCATTTGCCAATAGGGGAATGACCTTGAAACCCATGCAGAGCCCAATACACCATCGCAAACCCAGTGCAGCTCATGAGTTAGACACGTTCCACAGTAATCTGCCCCTGATCTTGTCTTTTAGGTGTGCAAAAGGTGCATTGCTTGGTGTGCTTGGAGAGGCAGTGGTATCTGAGGCTGCAAAAAAGTAGCCTTATCACCAGTGAGGTTAGGGCTGAGTACAGGCTCACCACATCCCCACCTTCCTCCAGCACACACACACCCAAGCTGACAACATCAGCACCAGTCTTGAAGGCACAGCACCACCTCACACACCGCAAAGTATGTGTGAAAATGTCGGGATGAGGGTGAGTGCAACGCATAAACCAGCACAAGACAAACGCTCCTCAGCCTTTCCGCACTTTTTACTGTTGGTTGCAGACTGTGTGGAGGTAGTTGGAGTAAAAAAAATAAATAAAAAAAAGCTTAGACATCGCGTCTCCGTCATGGAAACTACAAGGGTTCGGAGGGAAACGTGCGTGTCCAGGAATTGGGGTCGAAAAACGCTGTGAAATTATATGTCACTATTGGGATTAGGGGAAATATATGTACGGCAATAACCCTATAAATGAGTCGTATAAAACAAAAACCAGCGACGCCTCATGTAGTTTAACATGCACACTAAATATAATTTTCCAGGAGCAAAAATGAAGCACTGATCACGAAGAACATCCATCCTACCTTGCAAGAGTGCGGAGTCAACGGCAGAAGTCTGATGTCGGGTCCAGTGAAAACACGGGAAAAGGGGGGCGAGTTAAGCGTCTAAATCGGCTCCCCTGTCGAGCTACTGGTGCGTTAAAGGTGTTTTACTAAAACTCGTAGCTGTTTGCAATGATTTCTATTTATATTTTGAGTTGATTATCTGCTGGAACCGAAATCAGGCGGAGCGCGACTGTAGTGTGATGCTGCTGCACACACACTGCTGGGAGCGCGGCTGAATAGGAGGAGGCGCGGAGGGAGAGAGAGAGAGGAGGGGGCAGTTCATTTCAGCCTCTCTCGACCCCTCTCCGGAGTGTGGGATTTACGGTAACTGCGAATGTTTTTCAGGGAAAAAATAAAAGACACAAAACACAGGGTTGATATTGGATGCAAGTGTTCTCTAAATAAGTAAACAATACATGAAGCATGTTACGTTAAAAAATCGAGAATGATTGCTAATGCTAGCTAAGGGCGAGTCCGAAATTTAGCCGCGAGCTTCGCGCCACACACGGGAATAAGGCTAACGGTAGCTAAAGTTTTAACCAGGGTTTCGTGGTAAACTAACTAGGATATAAGCGAATCAAGAAAGAATAAGTATTAATAACGATAGTAGAGGAAGAGGTAAGTTTTTCAGCTAGGTAATCGGGATTGCTGAAATGACATTTATAAATAGTGAACTAATTGGTGAATTCACCATTTGTGTGCCTTTTCCGAATGTTAACCGAATAGAAACGTTATTTTCCGTGGACTCGATTATTAAGGGTACTATAATACCACTGAGTCTACCGAATTTATTGATCACTAAGAAACAAGCTAAAGAAATTAAATAAATTATCACATATTATTAAAGCGCCGACAGTAATTTTGTACGTTTTAATTATGCGACTGTATGACGTAATTTTTAACGCGCCGATGTAGTAGCCGCTTGTCATTGAATTGGTTATTGGTTAATAATAACCCATTCGACATACCTCGCTATTATCTGAATACTGATAGGTGAATAAATGATTGTTTTCAGACAGGTTAACAAACAGCATTACTCAAAACTATGAAGTTAAAGCGGAGTAGTGTCAGGTGATCTTGCAGTTTGAGGCAGAATGGCATAGATGGAACAATTTCACTATGTATGTGGTTCAATTAAATGTGATGTGTCATATTTGTTTAGTCTAAATATCTACAGTGTAAACCTGGGAAATGGTAGATATGCTTATCATTTGCCCGTCGGACCCTCATTATTGAACCTGTATTAGAGAGGAAGACTATTTTGTTATAGGAATCATACGAAGTCATGGATTTTCTTTTTTTCTCAGTCAGTTGTAAGAAATGGTATTCCCATATAAGACAGAAATTATTGTAATACGTGTGGGGAAATATTTATGTGTGTGCTTATTCAACGCTGCCGCTCACTGGGGTATTAAACAGGGTGATACGGTCTCTTGTTTTTCTGGTCTTACAAGAAACTATAATGTTAAAGTTAGTATTGTCAAAAGTGATGCATTTGCTGGTGGAAGTAAAGGTTGGAAGGCTACAACTGTTATGGTGGAGCGGCGTTGTATTCAGGGTGGTAAATCAGCTTTACACTACAATTGTTCGGCTGTAAAGACAACTGACACTTATTGAAATTTATGTTGTGCTCTGTTTCTGTTAGATTGGCCCCGGGAGTACTTTCAATTACCGGAGGTTTGGGTTGAGTTACTGTGGTATTTTTCTGCAGAATACATGGAACGTTAGTGGGACACAGTAGGTAATGTAGACTGGAACATTAGTTTATTGTGGGAGGACTTTTTACCTGGTTTGATTTGTCAGACTAAAGTATTTTGAAAATGGATATGAATGTTTTTCAACATTATGGATTATTCATTTGACTTTTGGCATGTCGTCTGATGCACACATATTGTTTTTTTTTTAGGTTTATTGTATAAGAGAAAATGGAGAAAGTCAGGGAAAATGCCCAAGATATGAGTCTCATTAAAGAGGATTCTGTTTCACAAATCTCTCCTAAACGCCCAAGGACAGATTGGATCAAAAACTGCAGTGAAAAACTCAGGTTTGACCTTTCAGCTCTTCAAAACACCACCAGTTCTGAGCAGAAGAATGCAGACGTGTTATGCACGTCAGAATGTTGTTACAGTGGATATGAAAAGCCTCAAGAGCCAGAAAACACTGAAATAACTGCTACTATTGCTGACTTGATGTCCTTGCTTCCTGAACATGAACATACTGGATCACCAAGAGCCACCCTTGATACTGTGGAGGGATGTGCTTTACTTCTGGTGCAGGATGAACAGCCTGAGGTTACTAACTGTGACAAGCTGGGTTCATGCTCGCTAGATGATGCAGGTGGGGAATTAGCCAAGTTTCACACTGTACCAGATGCTGCTCCTGACACATCCAGTCACCCTGATTGCAAATTGCTTTTGGAATCACTTGAAGATGAGCCCCCTGGTGGCTGCAATCTTCCAGATGGAAATGGTGATGAAGGGGAAATGGCACAATGTAGTGTAGGTCAAATCAAAGCATTCAGCCCTACTTCAGACGAGGAGATCAGATGTCAACATGGTTTCTCTCGTGGTGAAATGCAAGATGACCCAGTTTTTTGTGATACGTGCAGTCAGTCTGTTAAAGCTGAAATGGGTATTCAGAAAATGGAAGATGATGGTACTTCTACATTTTGGAGTGACTATACAAACACAACATCACTTAACATAAATGTTATAGTGAATCACTCTGGAAAGTTGGACCAAGGTGTGGAAAATGAGGAGAACAAATTAGAATTGCAGATTTGTGGAACTGAAGATGTGGCTGTCTCTGAAACAAAAGGCCAAGTTAATGAGAGTAGCCTGAACAAAAATGGCATCCTTTGTGAGGCTGAATGTGCAGAGGGATCAATTGTTAACAATGATGTGGTGTCATCCAGAAATATTGTAACCAAGAAAGTGAATCTTGAAGCTGATGTCTTCTCTGGGGCCAAAGGAGAGCATGCTGCCGGCGAGATGATAGCCACAGCTCGACGTGAGACGGCTGATCACACACCGGAGACCCCAGCGCCTGCAAGAATCAGTCAAGAGTCTGCTGAAGGAGATAATAATGTAAGCTCTTCCAGTGTAACTGACCCTGCAATCTGGAATGAAACTGACAGGGAGGCTGTACGTGGCCACAGCTCACAGTGCACTGTAGGTGCTGAATTATCTCCATCACTTACAGTCAGGGAGACGAAAATGTCCCTTTTACTGTCTGACGTCACGCGACCACAGGATGCCTCATTTCTTGGCCAGACCCAGCAGTTTAAGCATCCATGCAGAACGCAGCTTTGTAAAGATGAAAAGGAAGACATTTGTCAGGCTTGTTCCCCCTCCACAAATGTAACACTCCTCAAGACTGGCAATGAAGGACACTGTCTTTGGAAAACCTGTCTTAGCTGCAGTCCAAATCGTCCTCCTGTGCTGGATGGAAGAGAAGAAAGTCTGGAGACTGTGAGACATTCGATTAAAGAGCACAATCTGTCTGGCTGTTTTAATGCCAGCCTTGAAACCCTCAAGGCACAAGTGTTCAAAGGCTTGGAGTGTGAAACCTTTAAAAAAGATGGGTCAACCAAGATTAAAAGAGAAGAATCTTCAGATGAAAATGAAAAGTCAGAAAAAACAGAATTTAATAAAGGAGGTGAAGACTCATTTAAAATATCAGAAATAAGTGGATTTGGCCACAGATTACTCAATGTTGGGTCCACAAATTTGTCTTCAAAGACGGAGATAACAATGGAAAAAGAAAGACGTGATGAGGCAAGTGTCGTATGCGAGACATTGGTGACAGAGGACGGCCATTACCAAGAAAATCAAAAGGAGGCATCTGTGACTCGGGCATCTCCTGACTGTTTCAGTCAATGTCTAGAGGGAAACACATGTGATAGTTCCAAAGCTTTGGCGTCTGCCCTGCCTACTCAGGATGCAGTTGTTCCATGGCCACAGGAGGTAAAGCCATCATATCATGCTCCCACCATCACCCCAGCACTAAACTGTAGTGACACACTCTCCCCGCTGCCATCTGCCTTCACTTTGGGTGACCGCGTACCGGCCGGGTTTGACACTTTCCAAAAGATCCAGCTTTCATTAGAGGACGAGGCCAAAAGTGATTATAGCGGGAGTAACAGCCCTCTTCACACAAGTCTGTCCGGGCCTAGACGACTCTATCACTCCATCCTTGAGGCCGAGAGCACCAATCAGCATGAAGTGGCACCAGAAGAGGAGGAGGAGGGAAAGGATGTGGAAAGATTCAAGTGTCACACTGAGAACACAACAAATTTAAGCAGCGATTACAGTTGCAATGACGTGCCAAACCTTACCACAACACCAATCAGATCGCCCCGGCAGCATGTTAATGGTAAATCAGTTGTTGGCCCCTCTAACAACATCTGCGATCGTAATCCAGCCTCACATCTGAGAGACGACTGGGAATTTGACGCAAAGAAACAATTTGATATGGTCTTGAAAGAACTGCATCTGTATTTTGAAATCAGTGTGGGTGATTTTATTAGCGTTGGTCCCGTATCAGTCCCCGAGCGGTGCACTGATGTCACTAGAGCCTCGGAGGAAGAAACTTCAGAAGAATTCTTCAGTCCAGATTTGATGCACCATGAAAATGCAGCTTTAGGTGAGTTTAAAAAGTGGCTCTGCTCAAACCGTATACTGCGTAGCTACACTAGACACTTCTGATTGGTGGCAATGATTTTACCAGTATTAACAGTGGTAGGATGCTTTCTTTGGGTGACCCACACTAAGAACTCACCAAAAGGGAAACTGAAAAACCCTTTTTTCAATCAATTTTGTAACATTCTGTAGAGTAGTGACAGTCGACAATTGCTGGGTTGCTCATATACAAGAGTGTGAAAATTATTGATACTGGAAGGAAAGGCAGATATTGCATCAACAGTGGTCAAATAGCAGACATCAAAACATCCCCACAGGACTTAAGAACAGGAAATCAGTCTATTGATGCTATAATTGTCTTCAAACTTTCCTGCCAACAATCCACCGAGGACCCATTTGCACTGTGCTCTAATCTACACACTGTGTTGCCTTTCCCTTCAGATGAAGCCAATGGCGAGCGTAGCCTGAACCTGTGTGAGGGTGATCCAGTTCTGCATTCTACCCCTGCCGGTGGTGACGGTGAGCAGGAGGTGCCCCGTGGCACCCACAGGGAAACCTCCACGGCCATCAAGAAGAAACACAGAGGTGTGTTTTGTAAATAGAAAATATTCATGGTAGGTGTGGAACAACTACACAAAGTCATCTTAATGAGGACCAAGTGCTGTTTTGTTCCAAATGGAGCTTGGTTAACTTTGTTTTTCCTTTGTGTTGGGTAAGAGAGTTTTGAAAGGTCAGCATGGTTAATTCAGTGAGAAAATACAATTACTTTTATTGATTTGTCTTTTCAACTTGACAGAGCTTTCTCTCATGAATGTTCAAATATTTATCCCCTCTCTCCAATAAGCTGCTGAGACATGATAGCACCACCATTAATGCAAATACAGTGTTTCAGCATAAACAACCAGCTGTCTTCTTTCTTTCAGAGTCCCCGGAGATGGAACTGAAACGGGAAATGTGGTCACCGTCATTTATGAATCAGCCATTCTATGAACAAGTCGTCTACCGTGAGTTCAATGTGCAAACGCTGAACTGAAGCCTGAGCTTCTTAATTGACCATTTGGTGGCCTTTTGATTGATGGTTAGATGATTTGAGTCTATTCGCGATAGACTGAATAATTTTAATTAAAGAGGGTACGGGCTGTTGTTTTGACTGAACATTATGCTCATTATTCCACAAATACAATAAAGTTTTCTTTTATCCCAGTGCCCAAAACTGTCCTCTTACATTGTTGTGTGCAGGGCAACCAGAGCAGCCCAAGAGACTGAAACCACTGGAAACGTGCACGCGTCCCATCAGGGTTGGACTTTCAAAGAGAGCCAAGACCAAACGCCTGCATCACTGCCTCCACCCGTACAAATGAACATTTTCAGACTTTCAGTTGTGTTATCTCTGCTGTGAGGAACGATGTTCGTGTTGTGCTCCTCTGGATTCCTGTTTGAAGCCACCAAATGTCCTGTCACATAATTTCCGTGTATTTGCATGACATGGACCGTGGACGTTCTTTAACCTCAGTCTGTTGCTGCAGGAATGTGCATTTACATCAACTATATTCATCCTGACAAATGGATCCTAACAAAAATGCTTTCTGTTCTTGTTTCCACACCTGAGCAGAAATAGTTTTAACACTGTTTTGCTTATTTATTCTCTTGCTGATATTTATACATGCATTACTATTTCTATGAGTATGTTTTATTGTATTGACTTTAAGGAGCTGCTGTAATTTGAAATCTTTCTCCTATTGAATGTAGGCGTCATGAGACAGCACACTTCTTGTTCCTGCTTTGTGTGGGCATATTCAAACCTAATTATCAGCTTGGGTTCTTTTATAGTGTTCATTGTTGATAATGTATGGAACATGTTCTTGAGCACTTCTGAATTCAAAGTCTTGCCTCCCCCCCGTCTGTATTATCAAAGCATCTCCATCAACACTGTTCTGACTGATAGTTGTTAGTAATTTGGAACAACAGTTTTCTTTCAAGTCCTAAATCAAAATATTGGGGTTTTCTCTCAGACTTTTGGGGGGTATTTCTGTGAGTAGGTTGCCTCACTTGGCAGAATGACAAGTTCAAATCAAACACCGTTGTGTAGCTTTCCAAAAATAATTGGATTCAGATGATGCACGTTCAATCTGCCTCTTTAATCAGACGCGGGCTGTGAAGGTTGGGGGAGGTGGGATAGAATATTTGTGCCTTTGTTGGATCTATTTGTGTGACTCTTATTGATCCAATTTTTGAACAGAGTTACTGCAAATTATTTTTTCGCCTCACATAAAAACAGTTCAATAAGCATTTCTTATATATTTTTGATGTAATTACCACCTTAAAGAGTTGCTTTTATGGTCTCTAATGAGCCCACATTTCCTCCTGCAGCTGCTGTAACGTGTCATCTGTCAGTAATCTCTGGGCTTAATCGGCGCTTGTCTTGAGGTGCAGTGGAGTGAGTTGCTTGTGCACAATTCTTACATAATAGGATTACACATGCATTGTTCCGGGGGCGGGGAATGAATTCCAGATTTGGTAAATGAATCATGGGAAACAGCTTGATGAGGACATTGTTAGGATTGTAGGGAATGTCAGAAACCGTCAAAACAAAAATGATGTTTTCACAAACTCAGATTCTAACCTAAAGGAATAAATGCAGCAGAGTTGTGAATATTCATCTATCATCTATTATATTAGAGATGTGCAACATAAAAGAAATACTAAAGCTTTGGGAACAGCAGGGAATCTCTGGAGGCACTCGCTGAAGTAACTTTTGCGCTTACAAACTTTCTTCTCTACCCCCTGGGGAAAGCCCCCTTGTATAATTCATTTATCAGAAATGATGATCTCCCACTGTAGCCATGGAAAGTGTACGTAAAAACGATACCAGAAATGAAACCTGACAGCCATTTGCAGTTACCTTGTTTCACTTTCCTCCCCTCAACTGAAATTAAACGGATTAGCCATGCACACATTTGTTTAGTTTCATTAGGCTGAATGGAGGACAGGCATTATCCCAGCATGAGGGTCCGAGTAACATTGTTATGTTCATACAAAGACCACGAAGTGATCATTTTGAACCGTGCACACACCTCCATTTTCCTCTGTGCCCTTTGAATAATTTCCATGGCCTGTACACGGAGAAGCGACACCGAGGTCTATACTTAGAAAGCTGTCACTGGAAAGGATAATTAATGGGACTCACCCAATATGCCAATAAATCTGAACTTCTGGTAAGTAATATTGCTTTGAATGTTTTTTCCTACTTCGATCCAGAGGAAAAACCTGCTTTGTCAGGGAATAGGTTCACCGGATATGCAAATAATGGTTTGTCTCTGCTACGGGCAGAAGTGGGGTACATTTTCCCACTGAATGACACACGCCGGTGCTTCCAGGGACCTGTCTGTATCAAATGGTTCACTCATCTTTTTAGAGCTGATGCATCTTTGCTTTAGTATCAAAGCAGCAACTGTGGTGACAACCTGCAGCAGGCGACTACAAAGTGACTCCTTTAACACACACTTGACTTCTAGATATCACACACACTCAGAGACGCTTAGACTGCATATATTTGTTGCCTTTTTTCCCCGATCAATATCAATCACGGGGCCACGGTAGCAGGATTAGAGGATCGACTGGGCCTAAAAATATCTTGAATGTCTTTTGCCTCTTCTGTGCTGTTCTGTAAATACCACCAAAGTGTCCATCTCTGAGCATTCCAGAAATATCATTGCATGGATTCTTCTGTTAAAAGTGCACCGAACCGAATCTAATGGAGTGAGCTGAAAAGCTGGCGGAGCGGAGCGTGTGTTCCGAATGGGGTAAATAGTGAACGCTGGAGCTGTCGGAAATTCTATGATTTATTCCACCTAACATGTAAATACCCTCGCCTGCACTGGTCCTGGAAGAACGTAGGGACAAAAAGAGGATTTCACAGTCCACTGTCAAGACAAATCTTTGCATTATAGCTTCTTCTGAAAAGCTCTAATTGAATCGGTGTTGACTGCACAGGGAATCTGTCCGATTGAGCCACGACGGTCCAGAATTCACAGCTCCTAGATCGTCTGGAGTGCACGTGGTCGGGACAAATGGGCCTCATAAGTGTGGTTCTGTAAGTAGACCTAACATTGATTTCATCCTCAGTGGTTTTGATGATTACCCATATTGTTTAAGAGAGAAACTTTGATGTTTGTTTTACATCATGAACGATCCTCAAATGAACGCTTTATATGCTGTGCGAGTCAACATTGTTGCTATTTCCTTCTGCATTTCAGTTACACTGTTTCTTTTTAGACTTAATGCCACTGTTGATTTTTTTAGTAATTACATCCACCTAAATGATTACTCATTAAGAATTGAAAATGAACAACCCCACATTGTCATAGCAACACCACAGAGGAGTGTCTTTAGGGGGGGGAAAGCATTTGATCTCGTCCATATCAGGCCGCCACAGGCTGCAGTCTAGCACGTTGCTTCCATATACATGTTAATTTGAGTTGATAGTGGGTTGAGCTCCAGGTAACGTCAGACCTTTGAGGTTGATTTCTGCAGTCCTGAGTTGGTGTTGATGTAAACAAACAATCACAAATTAGGTATTTTTCAATTATTTTTTTAAAAACAAAAAACTTCTATATTCTATATATATAATTGTATTTCTGTGGAAATCTATCACAGATTATTGAGCTAATTGACACTAATTGCTAATACCAAATGTGAAGGTCACACAGTTGTCTTCCCCAGCGTGCACACATTAGAGCCGCTCCCCTCACTCGGTTCATCATCATTAGTTTTTTGTCATCAGATGCTGATGTGGGCATCGGTACAATGTGTTGCTGAGCACCGAGGCAGATGGTTATTTTAGTGAGAAGAATTCCAGATGAGTGTGTGGAGCCTGAGTCAGGGCCCGGGCCTATCAGTTTAAAGATCGTAGGTGGGGCCATTTAGTAATGTTCTGAATTAACAAGTGCCAAAATCTCTCATAATTCCATTATGGTACTTCATTATGTGTATGCTGCAGCACTATTTGAATCCACCCACACTCAGAACACTGGTCCTCTGTATTCCAGCAGTCTCTGGGGTTCAGGTTTGAAGCAGAATTCAGTCTTTTGCTGTTCAGTTATGCAAATGGGGAAAATATTCCTGCTGTTGTGAGGACTGAACTGTCCACAGATGCTTCACACGCCCAGTACAGACTTTATGGCACGTTCATGTCAGCTGATAAAACAAGAAGTTATTTCACGTGCGCTTCAGCACCAAAGCGCAGCCACCGAGCTGACGTGAAAATGAGGGGCTGTCATCCATTTACAGCGAGCAGTGACTAATCTCTCTCTGCCTTTCAGCTCACCTCACAGGCATGATAGGAGATTAATCTGTAGAGGACAGCCCGGGAATATTTTTCCTCATCTGAGATAACTCCACTTTGCGTTGTTAGCTGTCTAGACCAGACAGATGTCCGTTTCCTGGACATCACGATGTGTGATGAACATTTTAGAGAGTTATTGGACACCAGTCGACCAGAGCAAAGACAGAAGTCAGTGAGGGATCGTGACTCACCGTCATCAAGAACATGTCAGGCACTCAGTCATTTTTGCTGAAGGATTAATGAGTAATTGCACACATGATTACAAAGCCAAATGGTTACGTTAATCCAAAAATCACACGGGGGCAATAAGGAGATCATTGTTTTTTTCCTTAAAGATTTCTTTTAAAGTCGTCTTGATAAATAGAGAGCAAAGCAAACCCCACCATCTTCCCTGGCAGGAAGACATAAATAGCCCAGAGGAGCAAACATGGGTGATTTCACCGATAATGGCCCTGTTGGAGATCGAGCCACCACCTTATCCAGGGCACTGATGAGAGCAGAGCAGGCAGGGCTGCACAGGCGTTCTTCTCAGGTTGAACAGGTGAAGGTTCTAATATTGTCTCGACCAGCTGATGGACCTTCATTGGAATAATCCCTGTGTTCAAACACAATCAGTTGTTGTTGTTGTTGTTATTATTATCATTATTAATTATTTTACCTATAGGTTTCTGCAGTGCCTCATGATAAAAACTGGATAATCTGTACATTAATTCAACAGAATCTGTTGCTTTGCTTCACACGTTCCCACTGGTGCTCAGTTAATTAGGTGTATGCATTTCTACTGCAGGGGAGAGAAGGTTTGGCAGTTAAATTGCTTAAATTGCACAACATTGATCTGGCAAGTGCGTTCTCCACAGATTCCTTCCATGCTGCTGATTCCATCATTGATCTCCAGGCTGGTGTTCCACAGCAGTTGGGACGAGGGGCCCTAGATGCTGCCGCCACTGTTGCCGCTGCTGTTTATGCACACAGAAATGATGGATACGCTTCCAATATGCTGTCAGGCGATTTGTGGCAGCAAACACCCGGTGTGACAGATGAGATGGAGTCAGGTGGAAATGACTGATTGCATGCAGGAATAGGAACATTGCTGCTGTGTTATTGCACCAGTCTGGGAAATCTATGGTGGCAGAGATCTGATGGTCACGGCAAATATTGCCAGGAGCTGAGAGGATAATTTACCATTTCAGAATTTATAACTGAAGTGTTTTCTGTGGCAGCTGCAGAAATGGGCGCAGGCAAACACTTATCTGTTGCATCACGCAGTCACTTTCAGTTCCATTTTCCTGTCTCATCATAGAATCTACACAAATTAGACTTCATGACACCCATGGAATCATCATCAAGTGCTCGTTTAGGTGTCACGCACTCGTTTTCAGTGGTGAGTTGAATCTGATCCGTCTGAATTCTTTTAAACTCTTAGTTCCATTTGCTTCTCCTCGGTGCTTTGTTCTTCCCTCTTTTGTGTCTCGGTGCTCCCCGACAGGGCATCATGTCATTAGCAGTGTGAAACGCTTTGACCTCTGCTGGAGGTTCTGTCGATACCCTGACCCAAGATCACAACCCCTCAATCAGATTTCTCTCACATCTCCTCTGGGATTAGCTTATTTGTCACCAGTAAAATAGAGGAGGGTTAATATTTTTTATAATCATTCATTGCGTCGGTGCAGCAACAAAAAGCTTTTATCTGAAAATGCAAACATAGATGTCACTGATAAGAGCTGACATATTGAATTTCAGGAGAAGAGAAACGAGAGAATCGGATCAATCCTGCAAAGCACGAAGCGCTTTTTTCCCACTCTTTTTTAAAATATTTTTCTCTCTCCCTCCTTTCCAGAGAATCGGCCAACAGGGAACCGCTGCTGCAATGCAGCAAAACAAATTGAATGAATCTATTAAGTGATTGTGATTGTGAGACACAACCTCTTCATTGTTTCTCACAGCTTTGATTGTGTCTCTTTGTAAGCAGACAGGTCAATAAATGAGCATCCATGCTAAAAATAACAAGTTTGGATGGATAAAACTAATCAGATGGGCCTTTATTTTGACGATAAAATCACAGAAATCCCCCCGGTAAAGTCTTAATAGAAAGGTAGTGGGTGAGAAACTCTAGCGCTCTAACAAAGTGCATTCAGAAGGCGAACAAAGAACTACCTTTGCAGTATACTGTACATCAAGGTCATCGCGTTTGATCTTCCAAGGTTTAAGCTTTATGTGTGCCGCCTACACAGCTGTGCAACCATTTCCCAACATTTTCCGGGATAACAAATATTCTTTTTTTCGGTGCCGCATTGTTTGTTGCAGGATTACATGGATGAAGCAGCTAATACTTCTGTCATATTTGGAGTTGCTTGTTGTCATGGAAGCGCGTATAAGCGTCCTATTAGAGCCAAGTCAGAATTCAAATCATGAGCGCTTCTGTTTTCAGAGATTCATCTTTTAATAGTTGTTTTCCTAAGCAGCCATTATTCATGGTTGTGTTTCACCCTCGTGTACATTTTATCGACGTTTTCACGTGGGCAGTAAGGGGCGGTCAGGCTTTGGCGTGTCAACACGAAGGGCTCAAAGATGCACAGAAGAGGAGTGGATATTCAAATTGGTCCCTTTGTGTTTTCACAGCAAAACATACCGACCATAAACGTGAGAAAAGGTCTCATAACGTCGTCCTCTTATGTGGAAGGTTCGTCAGCTGACAAAACCCAGGGCCAATGAAGACACAGCCTGCAGTGGACATTTTCAGGGACATAAATCACAGCCGCCGAGCTGTCAGACACTACAGACACAGGTCACGTTAGACAGGGGAAATGGTATCAGCACAGCTCCAAAACTCCTGTCGACAGCGCAGGTTCCTGTGTGTGCTCACAGTACGCTCGGAGCGCCCACTGAGCAACAAACATGAAATATGAAAGCATTTTTATTCTTTTTATTCGAGAGCATAAATCACGGCGACTTACAGGGTGACAAAGTTTGGCAGCAAAAAGCAGCAGTGGATGAATTTTCAAGCCAAAGCTGCCAGCCAATTCTAATTTATACCGGTCAGGTCGGCATAGGACTGATTGCCATGGTAACAGGCCATGTGCGTGTGCCCTCCCACCATGGAAGAGAGCTGATGCTGCTTTGTTCAGCCTGTTCCTTTTTCCATCCGAATTAGTTTTACGGGATGTTGGATAGCAATCCGTAGGAGACATCACACCTCCAAAGCAACACTCTCCGTCTCTTTCTGTCTGTTTGTCTCATTTTTCTATCATCTCACTTGTTATCAGCCGCAGCACCGCTCTCATTCTCACCCTCTCGGCAAAAACAAGCTAGGTGTTGACACAGGAAGGGAACTAGGCCGAGATGAGCCGCAGTCCAACGCTGATGCTTATTTCCCTGCTGAGCGCTTCGCTGATAACGGTGCAGTTTGTTGATGATTTGACCTGTTTATCTCTCATTTCAGCAGGATGGATTTAATAAGATGCTGTGTACAGAAACCACGGGAGCTGTTGTGGGCTGAGAGAAATCACTATTATATTAATTATTTTCACATCTTCTCTCTGGTGAGCTGTATAAACAATAGAGTGAGCACACTACTGAATGGATGGAGTGCGCTCCAGCAACAGTTTTATACATCCTGTTGGTGACCATGTGACACAAGCCCCTTACATTCATCAACAAATACTAAAGACCACAAATCTTTAGAAGTTGTTTAATTGTGATGGAACGGCGCACATTAGTGGTGGGTGATGGCCAATTTGCAGCCATTCTACAACTTTTGACCCTCTCAGAAACAGGTCAGTGCTCGTTGGGTCTGTTTTACAGGCACCCTGTCAATCACTGAGCAGATCGAAAGAGACTGGATTTTCCCGCCTGAATCCAGGAAGTGTTGAGCCGAACAACATTCTGCTGGTGGACGTTGAAGCCGTTCAAGTGATGCAATAAATTCACATGAAAAAAAAATCATTTTGAGCGTTTCCCAGTGCTCAATAGAAGTGAAATAACATTTTCAGCAGGCGTAAATATTGACACCTAGGTTATAGTCACTGAGAGTGATCATCCTGTCCATAAAATGTTTGTTGAACTATGGATAAGGTGGTCCTCCTGCACTGCCATTATCTGTTGTTGACTGGATTATCAGTCTGGATCAAATAAAATCCCATTTGCAGCAAATGTATGGAGGGAGCGATCAGTTATATAAATGCAGTGCTACAAACACAACCACAAGGAAGTCCAGTTGATCCCGGATTTGTCAAAGGATTCTTCAGGCCAGACCACAGATTCTAAACTATTTGCTGCTGGGAAAATCAGGATAAAGCTGCAGGGCTATTTATATCGCAGAGCAGAAGCCCGTTTATAGGGTTCCTCGGCTATATTTCTACTCAGTTACCAGAATTGGCAGCTGTAAGTGACCCCTCTGTGCCCTTCTACAGCACAGCAAAGCTATCATCAGATCTCCAGGGGTCTATGTTACTTAGACACCACTCTCCCAGAGAGAAAAAGAAGGAGGACTATAAAGACAAAGGAGGAATGTGTACTTTCTCGCAGAGGTGACGTGGCTATCTTAAAGCTCCCTTCCAGCTTACTCCCAGACACGATGAAACTTTAATGAAGCCGCCCTTCCGTCACATGCTGGTGCACCAGAGTGAGATGCTTGGGCTGAAGCACGCCTGGAGGTGTGCGCTTCAGCCGTCACTCCATTAACAGGAAGAAACAGTAAATAAGTGAACCTCGCTCACATGGTTTAACTGCGCTGCCTGAATCAGCGTCTCTGTTCAGTCCCATGTTTTTTCCAGGGTGGAGATAATGATGGATGACAGTCTGCTCTCGCGTCCCTTCTCACTTCACTGATGAACACTGTTGAGTTAAACATTTAATTAGAGGAGCGGAACGGGCATCCTCGTACCCTGATGCTGTTACGAGGCAACTATAGAAAACACGGCTTCCGTGATTACAAATATAACTTACGAGGCCGTGTTAATCACAGAGCACAATAGCTCAGATTTCCTGATGTTTTATTCTCTGCTATTTATGGACAAAAGGGATTGATCGGACAATTTCCACTGCTACGACTCGTCGCATTCGCAGAGAATTTTCCACAAACATCCTTTCAGCACGAGGCGGACGTGCAATTCTCTCTACGTTTCACACACATTTGGAGCTGTCGCAGGATCATAAATATAGATTAGATGTTGACATCTTTGTATCATGGAAATCATTTTGCTTTTCCCTTCCCCCAGCCTCTTATTCTGAGTGTTCTTGTCCCTCTTGGGGACCATGTTGGTTTTCTTTAGGCTTGATCTACGTTGATCTGTTGCCCCTCATTAAGATTCTCTTTAAATTTTAGATATCTAATATATTTAGATGCTTGTTCTGATCAAATGAGCATTGTCAGATAACCAAGTCTTTCCTTGTTGGAAAGGATGGTTGTGGAGGGTCAGAGACATGAAACGATCCTTTTACTATATTTGGAGTTTGCAGAGTCTGTTTGCTATTTTTGCATCTGTTCTAAAAATGGATGTTAAACTGTGATGCGCTATTTCTGCAGAAAAAGGAGGGGAAAAAACTTCTTTCAGAACCAAATGTTGATAGTTTGTCCCTTTTAGGAAGCCACAAAAACAAAAAAAGCAGCAACGTTTTCCGTCTCCAGGCAGGGAGAGACAGAGTAGACTCTAAGAAGAGGAGTTCATATATTTTTTGCCTACATTTCTGTCATTCCTGTGTCAGTTTGATGTTTGGATGAGTCACCATGAACCGAACACCTGTGTGGGAGGAGAAGGCGTGTGCGGCTGCGTTTTTCTTCATATCCTTAGGCCTGTTTTTTTCTTCTTTCTCAAAAATTCCTGGCGACAGTTACGGAATATCGTTTATTAGAGGACCAATCGCAGTTCACCGATGGACCGTTCGGTGATGCCAAACTGCAGAGTCGTGCAGATGAAAGAGGAATTTTCTTCTAACTTTGGAGGTGTCGGATGTTCACAGATGTTCTGGGGACGCTGCAGTGATGTAATGCCTTTACTCGATGGAGCAAAAATCTTTCCAAACCCCTGAAATACAGACAGCAAAGTAACGCCGCTGTTCTGAAGTGTGCGTTTCCCACCAAAGAATCTCACGCGTGCACCTTTGTGGACCTTACAGACAACATATAGTTCAAATGCACAGATTCACAGGGAGGACGGCCTCCGATTATGACTCAGCAGCGTTCACAGTGCCAGTGAACATTTTTGATGAGTGAGAAGACTTTTTCTGCGTCCCTCTGAGGGCATTAAATCCCTTCATTCCACAGCTTTTGCCACCAGGGAGTTTTTCTCTGCAACGTCATTGTCTTGGTGGATGCTGTCACGTGTTGGTTTCCGCTGGTCCTAGACGGGTTTAGCATGAGTTGCTAGTAAGATTATCGCTTGGCTGGATGATCTGCAACAAGAAAAATCTGTCATCTAATGCTAAAGAAAGGCAGCAGAGCCTCCCATCAAAAGCTAAAGCAAACAGGAACCCGCTGTAGGAAGAACGTCGTTGTTTTTCTTTCTTCGCTCCCACTCTGGCGGCCTTGACTGATGAGCTCTTAATGAATGTTGAAAGTAGCGGCGACGCTGGCGGACGTCGGACACGCGAGCATCGGGGTGAATGCTGATAGCCGAGTGTTTGATTTGCCTCAAAGAGCCTATTAGAACAAAAAAAAAACCATAAATAGCTTGAAATTCTCTAGGTGCTGTTGGTAACTGGAAATATGGGCCGATGTCCTGAATGGCGGCCCAGTCAGAATTCTCATAACACAGATGGTCTGTTTTACTGGTGACGGAGCCAAACCCAGTGAGCACCAAGGCTGAAATAAGGCCACGCTGCCAGTGAGAGACAGGGAGACCTCTTCTCTGCATGGACATTTTTCTATATGACGCCGCGGCCGTAATGTGTTTTTCTGATGCATCGTCTCATTGAATCCGCACCCCCACCTTTTTTCACCGTTCAGAGAGGCAGGCAGAGTGGGTTGAAATGAAATCACACTACTCTCCCCCAGGCTGCGCCGGACTCTACCGAAGCAGTGAAGAGTAACATGTAGTCCGTGTCGCTCCTGGGCCGAGCTGCACTTACACACTATGAAGAACCCGGTATGGATCCCCTGCTGCCGTCTGCCTTCGTGTGATTCCGTGATTGGATTTTATTTTTTCCTTTCCTTCGGCCAAAGCAGACGTCATCATGTGTGGTGGGTGCGATGAATATTAATGATCTCCTGGAGATGCATTTGTGTGCTTATTTCCATTCCCTTCGCAAACATCAGCAGCCCTCTCAGGGACGCCGCGGCTGCTGCCCACCCACGCTGCCATTACAGCCGCACAAATGCCACAGTGCTGTGCCAATTACACACAACGCCATCTTAAGGAGGGGTGAAGAGCAAACAAATGCGAGATGTTTTGCGGCGCAAATTCACCCCCACTGATGCAACTTGAGCTGATTTTTATCGCAGCGAGTGAGTGAGCAGTGATTTCCGGCATGAAATATTGCTCTAATTTCTTTTTAAAGTCCATTAAAGGTGCTCCAGCTGGCATTGATTTGACTCTCAGTAATCCAAAAGAAGGTTGTAAAGGGGCCAAGTCCATTCCTGTGACAGCAGTGATGTATCATAATAATGTTCAGGAAGATGGGGCTCCACCCGCTCCATCAGGACTGCACAGATCTCAGGTTTTCAGGCTTTTTATACTGACCAATTTACACATCTGCCATCGCAATTTTCTATTAAAGAGGTTTTCAATGAATAGATGTTGTTTGAATACATGTTAGACTGTAGCCCATCCAGTTCCTGAGTCAGTTTAACATCTCAGTTCATCAGATCGGTAGGTTTCGCCGCTCGCTCTGTCCTGTCCATCGCGTTGTAACCAAAGGCGGAATGATATCGACTACCGTAATTTCTGGACTACAGAGCGCACCTGATTAAAAGTCGCATTATCTAAATCAATTTTGTACTTATACAAGCCGCAGGTATCCCACGTAGTAATATGAAAGATTAGATCGAAAACATTCAGTGCCGGTGTTTTTATGTTTTTATTACCGTAAGAGACGAGTCACTGACGAGTGACAGACAGACAGGTAAGAAACAACAGCCACTCTTTTCACTTGTATGTTTATACAGAGACCTTGAATCCAATTTTTATCACGTCAGGATTTTTTTACTTTTCTTTTAATTTAATCCACTTAGCAACATAAATATATTGTACAGGTAAATGCTTTTTCCGTCTGATTTGTACAGCGGAAACACCGTGGCCGCCTGCTCTCTCTCTGTGTTCACCCAGTCTTCCAGAACGTTCTCAAGCTCGGGCCACCTGCGATGTTCACGTCTAAAAGCTTTTGTTGTCTTTTTGCTTTGGATCAGTTCTCCAGGGTGGCGTCTCCACCTTCTCGCCATTGATTACCGTAATGCCAAGATCACGCGCGGCAGCTCGATTTCCTTCTTCAACCGCCAGAGTGATCGATTTTAACTTAAAAGCCGCATCATATGCTTTTCTTCTAGTATTTTCCACGTTGATGAGGGTTAGTGAAAATGACTGATTCACAATAGTTGTGATAGTGCGCCACGAAAAAACACATAAATAAGCCGCACCGTAGAATAAGCCGCAGTGTTTAAAGTGGAGGAAAAAAGTAGCGGCTTATAGTCCGGAAATTATGGTATTTATTTTATTACCGTCTCCAACACTTGACAGTGTAAATAGCACCAACCTGTACTGCTCAGTGAAAACACAGCTGTGGTCCAGGAGATGTTTCAGACCAATGAATAAGAGCTTTTACACTGTGAGGACCTGAAGAGGCGGAGCCATTCTTCTACCTGTGACCTGGTCTTTTCTTGCACTGTCAGTCCAGAAATAAAACAGTGGCAGCTTGAGACAGTGCTCAGGCTGACAAAGTGAGCAACACACACACACACACACTGTCGGGATGTGTCCACACAGAAGCGGCAACCTCAGCTCCTCTGATAGCTTCTTAAATCTGCTCAGAAGTCTACACGCGCTCAAAATAACATGTTATTGTGGCATGAAATTATTTAAAACAAGTGTCGGTTCCTGCTATGTGTGAGTCATAGTATAGATTTTCCTGTTAAATGTCACCTGCGGTATTTCTCCACGGGTCTAAAAACAAACAGCGAGGAGAGTGATTTCTCCAATGACTCATCTATTTAAGTAACTTAAATTGGCGATAAAAGCAACACCCACTGGTGAGCTCTTTTGTCTGCCGTGCCAGCCTCTGTAGAATTCTCACAGCAAAGTGTGCCTTTGTTACAGGGGTCACACTGAAACAGGCTATTTTTACTGTGGCTTGTCTGGGAAGAGAACCCTACGCTGAAGCCTAATCATCTGGGGTTTCCATACAAGGCCAGCAGAAACGTTTGGACAAAAGTGTTAAATTAAAGATCCTCTCATGAGGAGATCGATTAAGAACATGTCCAATTAAGACCATCTACTCTCTGCATGTATGGGAGAGGAATAAAGTACAATATTTGACTAGATTTTCTTTCAGCGTATGCTTTATTCCTTGATTCTATAATCAGAAACCACGATAATGTGCAAAAATGGTTACTTCTATTAATCTCTGCATCAACAGAAGCGTTGGTTAAAAAAGCAGGAAGCTCAGGAGACGCACGTGACTTGATTGATCCTGACGTGTTGAGCTCACAGTCTGATGTTATCCAGCAGGAGGAGGAAGGAAATGGGGAGATGAGGTTTCCACGACAGCTGATCCACCACGGGGGCAATGAGTAATTACTGCTGGACGTGGAGGAAGGAGGGAGCTGGCTGATGAAGTGACATGTTGGGACAGCAAGGCCGGCCCCTGATTCAGCCTCTGACCTCTTTTTAGTCAGTGAAGGCCGAAGAGTCTCCTCAACCCATAAGACGACTTGTAATAGTTAAACCGTGACCAGCGATCTTGAACACTGAGCTGATTTTACTGCGTTTTCACTGCAGTCCAATCAACCTTTTAAAGATACAGTGGATGACCCAGCCGAGCTTTCATTTGGCTGGAAAGATGACTGGAAATGCAAATTGTACCGATTAAGTGATCCATGTAGGTGAAGACACCCACCAGCATGTAAGACAAGACAGTCGATCTGTCACGTAAGCATGGGATCACTATTGTAATCTACAGCGTTCCCCTGGCTTCCATTCCCCTCTGGTTTGAAACCACTTTCTATCTTTGTGAGGACACTCATGCATGCGATCATGCATCGTGAATGAATAATGTAAACTTCTGGGGCCATGCGAGTATCTGCTAAAAGAAAAGCCAATTATTGTGCAGTGAAATAGATCTAATGGATCAATAGTAAGATGCAAGACCCGGTCAAACCTTTGCATACCAACTTATACAATAATATTTCAGCATCTGAGGCTGCAGGCCCTTTATTGTCTTGCCTGTGTGTGTGTGTGTGTGAGCACTAAGGACCTGAGCAGCAGTTTACCCAGCAGTCCTAGAGCCTGATAGCCTGACCTCCATCACTTCTAAAAGTGCTCCCATCCGTGACCTGTCTCTACTACATCACAAAGAAACACCCAGTGCAAACACACACAAACTCCTTTGTACTCTGCTATAGACGGGATGGGGGGGGGGGGGGGGGGGCATACTGGCTCACTTCTGAAGGGTCGAGTTCAGAACAACATGCACTCGAGTGATAACACTGCTTCTCTCTCTGTTGCTCATATTAAAAACATGAGTATGGTTTATTTTTAGCGCGCGATCAGAAGGGCACACAGACACACACACACACACACACACACACCAGTGTCCTGTGCTGAGCAGCAGTGGAAGGTAGAACACCAGAGAGGGAAGCCTGACGGCCTCCAGAATGTGTTTCTGTGAGATAAACCTCAGGCGCGTTTCAGTGTGAATAAAATAAGCGTCTGAGAGCGGCTGTGTTGGACGTCCAGGCCTGGGTGACACGTCTATACTCCTCTTCAGAGACTGTACTTCACCTTTAACTGCTCTGTTTCAACAGCCTGGACTTCCACAATATTAGTTTTTCTCCTCTTCTGTCGAGAATGCTGGGATTAAAGTGCGCATTGATGCATTTTTAAATCCTAAAATCAACAATACACTCGCTGATTCAGAAGGAAGTGGGGATTTGCTGTGTATTAGGAGGAAGGTGGCAGGTGGGATTCCTGGAATCATCTCGTCTGTTGAGGTCCAGTCTGAAAGAGGCGTTCAGAGGTGTGGCGCTTGGTGGGAGCAGGGATTCTACTCAGGCTTTAGCCTGAAAGGATGAAGGGGAAGCACTCAGACAGACTCTTACGTAACTCTGCGCCGATGCTGCAGCTTCCTCCTGGCTGCGGTGTTAAATTAGAGTCACTTCTGCTACATAAAGCTGTTGCATTTGTTTCCCTGCGTGAGCTCGCTCTGCACCTGGGCCCATGTCGGGCGGTTTATTCAACTTTCCCTCTGACCTGATCACCTCAGCGTCAGTCTGAGGTTTGTTTTTCTTTCTTTCTTCCGTCTCCACCCTTTTAAAGAACCACGTGGGCAAATTTCATAGCTCAAACGCAGAAACACGTCAGTTATTTTGATATTCATGTGAAACCCAGGCCGAGGCTGCTAAATATTAAAGGCTTCTCCCAGCCTGGGGTTCACGGCATTCCTCCTCTCTGCACGAAAGTGACTTTTTTTATTTTTTTTATTCCAAACCTGACTCATGAGACGCTGCCTGCTCCGCATCGACAGCTGGAACGACTGGATGGCTGCGCTGAGAGCGGCGGGAGATGATCTGCGCTCTGCGTGCTTTAGAACTTCCACGCCATTCGTGATTCACTCTCCACCCTGCCGCCGTTCCGCTCGCCCCCTCATTTCCTTCCCTGTGTTTTCCTCCCCCCTCTCACTTGGTTTCTCATTCACTTACAAGCTGAATCACTGTTATAGTGCCTCCAATTGACTTTTGCAGTAGTTTCCCCCTGTTTGTTGTGCCTTAGAGGGTGTTATCATGACAGTCATGTAGACATATGGGGGGTTGTTGTCTCTGGATTAACATCACCCTCTGCCAGCTGAATTAATTATTGATCATTAAAACAACAGAGAGCCGACCACAGGGAAACCATCACACGTTGGCCTGAGCGCAGGTAAATGTGATATTTGTGTACCTGCCGCACCACCCAAACACTGCTCGGCAAACAAATTAACACGAAACGCTGCGTAAAAAGATCCCGCAGCGGAATCGATAGCGTCTGCTCGCGCCGGCGCCACTCTTCATCATCCTGCTGTCTATCAGCGGCCCAGCGGCGGTCACTCCGAATCAGTCACACGTGTCTGATGAAAGATTGCAGGGACAAATTCTGATCAAGAGGGGGGATGTTTGAAATCTTCCGTGTGCCTGTAAGTGTTTACAACGGCCACGTTTGATGGATTTATAGGATTTTGTCACGATCGCTGTTTAAATGAGTGTTTGTCTGATGCTGCTGATCTTCCGTCTGTGTCTCCTCACCGTGCTGTTCCAGTCGTCCCTGTTCTGACTTACTCTCCCCTGTCAATGGCAATAAATCTGCAGCCAAGGTTAAGTTTTGCTCTAAATGCAGAACTCAAACTCCCTCCAGCTACCTGCCCGGCCATGATTGAGCCTATTTTTGCCCCTGCATGGTGGAATTAACTTAAAAGCCCTGATCAATCAAAAAGAAAAATGCCTTTAAGTGACACGTGCACATTTGTTCACGCTGAGTCTGCGTTCACGCGGCACAATTGCTGGTGCAAAGGCATTTCCTTGAAAGGGCCTCGTTCCCGCGCCACACTCCACGCTATGAATGATGAGGACAATAAGGCGCCGTGCTTAATTTGATTTGCATAATGAATTTGTGATTTATTGGTTCAAGGCCATACAACAAAAGCGATGATTGTGAATTATCCCCACAGTTTCCTGCGTTGTCACGGAGGAAAAATGCATCCCAGCCGGAGGAAGGAAGGACTGGAGGTGGCGAGGCTCCGACTCCTGCTGCTTCGTGTGCATCTGGTGATGACACCGCAGCCTTTATGTGATGTCATGTATCCAGCAGGTTATGTGCTCAGAACCCAAACCCCAGTCAGGGCTGAGGAACGCCACAAGGAGTCATCCCAATTAATCCGTGCTTAGTACTGGGATCCACCAGGTCGGCCGTTGGCTCCCAGTACTCACAACATTCGTCAGTGGAGAAACTCTGAGGTGATTAATCTACTCTGGTAATACTGAGGAACAGTGTATTCAAAGTCTCCTGGGGTATCTCCACAATCTCCACTAATGGTTTCAAGGCAAGCGCACAGTCACATGGCCTCAAAGAGCCACTATCGATAAGGTCAAATCGTATTTTAATGAGTCAAACCCAGTGGGAAATTTGATGAACCTCGATTGCGTAATTAATGTTTCAACCTGCTGTTGGTTTTAATAGAATTCCTCTTCATTATTGCTGATGTTATCACAGCTGGATTCATTCAATATGTGATCTGCTGATTATATTTAGATGTTCTCAGTCTTGCGGAACATTCATGTGACGCTCTGATTTTAGGACGTCCTGATGATTAACACCTCATTACAATACAGCCAATGTAGAGAAGCTGCTTAGAACTAAACACAGAGTACAGCACAAGGCATCAGAAAACTGTACTAGAGTGATGTTTGTGCTGCTAGAATTAAAAAAACTGTTGCTGCCAGAAATTGAAAGAGTGCATCAGTAGTTTCTTCTGGCCGGTCAGCAGTCCTGCAGAGCGACGCGTGATTTTATGTGGACAGCTCAGTCCTGCTGAGCCGCGAGCATTAAACACACAGAGGGAAGCTGGGAAACACAGAGCGACATGAGCAAAACGTGCCTTTATGTGCCCCAAACTGCCGCGTCAAAACCCATCCACAACACTTTCAAGCGAATGCGAGCACGTGGACGCGAGCCAGCCTCTCGTGGGGCCGACTGGACACACGCGGCTGTATTTGTGCAGACATAAATCTCTCCTCTTATCCTCGAAATTACCTCCATTAATTCCAAACAAACACAGTGGCCATTTGCTGCCTTCTCGCAGCATCCAAAGGCAATAATTCATTTCACTCCGTTCCCTTCACCTCTTACATAAATCCAGCTGGTGCAGGGTGGAACGCAGCAGCGGACGGATGGATCGATGGAGGGAGGGATGGATGGATGCACTCTGCTCTGGTCACTGCTCACACAAATGCCCACACATGTAAATAAGCCAGCTTTTTCTACATCCAGTGTTGCCCATTAGCAGACCGGAACAGCATGTGTTCTGCACGGCCAAACATCACTGCAGTCGAACCTTCCGTGCGTCCGGCATTTTCTTAATAGCTGCATGTGCCTTTTCTGCATTAGCATTTAGATTGATGGTGTTATTTCTGCACAGCCTCTCTTTGTGTGTTCGTGTACATTTAAATGTGTCAGGCTGTACCGGGGGACGGGGGGAGGGGGGTCCAGCTTGTACACTAAAGGTGCCACAGAGGAATCGAGGGTGATGTTAGCCTTAAGATCTGTCCGAGAGCCTCTGCCACTGTAAATTCGCGTGCAGGTTGCTGAAACCACTGGCTGCTGTTTGGTCGATCGTTATCTGCATTAGTTGCATCAGGGACTTTGGTTTGGCTCCGTTTTGGTTTTTATTTACCTGTCATCATGGATTTCACTTCCAGGAATTACACACGGCATTTCAGTATTTTTAGTCGGTTTCAGAGATTTGAAGGCGAAAACAGTTTCTCCTTATTTGTGATCCTGTGGGTGTTGCAATATTGATTTGTATGTGATGGAACTGTATTCAATATCTAAACCAAGTCAAGTGGGATTAAACAAGAGGCATCTGTATATTTATCAAGAAAAGGTTACAAATGGGTTTAAAGATGGTCGTTTTATTAGTTATTTGTCCACTGCTGCCGGATCTGCAGCAATCTTTACTCTACTGTTGCTTTGGAAGTGGATTCTATATGAAAACCCCAAAGAAACAAGGTCAGTAAAGCATGGCTCCAACCTCAGGAGCCTCATGTTGTGACAGCGTGAAGGATGTTCACCTCTTCACCAGTTAAGGGAGATTAACTGCAGCCCCAGCAGGGAAGCTGAGGGAAAATCCAGCCTGTTGGGTCATGGGTGCTGTCTCACTGTCTGTCTCATGCACGGTTTTCCGTTTGTGTTCAAGTACAGCTGGAGTTTTTTCCGCCACATCTTTTTAACTATGGAAAAAAACAACCTTTGTTTTGACAGGAAAAATCAACCCGAGCGCAGCCAATCAAAGATGCTTGACATCACTGAAGTGCAGCACATGAGTGAGGAGGAGATTGCTGAGTGCACATTAAGCCTCTGAAATGAATCAGACGCGAGGGTAAACTTGGGTGGTATCCAGGCTTCCATCCCTGTTTACATTTGCTTTATGCTGGTTTAAGAGTCATTTACAGCTGGAAGCCGAACCAATTACATAACTACGGCTCAAGACTGCGTACAGTAAACTCAACACATACTGTAGCACTGCCCCTAAGACACCCCCCAGGACAAGAGAGGCTCGGGTGATGACTTCACCAACTGCTGACATTTCCAGAATCCTTTTTCGGCGTTGCATTCAAATGCCAGCGCTTAATTAGATTTATTGACAATCAACCGTCCCCCCTCAGACTTGTAATGACTTCACCTGTTTTGTATGCTGGAATTATGAGCAAAAATGAGTAATATGTCACAACGCTAGATCAATTATATCAGTTTCTGTTCCTTCTGCACCCTTTTAAAATGCCACGATGCTACAAAGGGAAGGAGTTAGCAAGGTAGCGTAAGGAGGAGCTTTAAAGCTTAGGAGGAAATGGGAATACTAAAGATACTGAGTCTTGTTTGAGTGAATAATCACTAAGATTGCCTTCAGGACAGCTAGACGCAAACAACCTTATGTTAGCATTAGCTTCCCTAACGTGAGCGTGCAGGATGCAAACATCTGCAGGGCTCCTTGTTCACAGACCACCAGGGTAGAAGGACAACCACCACTCCTCCAAAATATGCCTCTGTTGACATTAATTTCACTATTTTCACATGTACACACACGTTGGCTGTTCATAGTTACTGAACTGCTGCATCGGTGAGATAGTTTGGTAGGCAGCTAGGCTAATATCACTTCCACTGCTATACCAGAATCAGACCGTCCAGGTAGAAACGCAAAAGATCCAAACGCAGCCTGCATGTTCTTCTGGAAGCTGGTAGATTAAAATAACGGTGGGATGAAGACAAGAGTGGCAGCAGCGCAGAGAGTAAGTGTATAAGCTAATAAGACAGAGACTAATGGACGGATGTACGAGAGGAGAAGGAAGGATGTGGGACACAGAAACACAGGGGCATGGAGGAGATGATGGTGGGAGAGAGGTGGCTCAGTGATGAGAGGAGGAGGAGGAGGAGAGAGATGAAGGTCACAGGGAGAGTTGTGTAACAGAAAAGGGAGGGAGCATTAAATGAGATTGATAAAGAGAGAGAGAGACAGAGGAGGATGAGGCGTGAGAGTGAAATGCGAATTTACAGTATATATAAACGGGGCAGAGAAGAAAAACAAGAGGTGATGATCGAGGAGAGGGAGAGGCTAGAAGATAGAGGGAAGGAAATGTGGAGCGGGAGAAGGGAAGCCCAGCAGATCTTGTCTGGAGGGGAAATTGCATTGCTAAGGATTTATTGCTTCAAGTGTAATTGGGTTCAACCAGCGCCAGGAGAGAAAAATCCATTGAAGTCTCCTCTCCTGTGCGGTGGATAGCCCGATGGTGGATCTGTGTGGCTCCCAGCACAGCCCTGCCGGCTGCATTATGCAACGGGCACGCCAAAAACACAAGATGGGGGGGGGGGGCTGCTACAGAGGAGCGCCCGCCATGCTGCAATAAAGAAATAAAGCCCAGCTTCTGTCCCACTCGTTTGTGTCCGAGCCGCTTTTTCTCTGGCAGCGATTGGGTGTAAGTGTGTTCTGGTCTGATGATTGGCAGTAATTGACTGGTGAAGCCTGTTATTCCATCATTTCTATTAAGTTAAAGTTGAATTGTGGTCGTATTTGTTTGTAGACAGGCCCACCACGGTGCCGGGGCCTCATTAAATTAGCTGAACTGATAAATTCCCACGTGTTGTCATTTTTCTATTCGACGGGTTGAAAACGAGCTCCAGGATCTGGTCAGAACCCGGAGACAGCCCCTCGCCCCGACCCTGCAAGCACAGAAGCACAAATGTTGCAGTTCATAGGTGTGACAAACTCGGCCCATTTGAGCTAAATGGGTCCACAGCGCAGCTGATAAGAGTGTGCGGAGTAGTCGGTGTGATACTGTATCTACCTCCACCAGATGGTGCGTCGGTCTTTTCCTTTTTCTTGGATATTTTCTGGATGCTGCCTGGTTCTCCTGCAAAGTGCTTCATATGTAGAGGAAGGAAAACCCAGAGCAGGGAGAGAAAACCGCTGATGTTGCACACGAGCTTTGCTAACGGCCCAACGAACCTCGTCCTGACTGAAGTAAGACACACAGTCATTGTGCCATCATGTGTCCGTCTCTGCTGGCATCACTTCAGAGGTCTCCTCCACAAGCAGAACAGTTCTCAGAGGAGTTCCTCAGGGTTCCTCTGCTGATTTGTCCCTGTACCTGCTGTAGGTGACCCCTGTCTCACTGGTAGATGCTGATACTTTTACAGCCTTAGTGTTCTAAAGCAGCCTCATAAAGAAAATGTGTTAATGGAAGTATTTTGCATGCAGTTTTTACATGAGCATCACATCTTATAGCGGCAGACATGCATGAATCAGGTTAAAGTATTTACACGGTCTAGAACGAACTGTAGGTCTTGATAGAGATGCATCAGTCAAAATGGGCTTCCCTGTGTGGTGTGTGTGTGTGTGTGTGCCACCCTCCCCGACCACTGCAGCACGATTCCCGAGCCTCGCTCGACTTGCAGCAGCGAGCGTTCACGAACCCATGCTGCAGAACAGAGCGGGCCAGGCTCTGCATACAAATGAGAGCAGGATGGAGAGACGCTGCAGCGCAGAGACGAAAGAGAAGGCGCACATCTCCCCACTCTCACACCTTCGCTTCCACTCCTCCTCACCTCTGCAGCAGGCTTGTCATCCTGCCTGGCCAAGCGGCGTCTTGTTCTCCGTTTATACAAAGGGATTCTCCTTCCCAGGCTTCCCCTGCTGAGGGGGGAGGGGGGCAGGTAGCGGCAGACAGTCAGGTGGTGCAGCGCAGGCTTGATAACGGCCACTGGCTGCTTCTAAAAATGGAAGATGAATTGATTGAAGCTCGGGGAGTGTGTGATTTGAAAGGCTGGGGACCGGCACTCAGGGCTGAATGCATATTCAGGAGAGAGAGAGCGACAATGTGGTCTCAAACACACAGGCTGAAAGCAGAAATACGCCGTTTTTACCTGAGATTTGTGAATGAGGGGAAATTAAATGATGAAAGTGTGCACTGTTGCATTCTAGCTGCAGCAGATCTACAACTGCTGTGATTCAGACGTGAATGTTTAATGCTGTTTAATCCAGCTCAAATGTAGCTTTTAATTATGGGGAATCGGGAAACACAAGCCGAGAGATCGGACGGACGTTGATGCTCGGAAACATTAAAAATGCAGGAAGTGGATTCATCAAGCTTCTGTTTTGATGCCAATGCTAAAATGTTTGACTTGAGTCTGCTTCTGTTTTACTGAAGCGCTTCGACGTCGCGTGGCTCCCGTTACAATTGGTATAAAATTCATTAAAGGCTCCAGAGTGGGCCTCCAGACTCATCACTATTCATGTTTGGAGCCGCCCTGCACAGCTAGTGTTTCCAGACTTCACCTTGAGGACGTGGACAGAGAGACGCGTCCTTGCAGACACGTTTCCAGGGAAAAGGTGATATGTCTGATAAAGAAAGCTGAGAGAATCTTCTGGGGAAGACAACGGTGCTTTTTTCAACTCCCAATTGTCCGTCAGCGCTTTGTCTTCCGTCCCAAGTGTCCATTTCCCGTTAAAGACGAGGGGACGTGGACGTGTCGCTGCTTCGGTCTCGGTTAGAAACGCCGGTCCTCACAGAGGAGGCGCTTCTGCCGCAGCTCCTCTGGTTGTGATGGGAAGGCGGCTGTAACTAAGCATCATCTCTGGAGTCCCTCAAGGGGGGGGGTGGGTGTGGCACCAGCACAGAGCGGCCGTGCACGCGGCCAGCCGCCGTGCACGCGGCCAGCCGTGCGTCTGCCCTTGGGATGAGGCGATGAATTGTTCTTTTAAAAGGCAATACAGCATCATAATAGCTGCTCCCAAATATGTTTGAATGTCTGATGGAGCGAAAGAGCCCGAAAACCTGAAATCGCTGTCGGGGAGAATTGGATGAAGCGTTTGCCGCCGCTCACAGCATTAAAAACTGCTTAGACGGGAGAAGAAGGTTAATTTGTGCCATCGACTGAGCCACCCAACGCACTCCTTCAAATCATTACTTCATATCGACGGTGTTCCCAGCCTCCCCTCGGCCCACGTGTGAGCTGCATTTTGATGTTTCGGGCCTCGACTGACAGAAAAAGGGAGTCGTCAAAACGCTGCAGGATGGCTGAAACCTCAACGTAATTATGTGTTCAGCAGAACGCAAACGCTGGGAGACCAATCCGCCGAGCCTGTCAGGTAAAACAAGCAGCGTGCGCGCGCAAGAGAGGCTGCGTGCGTGGGTGTGCGGGGCGCAGAGAAAAATCACAATTATCTGTTTTTATGTAACGTGAGCAGAACAGGGGAAGCCTTTTGTTTTAGGAAGAAATAACGACGATGCCCTGAGGTCTCTGACTTCCTGTGTGTTACGCAACTCCTGCTCCGACTTGGATGGGGCCACATTTGATTCTCGGCGCTCTGGATTATATAATTCAGATGCGGGATGAAGACTTTCATGTATATTTCAGAGAAAATCTATTATTTAGTAAAGGAGGTTTCTCTGTATGGCTCTCTTGTTTGGTGCTGCTGTGTTTCCCAGTTAATGAGCAGAACTCGGTGTTAAAAGCAGGGAGGAGATGCTGTCTCGCTGACCCTGCACGAGGAAAACCTTTTCCAGCCGCTTCCGCTTGCTTTTCTTCTCCTTTTAGCTTTTCATAGTTTCACAGCCAGGTTCAAACACACTGAGGGACGCTGCCCGTCTCCCGAGGGGCCGCCGCCGATGAATTTAATTCAGAGCTGTGAAGGTGCAAAAGGGACAACAGACTGCACGATCCCTGCGAGGGAGGAGATCACAGGGGACGCAACTGGCACAAAGGCCTGTTCGTCTGTCCTTAAACAGGGATCTGGCGCAGAAATAACCAGAGCCATCCTCATTATTACATCAAACATCAGAGATAACGTTAGCTAAAACTCACATGGAGCCTTTATTTTGGATTATAGCAACAAGCGGATGAATATAAAGGAGCGTTTTATTAAATGTCTAATAAATTCACTGCTTCTCCTCTGTCCTCCAGTACTTCTGAACCGCTTTCCTGGATCATAAATACATAAATGGAAAGAGAATGGTTTAAAAGGGAATCAGTTAATGTTCGAGAAAGTTTAGTACATTAGCTCCTGTTAGCTGTAAACCACCAAAGAGTGCTGAAGCAGCCAGATCCAAGATTTAATGTAAAAACTTGAGGGTTCCACTTTTTCTGCTTTGAAAGAGTCCGAGAAGTAGCAACTGGGGGCTTTGTTGCACATATTAACTGTTGGAATCACATGGATCTACATTGGAAGCGGACGAGATAGATGTCCAGTTGACGGTTCTTTAAATGAACCATTTGGTCACTAATTCCTGAGCTCTCCGAGGTCCTCTTCTTTCACACATCCTGATCAGCTTCTCTCGCCATCTGTCTGCCCATTCAAGTTTTCTTACTCCATTTACTTCCTGTTTGTCTCTCGGTGGCTCCGTCTGTCATCTCTCTATTGCTGCATCCATCTATACTTTCAGAGGAATGCATACGTCTCTATATATAGCTGCACTGCATCATTACCAGCACAGGCAGCCTGTAAAACGAGCAGCAGCGCCAGAGAAGATGAAACAAGAGAGTCCAGAGAGGCGGCAGAGCTGGGAGTGATGAAGGCATTCAGCCGCTTGTTAGCCACATATGGAAAATCGGCATTAAGAGCGCATGCCGTGAGACAGCTCTAACAAATAAGAATCATACTTAAAAGTGCTCCAGTTCAGAGACTTTAATTCATTTTTAATGAGAAATGTTTTGACTGGACCCCTGCATCATTTTACTTGCAAATTCAGTAAACAAAACCAATTTCTGTGTGATTGCTCACTGTCGGCTTCATTAATTCTCATGATAGAGGGTTTCTGCACTAGCGTGCAACAACATGCTGATGAACCTTTGGAACCTCAACGTCCCTCTTTAGTTCCTGCAGATAGATCCTGCTGGCAGTTCCTGGTTACTGACACACATGCATTTAGTGCTCTCTGAATAGGTTACCTGTGTCCAAATGTTGGCTCCTCACCCTTCAGTGCTGATAACACATCATATTCCAGCAAATTTTGCTAACCTTGTTTATGTAGTAGCCTTATACTGCCCCCTGTTGTTGCGTGCTATGATTGCAGCTTGAATCTTCATGCAAACCTCTCCTCTTTTCCTTCATAATCAAAGCAAGATTTGAAGGATACAAGTTGAAGTTCTCGTATCTTTGCTCTGCAGCGTTGGGGAGCATCACCACATTGCTGCTGCGCTCCTCCTTAATCCATGTGTCTACACTTCCTGTACTCGTGTTTTAAGCTCAGGTCTGATGACCAGGTTAATCAATCACCTTCCAACGCTGTAGTAATCCCCAATTTGTTGCTATTATGCTGTACAGAATAGAACAATAGCAATACCAGGGGTCCAATTTAGCTGAGATTTTTATTGCTTTGACACCTCATTTGCATCTCCAAAACATTCTGTTTACATGCATCATCTAATACTGTGTGTGTGTGTGTGTGTGTGTGGGGGGGGGGGGGGGGGTAAAGTTATGGACACAAGTTTTTAGCATCGTTAGACGCCTCTAATGAAGATGTAAATCAAAGCGGAGTGAGCCGCTGGACAGAGCGAGACAGATGGAGGCTGAAAGAGTGCCGCAGTGTGTCAGACTCAGCTCCCAAAGTCTCTGCGACAGCAGCATCCCTCACCGTTTTGGCTCTTCCACTCATCCCTCATCCCTTTGTTGTTGTTTCTCTCTCCTATATGGTCATTAGGAGCTAGCAAAGCAGTTCCCTGTGGTGTTAAAATAAACAAAATGTGCATCTGACAATGTTGGATGAAAGTAGACGTGTGATGTTTGGCTTACTGAGATAAAAAGTTATATAATATTGCAGGAGAGAAGAATCCAGATTAGTTCTGGCAAATACAGACATGCTAAAAGCATCTGGAACTATCAGCTGAGGACAGAATTCCATGTCAAACTCTCAAACTCTGCATTTCTACAACAAACCCATCTGCTCTGCACATCAAGGGCCACTAAGATCACCGCATTTGTCCAGCTAAACCTTCCTTTTTATGTCTTTAAATGTGCGACACTGATGGTATTTTTCATGCAAACCATCAGGTTGTGTTTCAGAATTAGCTGACAGAGCAGCTAGGAGGAAGCATCCAGGAGTTTACTGGGTGGCCTCCGTCGAGCACAATGGGAGGAGGCAAAGAGCTGGCGGCTTAATTACATCTCAATCGTTCATCTCTGGCTTTGTTTCCTGTGATCCTCTCATATCCCCACACGAACTCTCCTCTTTCTTCCGTCCATAAGCGCGGCTCTCGGGCACTCCTGGCACACGGCAGCTCCTCGCGCCCCTTCCACGCTCTGATGCCTCGGATGATTGCGTAAGAACATGGTGCCAAACAGCCACTCAGTCATCGCCGGCAGAGGGAAACACCAACGGGGGGGGGGGGGACGGTTGCTGGGACGGTTTCCAGTGCTGATGCATTTTGACACACTGGTTCTGAAACCACAAAGACAAAGGAAGACAAAAGGAATTCTCATGATCACGCGCTGATGTCGTCTCTATGAGGGAACTGGAGACGGCCTTCGTGCTTGATCACATCTTTTCTCTCCGTCATGACATTAACTGGCCTTTGGAGATTCAGGCCTGGACCTGGAGCGTTGTTGCCCCCCGCCCCTGCTGACTCCCCGATGGCGTCAGAGGGCTCCTCGCCGCTGCCTCGGCCTGTTTATTCTGCTGGTCTCCCGTGAATGAGCTCTGAAACACTTTCTGCTTCCCAGATACGCCCCAGTCCGTGCACGTCCTGGCTGCTGTTTTTAGACTGCAGCAGTTATCCACAGCGGACCCTCGTTCATTGATCGGGACACGAAAGGAGATGCTGCTGCCATCAATAGACCCGCGAGACTGAGCAGAGCACGACCCAGCGCTCCCAGACGCTGGCAGGAAGGAACAGAAGGATTCACAGGCGTACAAAGGGCCACCGAGGGCACCGAGCATTTTTGGAGTCAATCCCATTTGACCATTTGAATCTGCTGTTTAAATTGAATTATTTAACCAGGTCCAACAATTTTAAAAATATGTTTGAAATATGATTTTTTTTTTAAATTTAAAAAGAAACAACAGGCTAAAAAATGACCCAGTATTAAGACATTTACAAGCAGCAGTTGGCGATTAGCATTTTGCTCTCAGCCATCATGGGTGATATTTGAAATATGCATTCACAGCTGCGGTGGCAACATTTAGAGCCTGAAAAATGGAAATATTCAGCAAAATGGAAATATTCAGCAATGATCTGGGGAAACGGAGAGGCTGAGTCAGCTGACAACCTTGAGCACAGCAGCTCATGGTGTAGACTGTTTATATATCAGGTGCAGCCAGTCACCTCCCTGCAGCCACAGTTAATGCAGCCATTAGCAACATGCAGCACTGCGGCAGCCTGCCAAGTCGTGACGCTACAGTGGAAGTGGAAACTGTGTTGCTGTCCAACACCAGAGGCAGAGAGAGGAGCACAAGCATGGCTTCTTTTTCCTCGCGGCTTTTGTTTTCCGACAAGTCTGATTTCACGCTCTCCTTGCATCTTAACAAGGCAAAGTAATTTTCAACCTTGCTCAGAAGCCCCAATCAGGTCTTATACCATCTTAAACACATAGAAACATAATTTAAAGATGATAAAACCCTGGTGCATCTTTACCCAAACTGCACAATGGAGCACTCTAGGTTAGATTTCACACATATTTGAGTGCATGCATGTGCTTTTGGTTTGAAACACAGAACTGGCGGTGAATAAATTGCAACCTAAATCAATGTCATCATCCTCCAGCACGGCAGGTGACCGCAGAGGAAAAAGAAACTGAATAACAACCAGTTTCACACAGCAAAATCAGCTGTGGGTTGCGCTATGCTGCCCCCTACAGGAAAACACTGGTGTGACGCTCGATGCTCACCGTGTCAGCTTCTATCCGACATGACTGCATGTAGAAGATACTCCGACAGTAGGATAATGGTCATGGAGTTGCACTAAAGTGGGTATTTTACTGCCGATGTGTCCTGCACGCTTATATATATATGATTTTTTTTTCAAACTCTTCCCCAAATTCATAGGAAACCATCGATTTTCTTTTTCACGCAGACTATTTACAAGTTACTGCGTAGATTACTGAGCAGAGAATAATTTACTGAGACACCTTTCATTTCCAACGGCACTACACATCCTCACCACCAGGGGCCCCTATTGGACAATCTCACAAACAGCGTGGCAAACTAAATATTGGGGGGGTTAATTAACGCCCATAACAGTATGGCAGGCGACGGATTATCCTTAAAGTCAGCTTGCTTCAAACCTCCCTAAGGGCGATTAGTGAACAACTTTCGTAATATCAACATGTGCACAGCAAATATAAGTCATTTTCGCATAGCCTGACTGTCTAGATGATTTTCAAACATCATTAGAAATATGTGGTAGTTACGTAGCTTACATGATACAACACATTAGTGTGTGAGGATAAAAGGTGGTGTAATAACAGGACAGAGTTATAAACCCATGCCGACTGTGTGGGTGTAAAATCGCTATAAAGGAAACTCGACTCCATGACAACCGCTGCTTGATGTGATAGTGGAACATGTGGGTGTATGTTGACACCCTCCATCACCCAGCCTAACTACCTCTTGCACTTCAACAAAGGAATGTTTGCCCTGTGCATACCCCCATTGCTCACAACACTGCAATGCTCGCGATTCCCACAAGTTCACCAACTAATAGCTGACCTAAGAAATAACCCAATAATAATAATAACTATTCAAAACAACATTAGGCGTGATTGGAAATAACATCCTGAAGTGTCTGATGCGCTCCTAAAACAAGAGCATTTTCATTTTGCTGCAGAGGGCAACAGTCTACCGAGTTACACACACACGCGACGCTTAATTGGCTTGTTCGACGCCGTCCCTAATTTCAACCAATTAGAAACGCCCACATGGGCGGGGCTTAGAGTAGCCCCTTTCTTCTTCGTCGTCCTTTTCTTCTTCTCCTCCTCCTCCTGCAGAGGGAGGGGCGTGTTCTGAGAACGGACTCGTCTGTGGCTGCCGGGGACGTTCAGCGCTCTTGAGGTCGATAAAACCCTGCCGAGCCCGAGTTTTCTCCTCCGCAACATCCGAGGAAATACTACGAAAGGCACAGACAGGTGAGCCGTCAAGGTTGAACCAACTTTTTGTCCGAGTTTTACCAGCTTCTGCTGCGGTTTGATGCGACCTGGTGTTGTGCCAAGCAGTGTTTCCGCGTCAAATCAGTGACTGTCAAATGACTTCACATGGGAGGAGATGCCGGGGCAGGAGCGCTAAGATGCTGAATCGGTTCAGCCAACTTTGTCGAGCTGAAATGTTCTCTGGCTGGATGTTGTGCGACTCTGACTCTAAGTCTGTTAACATTCTCCTGTGATTTTTGCTCTCTTGTTGACTTATCGGACTCCCGCACTGGCTAGCTCACAGACTAGCTAGCCAACAAACTTAGCTTGGCGATACTCAGCCACGTTTCACAGATTTTTTTTTTTTTTCAAATTACCGTTCACAAGAACTTTTCCCGAAAGTTTTACTCAATCGTCAACGTCTGTACAGACAAGTGAATCGTGACTAACCGTTTTCTTATTATTAAGCCATGCCCTCAACAATCACTGCATCCCAACAACTGCGTACTTGTATCATTAGACTTCATTCAGCCTCAGATAAAATGTAACTCACCTCCTGACAATTGCTGAGATGTCACCTGTAATCGTCCTGATTATACGTTACAGATGTCAGACGGCAACAGCTAATTTCTTTCGTTTATCTCAACGTGAGTCGTTGATGAGAGGCTATCGTGCACCGTAGAGTGTATTGTTGCATGTGCAGAAAGGTGCCCTGCAGACATGATGTGACTGAAATCCGACCCAGAACGTTGAAACCTGACACACACACACACACACACACACACACCACACACACACACACACACAGTACTTGCAGAGGAACATCTTGAGATGCTGTTTTTTTTTTTCATCGTGGTTCCTGTTACATTGAAGTGGTGTTCTTTTGTTGGCGAACATACAGCAGCAGCTGCACTCAGCAAAATGTGCGTGTGTGTTCATCTGTTTAGTTTCAGTCGGTATGCCAGGCGCTAACTGCAGCACGAACGGAATGCTGGTCGAGTCCTGTGAAGGAAACTCGAGGACAATGGCTCAATGTGGAAGACGCTGAAATGTTTGCATGTTCTTTACATGGCCTAGTCTAGCTGCACCTCAGCCTGGGCAAGTTAGAACATGCAGAACGTTAAAGAAAGATACCATTTCACAGCATCCTGGAAGAATTCTAAAAATGTCTCACTTTAGGCTCTTTATTTTGCATAAATTAGTGTAAACACTGATAATGATCACTGTTAAAAGCTGAGCCCCACAGATGTAACAGAAAAACAGGAAATAATGCTCACACCTTTTCTCACTCCTATTTTTTATACTGCGGTTTTCAACTGGCAGGTTGCCTGAGTGGTTGTGCTGCACTGTTGTACATAATTAGAACTGTGAGACTGCCATGATGAACCACAACCCCCTTGAGAAACTGTAGAACACAAAACTGCATCAATGAACAAGTCTTGTTTTGTTTTTTGTCAAGGTGAGACAGATGAATTTTTTTAAGAGCAACACACGCCGTGAAACGCCACGACTTTGAAGCCGTGTTGTAACGATCAAAGAAACCAGCCTCTGCAAGAAGCGGAGCACGCTGGCGTCGACGGTGTCGTACGATTCGTGAAGTGTGATGAGTGCAGCTGCAGAGCAGAGAGGCATGTGCTGCTTTATGCTCTCAGCCAGCCAGATGAAGGTAACGTGAGATTTGACACATTTGCTGTTGCTCAAACTGCTCGTCGGTCTGTGCGATGCGCGGCTCTCCTCCCGTTGTCAACGGCTAATCATCCGTTTCACCCCGGGCCAGTAGCCACTGCTGACTCAGCCAATGCAGCCATCTGGGCTGGAACAGGCAGCGCAGCAGACTTCTCACTGGGTCCGCTGCCTCAGATGCTCAGCTAACAGATTGCACATGTTTTGTGTGTCTGTGTGCAAGCGTGTGAGATGGTAAGTGGGGGGAAATAACGAGAAGTGGACGACAGCAAGAGCATCAGACTTGTGATTCAAAGCACTTGTTCCAGTTTAGGTTCCAGACATACCGTTAAATATGTATAAATGTTGAATTCTGTATGTCAAAAACTGACCAACTACTAAAACTCTGCTTCATAATCCCCCCCCCCCCCAGAAACGTGCCATCTGGACTTGCTGGAAGCCATCGGCCCGGTTGGCTTGTCCCACACCAGCCACCGTCAGTGTGGTTTGCAGGATTCGGCTCTGCTTCAGCGTCTGCTCCCATCAGCCACAGCACCGATTATCTGCTAAGCCTTGGTGAATTATTGATGAATTCAAGGGGGAAAACTTTAAACTGCTCTTGACAGTTGGTTGTGAAGCTGTGGCTGCTGAGAGGGTGTGAAGGGGAAACGGGCTGCTCGCAGGACCTTTTTTGTTTTTGATCCTCCTGGCTTCCGGCTGAATTTAGATGACGATGAATGACATAAAACCCCTACACCAGAGGACAGGTTGTGGCTGAATTCTGCTCAATTTTTTTTTTATTGTTCCCATGAATTTTGGGGGGGGATGCTTGAAATCAAAATCTTATTTTTAATAACACCAGTGATTATTATGGCGGCGAGCGGCACATTTGTGCTGTGAAACCATCGGTTTGTGCAACAATGCTTTTAAATTTTCATCTGGCAGCATTTTTAACGGTGGAACTCTGGAAAGATGCAGATTTGTACCTGAGCCTCACATTTAAAGAGGCGAAGAGGTGGTTTCTGCTGAAGCAACAGCTGTTATTCTGGGATAGGGCGCAGACTGTGTGTAATAGCTTTAAGTCTGATCCTGATTATTGAATGCTGGGATTAATGCTGATTATTAGTGCATAATGTCATTGTGTAATTTAAGGGTTTTGCAAGGGAAAACACTTCCTGTTGAATCCACACTGCAGTCCTACCAAATTTCTAAAGCCAGGCAGACGCTTAAACGTTTGTTGACTTAACGCACTCTCCTCCCTTGATGATGCACGACTGACCGAAACGAGCGCTCTTGTGCTCAGCCTGGGCTGTGGAGTGAAACCGGAGGTCAAGTGTCGTTCTTCAGGAGGGCTCTGTTGCTGTCGCACATTCACGGGAAGCCTTAAATAGTCTTGTTTTCATAAGGAACGGCCATATTTATAGGATCCTAGAAAAAAGGCCCCTTTTTTTCCAGCCCAAGCTCTTCCATTTCCACCATTGCTCTTACACAAGCTGTAAGATCAGAGGCTCTAAACTACGAGCATCCTGAGGCCACGATGATGGCTTCAATCGACAGTTTGTAGCGGAGGAGTTTGATATTGTGCGTTGTGAGCGTTGGCTCTCTCAGCGGCGCAGTGGTCGCCTCCCCACCCAGCGTGTAGGCGCTTGATGTTCTCGCACATGGAACACTGGTTTCACAGAGTGGTTCGCGCTCAGAAATGGATGCCTTTGTATCTGCAGCGCCGCTGACGTCCAGAACAGAAGTGGCATTGAGCAGAGACGTGGGAGGAATTTCTCTGTGGTGATGGCTGCTGGTAGCAGACACCAATCTGCCTCCTCCTCCTCCTCCTCCATAGCAGACGCCCTCTTTAACTTTTCTACTTGACTTTTTTCTGTCTTTTTCTCCTTCCATTGTTCTTTTCATAATCTCACGGACCTCGGCAGGCTGTCTCTCTCTCTCTGCCATTGTCTCTTGCACCCAGTTGTTTACTGGTGGACCCCCCCCCCACCCCACCACTAACTCCATACATATAAAATGACTGAGCTCTCCTGTGGTTCTCTGTACTAGAGAGGCCAAATGTGGAGGAGTTGCTGTGGTGAGTCTGTGTTAAATCAGGCAGCGCGGCCTTAAGCCCAGCAGCTCCTCAGCAGTGTGCAAGTGCAGCGTTGTGTGTCTTCAGGGAGCCGAAATCCAAACCGGAGAGTTTTTGGAGCCCACGCGGTGTGTTCCTGTGCTGGCGTGTGGAGCATGCAGTAAGAGGGAGGGATCAAGGTTGTCAGTGATATAGCAAGGCCGCCATTGTGATGTTGCCGGGTGCGTTTCCCCTTCTCTCCCGTGTCTCGGCACCTCCCCGCACCCCCACAGCCTGTGTCCATATTAGGGCAAAAGTCAGTCGGCCTCCCCTGGGGGTGGAATCGGCCCCCAGCACAACCTGCTGTCACATTTGCTGTGGCGAGGGGAGCCCGAGGGAGACGACGCTCCACTAACCCAGACCGACAGGCAGTTTTTATGGTTACTCCAAGTGGCAGAGAGGTTCTAAAGTGGGTGCGACAGGCCCGGCTAGCTTTGGGTTTGTTAGTCAGCTGTCTGGTGTGTTTAGTTCATGTCAGTTTTTGAGGCTGAAGTCAATCCCCCATAGAGAAGCCAATAAACTCCACAATGTCAGACACATTGAAGTTACAACAAACTTATGGTGGCTGAGCAGCAAGCGGGGAGGTGTAGATGATACAAGGTCAAAGGTCACCTCCACAAATACTCGCCAACCTGATTTTATTTGACGATAAAGGTGAACCCTTAGGTAGCCTCTCAGGGAGAGAGAGCATAGGTTTGTTCCCTGGAGATTTCTAAACAGAAGCTATTTCAGTCATTGCTGCTGGTTTAGCTTTCCTTTGGTTTACACAGAGGCCTTTGGTGGAGGTTTAATCTGGAAATTCTGATGGCAGAGGGAAGTCTGTGTCAGTGTGTAACTAGGATTGAAAGGGATTATTATTATTATTGTTACTGTTATTGACACATGGATCAGTATTTTTGTTGGGGATGGTTTCGGCACATATTCCTCCAGAGGAATCCTGACCCTTGTCCTGTCGATGGTAGGTCACCTGGGTCAGCATTTTATCATCATCTTTATTACATTGAATGATCAAAAATACGACGCATGTTGAGACAATGTTATGGCTGCAGATTTACTGCTGCACGAGCGGGAGGAAACAAACCGCGTTTCTTTCACTACGTCGTAGTTGAAAATGGAAAAGGTGCCATTTTGTCCTTTTGTTCCTCCTAAACATGTTCTGAGAGGATTTACCGTAGTAAACAAACTACAGCTGTTTATATTGTTTATATTCTCCTCATTAAGCACATTTGCGGAATTTGAATCAAAAACGGTCGATGAGGAAACTTCCAGTTCTCAAACGTGTGGTTCAGTTCTCACTCATTTCCTGTTCAGCCCAGTGTCAGTAAATGAATCAAAACATTTGAAATCTGCCACTTTTTCCTCTTTTGGCGACGTTTTTTGAAGGCATCCAAAGGCTGCAGACGGCCAGGCTCATTCTTAAAGGAACTCGGAGAAAATTTAGACTCTTCCAGCTCCAAATTGATGTCAAATGGATGAATTTGAATGCTCATTGATGTGTCTCCGCCTCAGCCCACAGCTCGCTGTTAAGAATCCATCATCCAGTCATGAGTTGTTGCCATGCAAAGGGGCAGAATGATGCTCCAGAGCTGCTGCAAATACCCACAGACGCGCGTTGTTTTCCAATGGGGGGGGGGTTTCCAGTCCATTGAGCGTCTGGTTAGCCCCCGTCTGAACTCTGACAGAGGGTTGTCTGTGGATCGGCCTCAGCCAGATGTGTCTCCCCCCCCCCCCCCCGTTCGCCTTGCTCCATCCCCTGGACCAGAGCTAGCCTGCTGCGCTCACCGCATCAAAACACACGCGCACGCGTCGGCATCATCTGGGATTTCTGTTAACACTCCATCTCTCCTCGCGTGACCTGGTGCTTTGCTTGAAGTGTGTTTTCCAGTGCTGGAGAGGATACACACACACGCACATGCACATGCACGTGAATAATTAACGCGCAGGTCATATCTTGGTTGTCTGCAATAGCAGCAACTGTCACGCGACCCAAGGCTCATGGGGAGGTCACAGTGTTGTAATGGTGTGTGAGAAGATGCTCCTCCTCATAACTGGCTCCATTTGAGTTCCAGCTTGGACCAAATTAGATGCTTTAACGCTGAATTTAGACAATTAGTTTTGGTTGAAAGTGGGACGAGGGATTTAAAAACCCTTTGGTGCTGCTGGCTGGCTTGGTGGCCGTTTTGAGGAGCAGTTTTTCCCTCCTTTGGAGGTTTGTTGTGATGAATATATTTTAAACATTAATTGTTAACTTTGCGAACCGATTACCTCCTGTTGGGTGCTTCAGAAGCAGCATTTATTTAGGTGTGCAGATTAGAGAACACATCAGTTACTGATGTTGGTTTTGGTTCTCCAAGGATGGAAGATGGCTCTTCCATCAATATGTGATGGAGTCGGAGCCTGTTTGAGGCTAATGTTGAATATGCAAACAGCTGATGTGAAGGTCAGATAAGAGGGCTTCATGAATGTTTACTATTCTGGTCCATTTGCTCTGTGAACACTCTGCATTTTGTCTGCTTGTGTAAACTGTGGTTGCAGATCACTGGACTGGGACCTTCACCGGTCGTTGTAGTGTCATTCTGCTCTGGGTCACAGAAGCCCACCTTCTGGTTTTCCTTCAACTCACCTCTCGACCTCACATTTACATGATGGTTTTCACCAGCCGTCGCTCTCTGTGTCACAACGGTGTGTGATGTTTGTGCAGCGGTGACCTACTGAGGTGACGTGTGTGTTCACTGAGTTGATCCACATCTCCTGTTTCAACAGATGTGTCTCCTAATGTTAACAGGTGTCCTTTGTCTCCTGGTCACCTCTGTTTGAAAGTGCTGTATTTAGATGGGTTACCTGTGGGGTTAAATGTCATATTGCTGTGTATTGTTCCACTGGGGTCTCTGGAAAATTCCATCCTAGCTCTGCATTAACATTTCCTGAAAAACATGTTTATTTTTCGGAGTCTGCCGCGTGCGTCTCTCCGCTCCACCAGGCTCCACCACCTGCTGGGCTGATTGGCAGATTTAGTGACTGAAGGATTAGCGCCTCCTCTGCTTCCTGGCTGACTCCATCCATGCGTAGCTTTAGAGATGCTGGCTAAATTGGATAACTAACAACATTAAGGGTGGAGGTTGAGATCTGTCCATCTAGATGATGCCTGCTACTTAAAACATGTGAATAGACTCGATTAAATCCTCATTAAGTTGACTGGAAGCACGGAGGAAGTCCAGCCGAGTGGTCCCATTAGCCGAAGCTGAGGGACAAGAAAGTGGGAAGCAGAGAGAGACGGGGGGGGGGGGCGTACAAGTGTCATCAGCGCTTGGTCTGCGGTGTCCACATGGTGTTTTGGCAAAGAGCGCACGTCTGCAGTCCTGCTATTTCATTACAGTCGAGCCTGCTCATGTACCACACTACAGGAAGTCACACACTTGTGTCCTTATAAGGTAGGGGTGTGTGTGTGTGTGTGTGTTGTGTGTGTGTGTGTGTGTGTGTGTGTGTGTGTGTGTGTGTGTGTGTGTGTGTGTGTGTGTGTATCCTCCCTGTGGAGGTCTCCATCCCCAACACACACTGTCTGCTTCCGTGCAGGTTGTCCAGAGGAGCTCTGGGGGTTAACACAGCTAGATGAAGACTATTTATTGTGACAGATGGGACTGTCTCGCTCTCAGACTGGCATGGAGGGGGGGTTGTGCTGTTGCCCCAATAAAAAAAACGGACAGATCTGAAGTGGTAAACACACAGCAAGGTGCAGGAGTAATCCAGTGTTTCAGTTATGCCGGGTGATTAATGTCTCACACACTCCAAGATGACTAACAGAGGAGAAACCCTCTGCTAGATTTTGATTTGTTTGACAAGGAAGTTGTAAATAGGCTCTATAAAAGGTTAGCGGTCACCTGGATCGTTGCAAAAGCTGTTCAACGTGTAAATTAAATCATAACAGTGGTCCGACATGAAGGTATTACATCAAAAGGGTGTGACGGGCTCTTTGTACTGCGGACGAGGAAGTTGCCTGATAACAGCCACACGACTCAGGTTCAGCAGAAAATGTTCCTTGCGTCAGCTTTCATTTTAAATTTCGTCGGAGAACACGGCAGCTGACTGGCGAGGCCACGAAAGCATTGTTCAGAAGACGAGCTAACTAGTTTGGGGAGATTTTTCACCTTCCCCAACCTCTCTGTAACACTGCCCTGACCTGAATGGTGTGTTGCAGACATTTTATTAGCTTCTTCAGCTGTGCGCCACAGTCACTTCTGACCAAATGTGACAGCACTGTCACTTTGTTTCCACTCAGGCTGCAGGGAAATACAGGCGGCGCATAGCTGCAGCCATTAGCAGCAGCAGCCTGTCGGAGAACGTTTGCTACCTCACTGAACACGCTGCTCACAGACCCTCAATCAGCTCTGTTTTGGAAATAACAGACCAGGGTGTGGATTTCACTCTTGAATAATTCAGGATGTACTTTGCGAGGGACGACTGCAGCGTTTAAACGCCTGTGCACATCGGGAGAAGTGAGGAATTCACCTCTGAGCTGATGCAGTTCCTCTACAGCCTGTTTTCTTTTCACTTTATCTGCGTTGTTTTAAACACGACTCTCCTGCTCTTCTCCCGTTTCAGAGATAAAGAAAGTGGATGATCTAGACCTCGCCAGGAGTACCTCCACCAGAGAAGGTAAAGGAGTCTCCCACACACACACACACACCCCCACACACACGCTCGGGCTGGTGTAATCATGTTTGAGCAGTCTAAGCTTTCACTGAGGCACATCAGCTCAGCAGTAATGCTGCGGTTTACATGTTTACGCTGGGATTAGCCTGCACTTGTTGTATTATGCCCAAAACTTTCACCCTTCAAGGCTCTTCTAGCAGTTTGTGTTTGGGGCTGTTAAAAAAATTGATACTGAAATCAACGTCTTAGGTTTTAATAGTTCATTTAACATTGAAACTTTAAATGCAAATAAAGGCTGGATCGCATTTAAAGAGTAAATTTGTAGTTTGTCTTTGGGTCATTTAGGGTTTAAACAGTCACAAAACCAGTTGAGTCAATAAAGATGTTTTATAGGCCATTATTTTAATAAAATCTAATCTGTCACCTTTTTAATTATGGGCTTGAAGGGCTGTCTCATTTAAACGAAATCTTTCACAGTTCCTCTTATCACCCGCTCAGCAGGAAATGCCGTTTAAATTTGGCACCACAAGAAGGATCTAACTGTTGCCAGATTGTAAAAACTCCCCTGTCACCAACAGGAATATCCCTCCTCACTAGTGAACACATGAGGTGATGGCTTAGAAAGGTTTCAGTCCAGTTAGAAGCTCTGAAGGAGGAACCAAGCGGACGAGTAAAAGTTCCCCATTCTAGGGTTCCTTCTGTCTCTGGCAAGACTGGCAGAATTTCAGAAGAAGCTGGTTCATTTACTCCAAACAGAACAGAAAACACTGAAATTATGAAATGATGCTTCTGTGTTGGGGTTTTTTTGTCCATGTTTCCTCCTGATTCATGTTCAACCATTATCAAGTCTTCCACATGCTGGTCCGAGCCAGTGAGCTCCATCACTGTTTTCTCTGCTCTGCAGTAGCTTTAGCTCACCAGCTTTGCCCCGCAGCAGGACCCCCCCCCCCCCCCCCCCCCCACCCCCACTACAGTATCCACAATAGTAAACTTGTGAGCTATGTTGATTAGCGTCCACACACCTACGTATGAAAACGAATAGTCAGCTGTTCCTACTTCTGTAGGCGGTTTAAAGCAGCTTTGATTGTTGCCACTAATGTGGTCTGAGTCTGGCTGCAGATAAGATCCAGGTGAATGTGTTGTGAACTTGTCATAGCCGCAGGTGGAGAGATTTGATGACTGCGGCGCGTGTAGCAACATGTCAACACAGGCCCATCCCAATGAGACCAGTGCTGCCCCCTTCTGGCGGAGCGCCGCATCTGCGCTAAACCCTCAGCATGAAATCGCCCATCAGACACGTCGGTGCTTTTTAATTGTTTAAGCATCGCAGCCGTGACTCTGGGGGCTGTTGATCAGAAACGCCGCTTGTGTCTGTGTTTTATGAAGTTAAAAGACGATGAGATGAGCACGCCACGATAGGGAATCGTCCACAAAAGGCCAGAAGCGCTGCGGAGAGCCTCAGTGTGAGGATCATGTGGACTCTGCAGCACAGGCTTTCTTTTGTCATCACGTCACGCTCCGATTTATAAATCTGACCATCTGTGAGGAGGAAAATTCCTTTATTCCAGATGGCTTCAGAACATGGATGCGACACCCTTCCGCTCTAATATCCCGGCTGTACAGCCCTACGTTTCACCTCCATCGTGGCCTCTCGCTGCTCCTGTGATGTTGTGTAAATTCTGTTTTGTTCTCTGTGACGTCTCTTTCTCGACTGTTGTTCTACCATCAGGTTTGCTGGAATGGGTAACCTGCTAAAAGTCCTAACAAGGGAAATAGAGAACTATCCACACTTTTTCCTGGACTTTGAAAGTAAGTCTGGCACAGGAGTGGAAGGAATGGAGAAAGGATGGATGGAGAAGGGGGGGTGTTAACGTCGTCACTGGTTTCCTTTTATCAGTAGGACTTTCCTGGTGATGAAGCCTCTGAGGACTCTGCTTCAGTTCTTCTCCGCTGCACCTTTTTTTTTGGACTATTTAACCATTGCACACGTCTTTCTTTCTTTCTTTTTCTTTCTCTTTTGCAGAAGCCAAATGGGGAATCTGTTAAAATTGCTCACTTGCACAGAGCTTGAACAAGGGCCAAACTTTTTCCTTGACTTTGAAAGTGAGCTGAGCTGATGCCCGTCTTCTGTTCAGTTGCACCTCCTCCTCTCCCTCTTTCACATCCCTCTTGATTCATTTTTCCCCTCCATTTTCTCTTCAAAGGTCAAAGGTCAGCCTATTGTAACGTCAGTTCTTTGAAATGAATCAGGAATACTTTCTTCCTAAGTCTGTCTTCGGCAGGATGGAGCTGACCTTTGACCTTTGCCCGTACCCTGCTTGCATGCACCTCTGACACAAATTTGATGGAATTTGTTTGTGATTACGTTCACGTTATAGCTGCGTCTTTGTGTCGCTTCACCCCAGAATCCTGTTGATATTAGGAAAGTTTATGTCGTCCCTACTGGATGCTATTATAATTATTAGGCCTCACGTTTTCAGATAGTATTCTTCTGTATCTGTGCAGCCACCCGACAGATTAGGGTAGATCACTTAAAACTGGAGTAGATCACTTTAGACTGGAGTAGATCACTTTAGACTGGAGTAGATTACTTTGGAGTAGATCAGACGAGGCACCCTAACCCTTTTTGTTGTTGGTTGAACCAGCCCTGCCACAGTCAACCTTCAGTCTCTGCCACCTTAAACTCCACTCACATGGATTGATTTTCATGTTTTTAATCCCGTATGTTGCCACGGCAACAAGAGCCGCCTCCCGCTTCGTGGAGACGTTCAGTCTGCAGGAGAGCATCGTCGCGCCCATAATTCTGCTCTTTTGATCCCCTGGAATTGAAATCTGCAGTGAAGTGCTGAAGGTTGACTGGATGTTTCCTGTGTCGGGCTGCTGTGCTGAAAGCTCCGTCTCCTGAAGCGACGCTTCGTCACTCCGTTGACGCTCAGCACACAAGCCCCGCCCACCGAACAGCCGCTTCGCATCGAGTCTAATGCAGTTGTAAATCTGCTCCGACGGCTCGTCCTTGATGTGAAGCGGCAGTGATGATCAGCGTTGTCAGGGAAACGGGTCTCACTCTGGTTTGTGTTTTAGATGCACAGCCCACGGAGGAGGAGCGTGAGGTGTGGAACCAGGTGGACCTGGTCCTCCAGGACTCGGAGAGCATCTTGATGGGCCTGCGAGAGTACAAAGGGGCCAGCCAGGAGATCAGAGATGTACAGAAGCTTCAACCCCTGCATGAAGACCCTGCATCATTGATCAGAGAGTAACTCCCCTCTTTTCCCACTCAGGCAATTCAAAACCCCAATGACTTCAAGCACCAGGAGAGAGCCTGGAATTCAGTCTGTCCACTGGTCATCAAACTTAAGAACTTCTACACTTTCTCCATCAGACTAGGTTTGGCTTTCCCAGGATGATTCCCTCTGTTTTTGTTATTGTTTAAACTACTTAGAAGTGTCACAGGGATTTGACTGTCTGTGTCTTCAGAGGAGGTTCTGCAGGGCTTGTTGTCGGAGCTCACCTACTCCCTCAACACGGCCCCTCTCGCCAGCACGGCGCTGGAGCGGAAGCAGGCGTTGGCCAAGCAGTTCGCTGAGATCCTTCACTTCACTCTGCTCTTCGACGAGCTGAAGGTTTGCCGAGAGAGCAGAAACTCCGCCTCTGGTGTTTTCAGACGTCGCTGGATGGTTTTTTCCCTCTTTTGTCTCCAGATAAGAAACCCGGCCATCCAGAACGACTTCAGCTACTATCGAAGGACCATCAGTCGTAACCGGATAAACAACATGAACGTGAGTTCTCAGATTTCTCATATTTAGCTGGACGTTTTTAAGGGAAAGCACAATTGGCCAATGCCATGCGGAATGATGGAATATTCTCCCTGTGGCTCAGCGGGATTATGCAGATTACACTGATGTGTAGAGAGTCGCTGCTGCAGCTTCATGTCCCAGATGATGTGATAGGCCCTTTGATGCCGTCACAGTGTGACGTCTACCGTTAGCCTGCTAATGCAGGAGAGGGATGAGCAGCCTGGTCCCTCAGAGAAAGACCTGAATGGACACTTCTCACCCTCCGCCTGAGCGCTGATGCTCCCTCTTGTCTGTTTTCTGCACCGTCAGCTGGAAATTGAGAACGAAGTCAACAACGAGATGGCCAACAGGATGTCCCTGTTCTACGCGGAACCCATGCCCATGATGAAAACGCTCAGCAAAGCAACCACCAACTTTGTGATGGAGGTGAGGCGTCTGTTGTTTATTTTTCCTCCTCGAGCCCAACGGTCACCTCCCGTTAACCCCGGCGTCATGTCGCCCTCCACAGAATAAAAGTCTTCCACTGGAGAAAACCACAGACTGTCTCAGCACCATGGCCAATGTGTGTAGAATCATGCTGGAGACGCCGTGAGTTCTCTCTCACACACACACACACACACACACACGCTAGCGTCTCTGAGATGAAGATGGAAGCTTCTCTGCTGCTGTTTTTCAGGGAGTATTCGAGTCGCTTCAGCAGCGAGGACACCCTCCTCTTCTGTATGAGGGTCATGGTGGGCGTCATCATCCTCTATGACCACGTCCACCCCAACGGAGTCTTCATCAAATCCTCCACGATAGATGTAAGGCGTGCCGCTGATTGCAGCTGGAACACAGACTCCCTAATGCGTGATTTCTGTTTCGTTATTCCTCCTCAGATCAAAAGTTCTCTAAAAGTCCTGAAGGATCAGCCTGCGGACAAAGTTGAAGGCCTCCTCAACGCCCTCAGGTTGGGGACGATTTGCTCTCGTTACCTTGCGTTAGTTAGCTTAGCACTTGCTGCCATGGTGCAGGCTAGTTTAGGAGTTGTGGGACTTTGAGCTGCGTACAGATGTGAAGAGCTGAAACTGAGCCTGTCTCTGCAGATACACCACGAAACACCTGAATGACGAGTCCACTCCCAAGAACATCTTGATGCTGCTCCAGTAATGTTTTTTTTAAAAACAGATATGAAGAGGATCAATGTTCTGACCTCAGATAAGATGTATATGTTTACATTATTTAAGTCTTGGTGTTGATACTTGTGTGTGCATAGTCATTCCCTCCAAACTTTAGAAACATTTGCAAAAGAAAGCACCAAACACGGATGTCGACAGCCGTCGCAGCACCAACGATGGACACCCATCAGCCTTATTTAAGTGAGCGGCACTTAGACGGGACTCAACAGAAAAACCCTTTCATCCTTTTTTCCTTTTTTTTTTCTCCATCTTGGTTTTTAAACTGTTTTTTTTTTTTTTTAAACCTTGTTTTTATGAGTGAAATCTGGATCCTGAAAAAAATGGGGATGAATTTGAGCAGATTCCTGCTTGTTAAATCAGGTCATTTCTTTTTCATGCAACATCCAACCTGTCAATTTTCCCATCTAAAATATACAAAATAAATATATAATATATTTCCTCCAACCAAAAAAAACCCCAAAACATTATTTTGAGAGGCTTCCTTCACACATTTCTTTAACTTTTTGCAAAGCCTCTGTGTTTTTTTTCCTTCTTTACTTTAAATACCATTTTAAAGGACTATTTCACCAGGAAAATCCCAGCGAGGCTCGTCACTTAAATTCAGATTTAATCTGTGGCGTGACTCTAATGGTGCCAACTGGGATTAAACTGATCGTGGTTCTTTTGCTCAGTGTTGCTCCCGAGGTTGGACAATCTTGTCATTCGGCTTTTGTGACGCTGCATTTATAGTTGAGTTATGTCTCATTTTTGCTGTAATCTCTGGATTCGATGGCGGGTCTGCAAAGAACCGCGTAAATACAGGGCTCCGTTGTTTTATAGAATGTCGTGATGCTGATGCCAACATTGCAACTGTGTAATCTCCAATATGACCAGTGTGGAAATGTCTGTGGCTTTAATGGAGCACAACATTGCCTTAACGACTCAAGTCAGTATTGCATTTTAATTCTGGAGCCATATTAAAGAGCGATTGACGGTAAACTTCAATTCCTTTCCAATAAATGAACACATCGTTTATCTAAAATTCAGTTTAGTCTTTTTGTTTAGTGATAAGAGCCATATTTGTTCTATGCAAAGATTAAGAAATGGCGGGACTATGATGCAGATATTCCTGTCTGAATGAAGTGGATTCCATCTGTCCTGCTGGACGTAACCGTTTTCTCCTCTTTGCCGATGATATGCTACTGTGTGTTGAATCAAAGCTAAACCTTTTCTTTCTGAAACTGACCATTGTTGTTTGATATTTTAGGAGTTCAGACTCGCCATTTATATAAATCTGGCGCTGGCTTTGTATTTCATAATAAATGGGATGTGTGGATTGGTAAATAAAATTGGTACATTTCTTATCTTTCTTTGTTTCTCCTCGTGATTTATTTACATAATGGGACAGGGCTGGCAATAGTTTCAACTTTTTTAAATGAGATTCATTTTGAGCTTAAATCGGTTGATCCGATTGACTCATAGCTGCGATATGGAAAAACACTGGAATTCTAGTTCTGCATATTTAATATTTAAAAAAATACTTCAACTCTAAAGCATTAAAAACGGATATTTCTGTTCTGGTAATACTTCAAAGTGCCGATAAAAGCCTTTCTAACAGGGTCACAAACCACGCGCAGCCTTCACTTTACTGCAGAATCAGTCGATTCAAGCTTATTAGTCCTCAACGCTCTTTCTTGCTCTGTGGTTACATCACATTCAGCCCTCAGGAATGAGGGAAACTCCTGTGGGACCCATCCAATGCCCTGAGTGCTGCTCATGCAGGGTACTGCCACGGTGGCCCGGGGCAAACCCCGGTGTTTGGCTGGGCTCCAAACGTCCTGGTCTCTCATTGGATGATTGTGGGTTCTGGCATCTATCGAGGGGGACATGAGTACAAAGTTAAATGTGTTGCTGTCAACTGACCCACGGTCAGGAACAAAAGTGTCGAGGTGTGTACGGCATCCCACCACCAGAGGGAGATAAACTGTTAGGGAGCGCTCTTGTGTCCCGTGTTTCCTTACATACGGTAATAGTTCCAGTGAGTGGTGGTGGCGCCCTCTGGCGGTGAGAGTCAAAGATTTTATCAGCCGGATGTTGAATAATCAGTTGGCTTTGTTCGCTCCAGAAAAATTCAAATAAATTAAGGATGGCTTCACCAAAGCCTGAATAATAAATACAGTCCTCCATCTCAGCCACTACCTCCCACGCGCGCGCCTTCATCAGCATAATGAGCCCGTCCCAACACCTCCCTCCCGCATCATTAACGCGCCTGTCTGTGTAAACGCTGCTCCATAATGCATGACGCCTGCTGGTCCCGCAGTCTCCAGGGAACCTTCCACGCATTTATCTAATTCCGTTTGGAGCCAGGAGGTCACGGTCACACCGGGGCTTTGGCGGCAGTGACAAATGGTGCGTGATTTGGCTGCGCAGGGTCTGTACATCTTCTCAGGTGGAGTCTCCTCCTTACGCTACCTGGGCAACGCTACGTTACAAAAAGGTTCCGCCTCAATTAGTTCCTGGCTTCAATTCACTGACACTGCCGGTCTTTTACATGTGTATCAAATAAATTAAATTAAAACAACAAAAGAGAGATTTCAGCTGGTTTAATCATAAAGCAAAAGTGGGTCTTTTAAAATGCTTCAGTGTGCAACTCTTCATCCATTCCCAGCTCGCATTACATCCCGGTTGGTGGCGATAGGGCGCCGTAAAAAGAAGAGTAGAGTTTTATTTTTAATCATTATTTTTTTTATTGCCACTACTGTGAACATTATTAGTGTAACTCAGTATTATTGCCGTTGTGTACAGGACGCACACGCACGCACGGGGGAGCTGTTTACCAAACCACCGTGGGGCCTTTGGAATGACGTCACCAGCTCCAATGGGTACAAATGTGTGCAGGTTCGACAACTTTAGCTTTCAAAAAAATCCAAATCGGGCTGAACTGATGGTGAGTCTCACCTATCAACGAGTTAATGTATTATTTTTGCTATATGCAGAAAGCTGAAACCTTCTGAAATTAATGTTGACATTTTATTAATCGAACTACAAAACGTGACGGAATTATTCAGCAAATATTTCATAGGGTTTTTTTTAAAAAAAAAACAACAAACTGCATATGTTTTAGTTTGCTCGTCCTGCTGTACAATATCATATCATAATCGAGAATCTGATCATTATTCTTAGTAAATAAAAATGAGTTGAGAGTCGCGTGAAGTTGCACAAACACACTGAACGTGACCGAAAACCAACTAAGAACTTTTAACTAAATGTAAGTAATGTAAACGTGTAACCATCAATAAAAGCTTTGATTCAGAGATATTCCGACATGTTTTAGTGGGTGTAAAATCAATAGTTTAAGCATTAATCAGTAGAATTCTAAACACGGCCTACTGAAAATTGAAATTAATTTTTCTTGTCACAAGTGAACTGCTGCAATGACATAAACGCGCCTCTTTTCCAAACATCTTTACCCATTTATCTGGGTATTATATCCTCACCCTAAACAACCCATGTTTCCCTTCATATATGGCAACTTAATCGAGATGCTTTTATTTTTACAGTCCTTCCCGGAAGTGGTGGGAACGCCGCGTGGTGACGCGGAGGGGGACAGCTCGCTGGGCGGAGGACGGAGGAGGAGGACGGGAGGAGCCGGGGAGGAACTCATTATTGTTGCCCACTTGGGAAGCACGGAGACGCCGTTCACACACGTGAACATCCAGGCTCCGTTTTCAGGTAAAGTTGCCTTTGTGTTTACCCAGTTTCGCTCGCGTTTATGAGCCGCGGGGTATCGGGGCAGAACGCGCCCCCGTCCCCGCCCGGCGCGGTGATAACACCGGCACGAAGGCTACAAATGCTCGTGATACCATCATTCAAGCAGCCGTCAGCTATTGTCTCCGCTGCCCGGACTGACGTTACTTCTCCCTTTTGATTTAAACATTATTATTTATTTAAACATTTTCTGGAGTGGCTCGCTAAGGTGGAACATTGAACGGTGAGACGGGACGGCTCTGCCGGGGTTTCAGCTGAACCCGCATTAATACCGATCATTTAGTGGGTAAATTTACCCCAGGAGGAGCCACTTGAATGTGACGCACAGGTAGGCGAAAAGAACCGAACCTTTTGGGACGGATCCCCCTCAGGATACATCTGCGTCTCCGACAAAGGCTGCATGAAAAATGTTACTGCGTGTCAGCGAATGGTGAAGGAGTAAACGTGGCCAACGTGGTCCAGAAACGGTTAAATTCAGTCATACTTTTAAACGTAGCCTTCTTGGAATGATGCGGAATGGGCGTTCAAGCAGATCTTTTCTCTCCACAGGCCAACATCATCCTCATCCTCATCCTCATCTTCCTCCTGAAGAGGCTGAGAGGGAGGAGTGCCAGCGCTGTGGTCACGTCGCTGCCTCTTAAAGGACGGCGGTGTCTCCGGGGCGATGGAGGACGTGTGAGACGCGGGAGCTGCTGACCAGAACACCCCCCCCCCCACAGATGGACGCGGCGGCCCTCTGTCACGGCCGTACTGGGCTGAGCTGAAGAGGCGGCCGGGCCGGAACGCCGCGCGCTCATCCTCTCCTCGTCCTAAGTGTTCTCGTCCTGTCCAGACGTCTCCCGGGTCTCCTCCCGCTCCGCTGCCGATCATGGGCCTCCTGTGGGCGCTGTCCGTCTCCATGCTCACGGCGTGCGTGGCCATTCCGATGGATGCGGCGGCGGGGAGCCACAGCCTGTTCACCTGTGAGCCCATCACGCTGCGCATGTGCCAGGCGCTGCCTTACAACGCCACCTTCATGCCCAACCTACTCAACCACTACGACCAGCAGACGGCCGCCCTCGCCATGGAGGTAGAGTATCTGCCGCCGTACCAGCCGCCGGCTCAGGCGTCTGTCCTTCACCGCCGTATTTGTCTCCAGATTATTTAACCTCAGGTCCTTCCTGCTTCAGAAGCTTTTCTCCGTCCTCTAAAGCCAAAAGCAGTAATTAAACCCACCTGAATCCAGGTTATTTTAGGTTTTTTTAGGTTTTATTTTTTTATCTGTTAAAAGGACATCAGATATTTTGAAGTAAATATGGTAAAAATATTTGGATTTGGAAGGAAAATTTCACTACATTTCTGTTTAATTTTAAATGCAATATTATGGATTTTTAAAAAAAAATATTAAAGACTATTTGAGACGCATCACGAGCGACGACGACGAACCATTTTTTTGGCCCCTAACGTTGATATTAAAAACCGATATTATAGCCTTTATCAGAAATTATTTAGTTTAAACATCCTCAGCCTTTTTAAAACATAACTAATGGTTATATATCTTTAATATATATCTATAATATCTTTTGGGGGCTCTTGATAGATTTCTTTGTCTGTAGAAAATGGTTCACATGCGCGGGGAACGCTGCGGCGGCGTGGAGGTGTGTGTGGAGGTGTGTGTGGCGGCGTGGAGGTGTGTGTGATGGCGTGAAGGTGTGTGTGGCGGCGTGAAGGTGTGTGTGGCGGCGTGGAGGTGTGTGTGACGGCGTGTTCTGTTCTGTTGCGATCCAGGTTTATCATCTAAAGTGACGGAGCAGCATTATTCATCATGCTGCTCCGTCCTCCTGAAGCCATTTTACACAACAGGGTTTCCAGAAGTTGGTCGATTGATTCCAAACTGTCGTCTCTTCGGCTTCTGCTCCGATGGCCGCCGCTGCGGCGCCGTCCTCTGTCAGACGCCCGGAGACCCGCAGCAGATGCGACCTGTTCTCCCTCCGTCCGGCTCTGCTGGCTGAACTCGCTTCCCCCGTCTTTATTTTAGTCTGTAGCTCTGTCACTGGTCCCCCAGTCTGTCCTGTTGCTGACCGTCTGTGTCAGCTGGGGGGGGGGGGTTGCGAAATTCCTGAGCGCTCGTCGGACTGTTTTAGCATCACATCTGCGGCGGCGCTAATGCTGCGTTTTAATGACGATGATTTCTCTCTTCGTTACCTTTGAGTTGAGGCGATTTGGGTCATTTCACTGTGGTGGTTTTAACCTGTTCATCAGTACAACTCTGCTTTGATGCTTTGATGTTAAATCTTCTGCATTTTCTGGGAACACCTGAGTCAAACATCGTTCAGAGGGTACCATCATGAGTGTGTGTGTGTGTGTGAGTGTGTGTGTGTGTGTGTGTGTGTGTGTGTGTGTGTGTTTTCACGTGAACAGAGAGAGGCACTTGTGTTTTAGACGGTGTTCACTTTGATTGGTCACGGACCCACAATTAAGTCTCTCTTAGCGGCTCATTGGCGTTGGAACGCCTCCGGTCTCCGGCCGACAGAGGCTACACCTCCAGGTTCTGGCTCTTGTTTCCCAGTTAACCCGCTCCGGATCCAGTTCATGGGAGAACTCGGGGGCTGTGAGATGTGGAGGGCAGCCAAATGGGAATTGACAGATGATTTAAAGGGAGCGGGGCGCGCTGAGCAGCCATGGTAATGATGATGAATGCTGCTCGGTGGAGGAGTCCCAGCGCCCGCTGCTCCTCGCCTCTGTCGGAGCCCCCCGACCTGTCGTCTCTCCCACTTTCTTTATTTCTCTCTCGCTTTTCAAGGGCTTTTCAAGGTTTTCCTTGTTTGGAGAAAATGGGCACAATTAGTTATATGGTTTTAAACGTTGCCGTCATTCGTTGCACTTTTCCCCGCGGGTCGTTTCTAACGTGCCGCTCAAAGGAATCATTTCATAAACAACCTTGCCCTCCGGTTTTTTCCACCGCTGACCGCCGGATGACCTCGCAGCTGAAGTGGGACGCTCGGCCTCGGGGCTGGGAATCGGCGGGTTCTCGTGCCATCCTCGCGCAGGATACGTGAGAGCGTGGCAGATTTAAATGGCATTAGGAGGAGGGAGAAAGGAGCCGGGCTAAAGCCGCCTTCTCCTGAGGTGCTGGAGGGAAAGATTCTGCTGCTTCACGCTTAATCGATTAGTCTGGGAAAACCTGGGCAAACTAAAGACAATTAACGCTGCTGACACAGGAAAACATCATCATTGGATCTGTTTCACGCCGTATCAATGTGGGGCGAACAGACCAGGAGAGACCGTTGATTTTTGTCATCTTTTTATTTAATGGAATTTTTTTTTTTGTAACATTTAAGCCAACGTTTTAGGAAAAATGAGCTATAATTTCAAATCCTTTGACTTTCATTTTTCTAAAGGCCACTAGCCACAATGTATGTTAGCGAGAGCGTTGGTGGCGAGAACATTTCTAAAGATGGCGAAGCTCAAAGAGGTTTATTCCATTCGAAGGACCCGGGCATTGAGGCCGAGGCTACGCTAGCAGAGCAAAGACAGGAGGCTAACGTGATGGTTAGGGACAACACGGGCTCGCGGCCCAGCGTTTCCTCGGTGCTCTCGATTTCATCTCATTGGGTTTGCGTCTCACAACGAACAACAAAGCCAACAGATCAAAGCTCGATTTGTTCGTCCTTTCAGGTCATTTAAATCGGCTGCTCGTCTCAGGTTCACGACATATTCAGACAAAATGTGTCATGTTACAGCCACCCCGATACTCCACCCAAACTGTGTGAATGGACCTGTGTGTGGGTGTGTGTGTCTGTGTGTGTGTGGCCACGCATGTGTGTATGGGTGTGTGTGGGGGAGAGATAGAGACAAAGTTCTATAAAATGCTGATAAAGCATTCTGATGGCTGCAGGGCTTTTGCTACTTTGAAAACTTAGCAAGTGAAGATGTCGCAGTGTTAACCATGCACACACACACACACACACACACACACACACACACGGTCTGATAAATCCTAGCCAGCGTGACCCAGGCTATAAAGGAGCCTGTTGTTTTATTTAATGTCCAACACCATGTTTATTGGCAGCAAACTGAAGGAGGAGCACATCCAGAGAGCAAGTCACTCGTCCGTGTGTGTGTGTGTGTGTGTGTGTGTGTGTGTGGGTGTGTGTGTTGTGTGTGCGTGCGCGTGTGTGTGTACCATTCTTAGCAGTGGATGACACGGCTGGCTCGGTCGACCCATCCCTCCTCTCTCACCCACTCTCAGAACACCCCCCTCCTCACCCCTCTCTTTTGTCCTCCCCTCCCCCCCAGTGCAGGGCTCACCCGTTGCCCAGGAAACAGTCTCAATTGTGCTGTTAACAAAGGCAGCAGAGGCTTTCTTGCCTCCCGGGAGGTGGTCCCCTCCGCCCCGCACCCTGACCTCCACCACCCTCGCACTCCTCCCTCCTCCCTCCTCCTCCTTGTCCTACTCCGCTGGTGATGCATCCCTCGTCGCCATGGCACTGAGCTTGGAAATCTGGAGAATTGGAATGGCAGCTAAAGGATAAAGGGGGACAGGGGGGAGCAGTGCAGGGAGAGGGGGTGGGTGTTGATTGGAAGAGGTATTTATTAAAGAGCACAGCAGCATCAGAGCTTCAGCAGCCACAGAATCTCTGCAGCAGAGCGCCAGCCGGCATTAAAAGCTAATTACGTTATTTGGAGAGTACACACACACACACACACACACACACACACACACACACACCCCTGATGCACGGCCTCTCAACTGGACCCATTAAAGTTTGATCTCAGGCAGTTTTTATCTGTGATGTTAAATCATCTGAGGTGAAACGGAGGTCAGGGTTCTTCTGATTTCCTTGAATCCCGACTGAGCTTTGGATGTGAACGCAAATACGCAGAAATATGCAAAACCGCATGTTTAATTAATCGAACTCGTGCTGACCTCCAGTTGAACTGTGAGATGAAACATTTCATGATTGTTGGGATCTGCCCTACTTTTTTCAGGTTGTTGATCTCCGTGTTTGGCCTATAAAGCTTTAATTCGGATGTATTTGAGCATTAATAACTGGTGGTATTGAGCTAAATAAACGTGCTGTAGAGTGGCACGCTGGTATACGTTGTCTCATTAAACTAAATAGTCATCAGGAGGAAATAAAGATTAGGAATTCAGCACAATTTCTGAGTCTTTATCTACAGTTTTGCCTCTCACATTTAGCTCCAAGTGTGGACTCGCCATTGAATCAACTCTCTCGTGAGCCAGCTTAAAACCTGCCTTCAGTGAATAGGAATTTAAACAGGAAATCCACAAACGTAGCAGTTTTTCCACCATAAAACTGGTAAGAAAATCCTTCAGAAACTCGTCTATAGCCAAGCTCAGAGGGCAAATCCAACATAAATGGTTGTTTTCTGTGCTCACCTCTGGGTTTTCTTGGCGTTTCTCATTAATTTGACCTCTGCTGAGCTCCTCTGAGGTCTGTCTGCGTGTGGGCAGCATATTTTCTGCATTTTCTGAGATGTTCTTTCTCCCATGAATGCATAATGAGTGCCGCAGTGAGCTAACATTAGCATACTACCACCTCCGGGCCCGTACTCGGTTATTACACGCTTGACGGCCGGCTTGTGGGGAGGAGGGGGGGCGCTGTGACAAACCCCTGGCCATTCATAGCACCAGCGCTTCACCAGCTGGTTCCAGCGAGGCCATTAAACATGGTGAATCCTGGCAGCCCCCAGACGTTAGCGTAGCCGAGTGTTGGTCCCATCCACAGAAACATGGCTGAATGGAGAATCTGAAGGGTTGGAGGAGGGGAGGATGGTGATGGAGTGGTGTAAAAATAGAAAAAACCTGCATGAATGCGAGCAGAAGTCGGTCCCTCTTTGAAGACCATGTGTTTGTTCAGCGTTCCCCGCGGTGTCCCGGGCCGGAGCACAATGCCGCTAACATGGAATTCTTTGGAGCGCTGCGGCATCCTGCAGGAATCAGAGGGGAAACGAGCCACTTTAGCTGCATCAGATCGTGTGAGGTGGTTAAACGAGGGAGACGGAGATGCTGGAGTCGCAGGACGCTCACAGCTGCAAAGCATCATGGGTAAAGAACAGGCCAGTTCAGGTCCTTCTGTTACTGCAGGGAAGAAGTCCTTTAAAATGTACGTTTACTTTCTCCTCATTTCACTAAAGTCCGCGACTGTTGTTGTTCAGAATAATGAACAATTTAAAATCAAACATTTTGTCAAATGTTTTAAAATTCATGGTAATGTTTTACATTTTTTGCACTTCTGTCTGACAAAAATATCCCCAAAATAATTTTCCTGAAAAGTCTGAGAAATGATGTGATGAGAAAATCAGTTAATAGTGATTAAAAGAATAACTTCAGTGGCACTGATCCTGTTTTAAATCCAGATTAATTAATTGGATATTGATCTGGTCAGAAGCAGCTCAGGACAAATAAACCTCACAAATAAATGCAACATTAGTAAAATAGCAGCATTAGCAGAGCAGTTTAAGATTATTCATGAAACAATTGAATATATAGAAACAGGACGTCGTTCTGTTTGAATATTTAAAGTGTATATTAACATATTTAAAGGCCGTTTCTACCCAAGCATTTAAATAAATGATAGAAAAACGTCTTTAAATAAAACTCATGAATTGTTGTTATCATTTAAAAAGTATTTTAAGCATCTTTCTTCACACAGAAACCAATTACTCCCCCTCCCACCACCTCCTCTTTGCCCCTCCCCCTCCCATTTGCCCCTTAGTCCTGCAATTGTCCCTTTTTGGGGTAGGTGGGGGTGGGTTACATCCTCGGTCACAGGTGTGGAGGCGACACCAGCAGAGAGGGCAGAAATGCACGTGTGTGTAAAGGAACATGTAACTACATCTCCACACACACACACACACACACACACACACACACACACACACACACACCTCCGTACAGCATTTGCATATTAACAACTTGCCCCGCAGATGCTTCCTGCCCCCCCCAGCTCAGTTCCTGCATGTGTGACACCATTATTGTGCGTCTGCACGGGTGTGTTAGCATGTAAATAATAAACTTCCGTTGGTGCTTCGGATTATGTGGACGTATGTTGGTGTGTGTCGGCCAGCCACAGCGTGGTCCTGCCAAAGACACAAAGGCCCTGTCACTGTGTGTGTGTGTGTGTGTGTGTGTGTGTTTGGGGGGGGGGGGCGTAGGAAAGAGGCCAGAGTTGTTTTTATGAATTGATTTCCAGAATCCGCCCGCTGGTCTCTTTGTGTCTCCGTGGTCGCGTGTTCACCCCCCCCACGTGTCTGTCTGCCTCCCCCCGCAGCCCTTCCATCCCATGGTGAACCTGCAGTGCTCCCCAGACCTCCGGATGTTCCTGTGCGCCCTCTACGCCCCCGTGTGCACCGAGTACGGGCGGATGACCTTGCCCTGCCGCCGCCTCTGCCTGCAGGCCCGCAGCGACTGCTACAAGCTCATGGACATGTTCGGTGTCAGCTGGCCCCAGGAGATGGACTGCAACAGGTTGGCACAACAGTCCAGACCCCCCCCCCCCCTCCCCCCGTAACGACCTCGGCAGCATCTGTTCTGAAGCAGCTTCCTCCATCTTAAATGGGTTTTAGGCAGAAAGCTGCTGGTTTTCCGCGTTTTCCCGCGGTACCAAATGAAGCTCTGTTCCCGCTCAGGTTCCCAGACTGCGACGAGCCCTACCCCCGCCTCGTGGACCTCCTGCCCACCTCCGGGGCGACGGAGTCCCCCGTGGCCGTCCAGCGGGACTACGGCTTCTGGTGCCCGCGGGAGCTGAAGATCGAGCCGGAGCTGGGCTACTCCTTCATGGGGGTGCGCGACTGCTCCCCGCCGTGCCCCAACATGTACTTCACGCGGGAGGAGCTGACCTTCACCCGCTACTTCATCGGGGTGGTGTCCATCGTCTGTCTGTCCGCCACCCTCTTCACCTTCCTCACCTTCCTCATCGACGTGTCGCGCTTCCGCTACCCGGAGCGGCCGATCATCTTCTACGCCGTCTGCTACATGATGGTGTCGCTGGTGTTCTTCCTGGGCTTCCTGCTGGAGGACAGGGTCTCCTGTAACGCCGCCAGTCCCGGGAAGTTCCGGGCTTCAACCGTCACCCAAGGATCTCACAATAAAGTAAGAGAGCCTGAACTTCCTGGGTCGTATTTTCATTCAACCTGCCAGCAGCCAACATGTCCGCCCCCCCTCCTCCTCGCCAGGCCTGCACGCTCCTTTTCATGGTGCTGTACTTCTTCACCATGGCCGGCAGCGTCTGGTGGGTCATTCTGACCATCACCTGGTTCCTGGCTGCCGTTCCCAAGTGGGGCAGCGAGGCAATAGAGAAGAAGGCTCTGCTGTTCCACGCCTGCGCCTGGGGCGTCCCCGGCATCCTCACCGTCAGCCTGCTCGCCATGAACAAGATCGAGGGCGACAGCGTCAGCGGCGTCTGCTTCGTGGGGCTCTACAACCTGACGGTGCTGCGCTGGTTCCTGCTGGTTCCGCTGGGCCTGGACGTCGTGGTGAGGATCGTTCCGGCTTTCCCGTCAGAGGCGAGAGAGAAAAGGTTTAACTCCGCCCACTCTCGTGTCGCGACAGGTGGGCGTGGCGCTGCTGCTGGCGGGTATAGCAGCTCTGAACCGGGTCCGAATGGAGATTCCACTGGAGAAGGAGAACCAGGTGAAACTGGTGAAGTTCATGATCCGGATCGCCATCTTCTCGGTCCTTTACCTGGTCCCCCTGCTGGCCGTGCTGGGATGTTACCTCTACGAGAACAGCTACCGGACCGTCTGGGAGACCACCTGGGTCCAAGAGAAGTGCCGAGAGTACCACATCCCCTGCCCCTACAAGGTAGAACACCGACCTCTGTGTGTGTGTGTGTGTGTGTGTGTGTGTGTGTGTGGCAGAATATTGGGTCATTGCTGTTTCAGATCTACACACACACACACACACACACACACACACACACACACACACACACCACACACACACACACACACCACACACACACACACACACACGGCTCTCAGTGCTGGGGGGCTGCAGCTGATGCCTGATGGCAGACGTTCCTGTAATGAGGATGTTCGTGGTCGCTGACTCTGTCAGCAACAGTAATGAGTCAGTGGACCTCTGAGCCTCAGGGCCGCTCATAACGAGGCCATCATGGTGTGTGTGTGTTTCCGTGTGTTTCCGTGTGTTTCCGTGTGTTTCTCTGCTTCACTGCTGCAGCTGCATCAGTGTTATTAATGCTGACTGTTCAGGGAGTTCTCAGCCCTCTTTTATCTTTCAACTTCTCGTTTTTACAGGAAGTCTCAATCTATTTGGGCTGTATCCATCTAAATAGATTCCGATTTTCCCTTCATTATTCCGTCATGGAGGCAGAACAATGTTTGTTGCAGCCTGTTCCCAGTGGCGTCTCACTGCTCATTTCCTGTGAGCTGCAGGTGGAGGACACCAGCCGTCCGGATCTGGGCCTGTTCCTGATCAAGTACGTGATGATGCTGATCGTAGGAATCCCGTCCGTCTTCTGGGTGGGCAGTAAGAAGACCTGCTTTGAGTGGGCCAGCTTCTTCCATGGCAAGAGATGTAAAAGGTATGAACACACACTCTCACACACACACACACACAGAACTTCATCCCATATGAGCAGCTCCGACCTTCTGAACCAGTTTAAAACCTTTGGTCACTATAAAGCTTCCTGCTGACCATAGAAACAGGAAGTGTGTGGATTCCTCCTGCCCCCCCATCCCCAATAACCCCCTCTGCCCCTCCTCCTCCTCGCCGCAGCGCCATGGTGAACGAGAGCCGCCAGGTCCTCCAGGAGCCCGACTTCGCCCAGCTGCTGCTCAGGGACCCCAACACGCCCATCGTGAGGAAGTCCCGGGGAACGTCCACCCAGGGAACGTCCACCCACGCCTCCTCCACCCACCTGGCCATGTTGGACGAGCCGCCCAGCGGGAGCACCAGCCGGGCCGGCTCGGTGCGCAGCTCCCGGTCTAAGCCCAGCAGCTACCACGGGAGCCTCCATCGCTCCCGGGACGGCAGGTGGGTCTCCTGGTTCTCCACGTTTCCGCCCGTCCAGCAGCTGACGTTCTTCTCCCACCCAGACACACGGCCTCCAGTTTCCGGGCCCTGGACGACCGCCTGCCTTACGGGAGCTTGCCTCGCCTGGACCAGTCCCACCAGTGCAGCACCGGTCGGCTGGACGGCCTCTCCCGCCACGCTTCCACCCAGCGGCTGGAGACTCAGTCCAGGCACAGCAGCATCAGGGACCTCAGCGGCGCCACCCAGACCGTCCTGTGCGTCCCCGGCAACGGCATCCACAGGGTCCTGGAGGAGGACGGAGGGATGGCCTAAAAAAACCTTCCCTAAAAGGGAATTTTAGATGGTTAAAGAATGTTTGAGGATCCACGTTGAAGCGAAGAGCGTGCGGCCACAGGAGGAGCGTAGATCCATGCCTTAATGTCCTCCCAGCTTTACTCCTCACGAGCTGATCCCAAAACCTGGAGTCCAACAGTTTACAGAACTATGAAGGCTTTTTCCAGACGCTTCCGAGCCGCTCCCACATGAGGTTCTGAAGCTTATCCGAACCGCTGAAAACCTTCTAGATGTTTCCTAAATGTGACCACTGCAGCTTTTTCCTTTTTAAATAAGAGTTAGGTGTGTGCTGTAAATAAGAATAAACCAGGAAGGGCTGAAACAAGAACCTGAATCCAAACTCCTGCCTTACATCCACCTTCAAACCTGTTTTTCCCTGGAAGGAATTCCTGGAGCGACTAAATAGGAAAGCTGGAGAAACATTTGCCTGCACGTCTGAGCAAAATGGCGCCCTTAATAACACACCCGCCGTCTGCCGGAGAGGGAAGCGAAACGTCCACCTGAGCCGGTGGAGATCCCAGCTCAGCTCGTCCCGTTCCGGACCGTGACGCCACGTTGGTCCACAGACTGGATCCTATTTCAGAATGTGTCCTTAATGTACAGCTGCTGTAAACTGTTACCGTAGTTACGCCCCAACTCCACGTCAGGTCGCTCGCCGTGTGCTGGCTTATTTCCGGTTCCAGCGTGTCAAATGGCTTCTGCCGTATTTTCCGTCCACATGTCAGGCGAGCGCCACCTAGTGGTGGTGCCGTAGATAAACATCCGTACAGCTCAGACCTGCCTGGTCTCTACCTTAGAATATTTGTGTGTAGATATAAAAACCAAACTTGTGTTGTTCATTTGTAATAAAGTTGTTTTTTTAGAGAACGGTTAATTTGCTGCTGCGTTAATAAGCACACGTTGAGACGCAGGTTTGGATCTGTAACACCCTCCGCTTTATTGAAATACATCGGAGTCAGGTTAATATGAGTTCCCCACACGAGTGTGGCAGCCAGTTCCATACATTATTCCTTGGTTTGACCTTACACCTTAAATATTTTTAAATTTTTTTGTGCAAAAGAGAATCTACATCACCTGTAGTGGGTTATCCTCAGTAAAACGCCCAAACCAATCCAAAAAAATAGCAAATCCAGATAAACCAAACCGGGGAAAAAAACAAATGATTACATCTATAACATGCAAAACTGTACAAATTATTACAAAGCAAACCTAGAAAAGAGTGTAATATGATATGAAAGAAATAATATAGAAGGTACTGAAGATAAGACCTCACTGAAATGCAAAAGGCGTCTGAATTGTGTAGAGATGGCACCTGCCACGGCGTCTCTTCGTCCTCGCGTCTCCTTCCTGCCACAAACACGTTACGCCACTCCTCGTCCATCCGTCACCCACTTCGGCTAAAGTTATTCATTGGTTCTGACATTTCCTGAGTTTTCTCCTCAAGCCGGGATTGGTTACGATCTTTTGATTTTCTGTACAATAACGGCCGACCATAAAAGCCCCGCCGAGACTCCGCCCACTCATACATTCTACAGGAGGAACTTAACGAGCTTTAAAAAAAAAGAGTTTGGTCGCTCCTCTTAATTCGGATAAAACGGAATAGCTAAAACTCTGGAATGGGTTGTTTCAGTCTGTTGTTGCGCTTCAAAGGGGGGAATGATGGCAGGAATTAGGGTTTCATCCGTTCGGAGCTGCTTTAAAGAGCCGGAGCTGTGGAATAAAGACGGAACAACGCTCGACGTTAAGCGTCGTCTTGGTGACGAAGGCGAGGGTCAACAACTCGAGCGGTAATAAATTATCCGTAAACTCCGTGAGATCAATAGAGGTAACAGTTTTTAGCAGCCAGGAGCTTTTTCCATCCATGGGGGGAACATGTTTACATTCTCATTTAGTGTTTTCATCTTTAAGCTCTTTGATCATCAAAGAGTTTGGGCCTGGCGTGTTTCCGTTCTGGGAGTTGGGACACGTGTTCGGAGGTGAAGCCAGTAAAAACGGCACCTGTGAGATAAAGGATAAAGTTCACGCTACAGTTCGGGCAGTCGATCGGCACTCGAATGGAAGCAGTGGCGGGAAGAAAAAAGTGGCAAACGTACGTATAAAAAATTAAAATCAATCATAAAAAAAAAAAGGAAAGTGGTTAAAAATGGCTTTTCCGTGTCAACATAACCAAAAATCACTCCCAAAAAAAAAAAGGATTTTTTTCTTACCGTTGCTCTGCGATATTTTATATATTACTCTACTCTGAACTTATGTACACTGACGTGAACCTGCGAGCTGCTGGGTTTCGTGAGGAACGTCTACGCTACGGCGACGGCGGTGGGTGATGTCGCTCGCCACCGACGAGGGAGAAGAGTCGGTGGCGACAGAGCCGGCGTCCTTCCCGACGCTGCTGAGGATGGAACCCAAAAGGAACAGAAGTCACAGCAAAAATGAGCGAAAAGAACAATTCCCCCTCTTCGTTTTTAGCTTTTTTGTAGCGGTTTGGGGTCGGTTGGTTTTCTCGCAGCGCCCGAAGCGTCCGAGGGGAGCGAGTCCGACTCGGGTCGTGAAGCAAAACCTGATAAATAAATTAAAACATCCCCTAAAACCCGAAGGGTCTATGTACACGTAGAAATCGCTCTTCTTCTGTTGCATTGTGATGTTTGAGTCTCTGAGTGGGTCGGGAGGGGGGGGGGGGGGGGGGGGGGGGGCTGTGGTCGGACCGGTCCCGCCTCCCTGACGGGTTTCTGCTTCCTATATAGTTCAATCATCGGCGCCCGCGTGGACCGACGTCGGCGAGCCCCCTCCTGTCAGAGCCATCCTGGAAGCACGATGACACAGACTGGGACCAACGTTCATCAGGAGGTGCAGTTCTCTGGGCGGGAATGGGGGGGGGAGTGGCGATGCAAGAGGCGGTGGCGCAGGTGAGGAAGAGGAAGGGGGCGGAGTCCTGCGACCACCTCATGTGTCCCAGGCCATCCGGTCTGTGCTCTCCAGGGACAGGGATTTTGTTTTGTGCGGGGAGGCGGGGCTTGGCGGGCTGCTGAAGGTGGAGCTGTTGGAGGCCGTGGAGTGACGGGGGGAGTCCGAGTCCTGCGGGGGGGGGGGGGAGAAAAGAGCGCGAATTAGCGTGGAAATTGATTCAAGTTTAGCTTAAAGTTTCTGCAACATGACTGACGGGAAGTGACAACAAACACAGACGTGCAGGTGTGCTGGACCATCCAGGACTTCCCAGGACCCCCCCCCGACCCCGAGGCTAACCCCGCACCAGGTCTGATCAGTACGGCACCAGCCAAAATGTCCCCACTTCACTAGTAGAATACGCACACTCACACTGGTCCCTAAGCTATGAAAGCCCATTTCTCCCAATGTGGTTAAAAGAGGAAAAAAGCTGGAGAGAAAAACAAGCAACACAAAATGAGGATCAATCCCAATGCTGATCTCATTAACAGGAGACCTGGTCTGGATGACCTCTTAACCAGCTCAGCAGAGGCGGGGCTTCCAGGCCGGACGCCAGCGTCCCCGTGACTTCATGCATCCAGGCCGGGATGATTCCTCACAGACGCCGAAGGCCACGATAATAACACGTGTTATTATCACTACACAAGCTCTGTGATCAGCCGGGTGGGTGATGGGCAGATGCTACATGTCCAGGCAGCGGCGAGGCGGCGCTCACGGCGGCGCCGGCCGATGGTCTGTATGACCGAGACGGTGCAGCAGTGGGGGTGGAGGTGGGGGGGCTCAGCCGGAGAGTCTCGTGTGTAAAAGCACGTCATGCTGCACACGCACTGATCACACCCTGTGTGTGTGTGTGTGTGTGCGTGTGTGTGTGTGCGTGTGTGTGTGTGTGTGTGTGTGTGTGTGCGTGTGTGTGTGCGCTCTGAGCGCGGCGGTGCTCCTGGGTGTGTGTTTGCTTGCTTGTTGACGTTACCTTCATCTTACTAAGCAGGGTCCTTAAAGCCCTTTTCAGATCGGGGGTCTTCTCGGAGGGGGAGACGGCCTGCCACTGCAGAGGAGAGTTCACACTCAGCACCCAGCCCTCAGACAACATGCCGGGGGGGGGGGGGGATGGGATGGAGATGGGGAACCACAGGACTCTGGGGGGGGTGGATGAGGGGTGAACTGCTGGATCCTGTCGTCCCCTCGGGCAGCGCCGGTTACCTCACGTCACACATGAGCTAATGAGGCCTCGCGGAGAGACTAGAAGCTCTGGGTGCTAGTCAAGGGGCGGGGTGGGGGGGCCCGCACCCCCCCATCCTCCCTGAGGCCAGGATGTTCAGGATTGATGGGAACATTGAGAGTGGTTTTTACAGATGGAGCAAATCTAAAATCTAAAACAGTCGTGATACAGGAGCTGATGCTGGGGGGGGGCACAGGTCCCATCAGACGGCAACGTGGTCGCGGTTCCAAAAACGCTGCATTACAAAGACGAGGCATCAGCGCCGAAACGGAGGCTTACTTAGCATCAACGCCCCCCCCCTGACCAAAGTTTAGGCTCCCTTTGATGCGTCGTCTTTGCGCCCTCGTGTTCACTATCAACCTGACTGGTTCAGTTAGTTGGGGGGGGGCACTCACTGACCTCTCTGTCGAACTGCGAGAGCGGCGCGTCCCCACAGTCCATCCCTCCTCCGGAGGACAGCGAGCTCTCCGACGGGGACGTCATGGTCTGGCGTTTGGAGCTGTAGCTGCCCCCCGACAGCTCCCTGCGCAGAGCGCTGCCGTTCTGGGAGGACGAGCCTGGGGACAGCAGAGAGACCAGCATGAGGCGCCGCCCGCCGCCCCCCGGGGGGCCCATGGCGTCCCCATACTCACGGATGCCCAGACCGCTGCTGGCGCTCATGGAGCGTCCCGGCTCGGCCCGGTTCTTGGTGATGGAGGGGATGCTGACCGATCCGCTGAAGCCGGCGCGGCTCTCCTGAACACGGACGTTCTGGAGCGAAGGGAAAACACACGGAGGACGGGGGTGAGAACGGGGTCGCGTTCCGGGCTCTGCTCGTCCGTCGGGGCTCCTACCATGGGCAGGTCCTTGAGGATCTGGATCCCATCTCCTGGTCCCATGTGGGCCACGTGGTTGAAGTTGGTGGGGTTGGAGATGAGCTTGTTCCTCATCTCTGGATCTCGCAGCATTTCTCTGGACACAAACACACGGAGGTGAACCGCCGGAGAGGAGCCTTTGATCTTTGATCTCCACACAATCCGGGAATCCTAATGTGACAGCGTCACCGGTGATCTACCTCCTCTGCTGCAGCCGCTCTTCCTCCGGAACCCTGAAGGAGAAGCGCCTCTTGTTGTTCATGCTGCGCACCATCTGCTTCCTGCTGTTGTCTGACGTCTCTGGAACCACCAGCTCGTCCCCCTCTGGAAGATGACAACAGAGGCTTCAGGCGTGTTTACACGGCCGACTACAAAGTGTTGCAAATCCGCTCCAGCCTGTCACGAAGGAACAGCTGGAATGGCGACGCTTCGGAACAAACGAGAACGACTTCCCATCGAATCCGAGTTTTAAAAGAGCCGGAAAATTCACCAATGAGGGAGGAAAGTGGTAATCAAGAGGCTGGTCGGTGTGGTAGGTGGAGGATGACTTCAGTAACAGGAATTTGGGATTTGTAATTGTTTTCGTCCTGCCTGCACCTTTTCCAGTGACCTGCTGGAAAATTCTTACCAGCCATCTTGTTTCTGAAGTAGATGAGTCGGACCGTCTCCAGTCCCAGCAGGTTCAGAGATCCGTCCACGTTCAGAGGTCGCACCTGAGGGGGGGGGGGGAATTAATAATAACCTCGTCACATTTAAACGATCCTATCAGTTTTAGGTGAATAATTAAAAACGATCCCGATCTGGTCCAGCAGGTGGCGCCAGAGAAGAGCCACTGACCTTCTTCAGAGGGATGGTCTGGATCCACTCCATGTTGTTGACGTCAAACACGTCCACGGCGTTCTCGCTGTGCACCGACAGGTAGGGGGCGTTGTAACCTGGACAACAGGACAGCGTCTCATCAGCACCGCTCACAATGACCACCGGGGGACGTGCGCTCGCTCACTCACAGGCTGCGTTGGGGATCGCCGGCCACATGAGCTCCTGCTGGCGCGACCTTCGACCCTGAGAGTCCACGTACACGCCGATGGAACTGAAGCACAGCAGCAGCTCCTTGCTGGAGATTTCCACAGCGCAGAGGGCGTCCAGGCTCTGCTGGGGGATGAAGGCCAGGGTGTGGTCCTCTGGGTGGAGCAGGCTGACGGGGGACACGTCCCCGTGGACGCTGTGGACAGGACAGGTGTATTAGGTCACCTTCTGCAGACAGCAAAGATGAAGCACCTGTTGAAGGAGCACCTGTAGCGGATGAAGCCCGACTGATAGCCGACGTAGAGCCTCTCGCTGAGCAGCCCCATCCACTGGACGCTGCCCGGGGCCTGCAGCTCTCGCAGGCGGCGGTGGCGAGCTTTACCTTTATTCACCTGCGGAACAACAAGCGCTGGGCTCAGGGGGAGAGAAGAGCAGACCCGCGTGGGGGTGAGGGCCACTGACCTCGTAGCAGATGATCTGTCTCTTCATGGCCACGCAGAGGCAGGTGAGCGAGCCGCCGCGCACCTGGCCCGAGGCGATGGTCTGGCAGCCTTTCGTCTCCGCCAGCTTGTAGGAATCAGTCTCACGGCCGTCCAGCGCCTGGGTCGGGAAGAGGCGGACGTGGCGGTTCCGGCCAGAGATGACGGCCAGCAGCTGCTCCTGCAGCATCAGGTCGATGTGATGCACCTTCTTGTTGTCCCCCACACGGATAATTTCTGGGGGGAAGACACGGCGAGACATTTAGTAAGGTGATTTCCATCTGTCAGTCCAGCTGCTAACAGGCCGTTACCGTCTTTGGTGACGTGGACGACAAAAAGACCTTCCTCGTTGCCCAGGGCGACACGCTCGTGATCTGTGGGAGGAGTCAGAGTGAGGACAGACGGACGGGACAGAGGCCATGCGAGTGCACCGATGCCCACCTATGATGGCGGCCGACTGCGTGGTCTTGATGAGGGGCAGCGTGCTGTCGTACGCCTCCTTGGGGACGTACACAAAACGGTCCTTCAGTTTATTTTTCTTGAGGATTCGGTGGAGCTCGTTGAGGAGGCCCACCCACTTGTTCCTGTCCTGGTCGCTGTCGGCCAGGATGAGGATGGAGGGCTTGTGGCTGCTGGAGGGGGAGAGCTGGGACGCCGTCACCTGAGGGAGGGGAGCAGACGTGGCGGTCAGAGGTCAGAGGTTACCGGAGACTCCTGTGCGTGGGGGCGGAGGAGGACTCACTCTGAATATACAGGGGATGTCTTTGCGGCTGGCGTGGATGACATCGGAGGCCAGGACAGAACTGACAGAGAACTCTTCGTCCCTGGAAGAGGAGAGCAAAACGGCGGCGTGAACGGACGTCTTTGCGCTTCTGAGTAAACGCCAGACCCGATCCTGGAAGCTCCTCCCACCTCATGTCTATGACCTGGCTGACCACCACGCTGGGCTGCGTCGCTTTGCCTTCCCCCAGCTCGTAGAGGAAGAGTTTGAAGTCACAGACCACGGCCATGGCCCTCTGCCAGCCCTTCTTCACCCCCGTCGGCTTTGGCACCTGAATTTAAAAGAATAAAAGACACTTTTTGAGTGTTGCCTTTCTTCGTGTCCCGTCAGCGTTAATCCACAGAAACATTCTCACCCTGACGTGGCCTTCGTACACAGTCCCGATCCCCCTCTGGGGGTCGATGCCGAGCGGGCCCTTGGTCTGATCTGGGGGCACAGGACACACCGCCGGAGCCTTGTCCGCGCACGTCACATGGCAGGAGAAGTTACACACTGGAAGCAGGAGGCAGATGAGACAGATCAGAGTTGTGACTGGGTTTACTGGGAGATCCCCCCCCCCCTGAAGCCCCGGTCCTCACCTTCACAGGTGCAGCCCTGACGGATGAGCCCCACCATCAGCGACGTGCAGCGGTTACACTTGGTGGGCGTGTTGAAGGTCTTCACCACGAACTGATGTGCTTTGGACTGCAGCGACGACAGCGTTCAGCATTCACACACACGGCAGCAGATCTGCGGTCACGCGCGATTCAACAATGACTGACCTTTGGAGAGGAGCGCCCGATACTGCCGTACCCCCCCGAGCGCATGGTGGGGGTCTGGGCTGCACGCGGAGGGTGGTCTATCAGCTGTCATGGAAACACACACAGGTTCAGAACCTTTACAAAAACCTTTAAAAATTACATTTAACGACCGGACAAGTGTTTGGCGGTTTCTTTATTTAGACCTGAAACCGTCGTCTCTTCCAACCGGCACGTTTGTTTACACCTTCAACAACAGTCGGTCACGTTGTTCTCCTCTAATTGGACTTTTTACATTTCTCCATAATTGCAGCCGCGGTAACGGAGGCTGAAATGCTCCACAGAGTCTGGAAAATGCCCCTAAACGTGTTACGATGCAACTTTTTGGTCTTGGTTGCCAAGACAACAGAGTTTCTTCCCGTAGGACTCAACCCAGGAACTAAAGCAACATTTTGGTCCAATCGCAGCACAAAATATGTGACCTCAAAGCAGCATGTCTGCGTGCCGGGACGTGAGAGACTAAGTATTGGATTATATGACGGGTCGGGAACCTCTGACCTCTGTGGGCTCCATGTCGCTGGCCATGGAGGGAGAGCGCGAGCGGGACTTGAGGTGAGACTTTGGGTCGTCTTCTCGGGATGGAGTGTTGGGGTGGGTGAAGTTATCCATGGAGTCCACCTGAGAGGACAGAGGCAGAGTGGAGGGAGGCAGTGATGAGTGAGAAAGCATGAGAAATGAATATCGGAAGAGGATGGGAAAGGACAGAAAAAGCCATGAGAAGGAGGAATAGAGAAGGAATCACGGTTAGTAAAGGCAGAGGACAACGTGCAGAAGCTAAACGGCCATTACAGAGAAATGGAAGACGGGATAAACAGATGTTGTGGTCTCTGCTGGACCACCACAACGTGACTGCCACCCACAGGATAACACAGCCACACGCTATCCATGCTAATTCCAGAAACCACAAACGCACAGCATTCATCATGCGCGGCTGCTGAAAAAAGCGACACCGAAAAATAAAAATAAAAAACAACACAGACAACAACAAACACCCGTGCCAGAGAAAACACGAGAGTTCCAGTTTTCCAGAGCCCTGTCATGCAGTCGGACCACAGGAGACACACGGAGGGAGTGAACAAGGAAGCCACGGGGACAGCACGGCACATTCAGACACAAAAATCAGTGATCTGAGAGAGCAGGGATGGTGCTTACACGTCTGCCTTTGCTAGCTGGGCCGACGGATGGCGAGCGCTTGAGTGGCAGAGAAAGAGAGCGGCAGAGACAGATGAACGTGTGTTAGAGAGGCTGAAAACACTTCAACAGTCTGAAGGAGAACGCCAACGTTGGCGTCGGTGACATCAGCAACAGCAATTACAAATCCGTTGATATTCTGTAATTGTCAGGTGTGTTTATGACTTCTGTCCACCGGGGCCGAGGAGGAGCTTCCGTTGTTGGAAACACGGGGAAAAAAACAAGGTGATAAAAAAGGAAACACCTGGAAAACAAGGAGCTGGTGGAGCACAATGAGGAAAAATATAAACACAAGAAGCTACACATGATTCTGAGATGCTAGTTTGTAGTTTTATACAGCTGGAGCATTATTTGAGCCAAGCTAGGCCGAGCCATTCCATTAGCTTCCTAGCCGGCTCACAACTAGCACGCTGCTAAATAAAATGCACAACGCTGCAAAAATCGTCACTCATATCAAAATTCCCTTTGAAAATTTGTCATCTAAATGCAGAAAAACTGATTTAAAAATGCAAATAACAGCTACATCTGGTGACTGTTTTGCTTTCTAGTGTTTTTTTGTTTTTTTTTAAAATACTTTTTCATTATTTAAAATGGCCAAACTGACATTTCTTGCAGTGTTTGTGCTGAGTTTCAGTTGTTGATGCAGAATCTTTTGGACAGATCGTCTCAGCTACTGTTACAGACACACACTCATCTTACAAACTTACGTCTTCCCAAAACTCTATTAAAGAAGATGAGGATGAAGAATAAGAGTCCTGGTGAACCAGTGAATGAAGCAAGAAAGAAACAAAAACATTGGTCTGAACAAAACGGCAACAGAAAGAAGAAAAAGCACAGGCGAGTTTTCGGTTCAGAGGAGGAACTTACATCGAACTGGTCCAGCGCTGAGGTGGGGGCGTTGAGGAAAGCCAGGAAGGAATTCTGGGAATCCTGGTGCTTGACACCTACAGACACCAGACAAATAATACAACTGCAAGTTTAAAACCATCAAAGAGGGTTTAAACTCAGGCGGTCACAGGACGGCTCAGAGGCCAGGGCGGCCCCACGTGACCCGTTTCCACTCTACCTCGTCGTAGTCGCAGCTCCTCCGTCTCTTTCTTCAACCTGTCGATCTCAGCCAGCAGCTCCTGGTTCTTACTCTCCATATCCTGCAGTTTACTGGTAAACCCCGACAAAAGCGTCAATCATGCGTCGGATGTTTGAGGTGTTGCTGTTCTGTTGCCAGTAACGGCGTTAGCGTACCATTCTGTAGAGATGTTGCCTGCTTTGACTTTGTTCAGCTCGTCCTGGATGCCCTGCTTGGCTCTGATCTCAGCATCCAGAGCCGACTGCAGCTCCAGACGCGCCGACATGTCCAGCTTGGCGAAACGGCGCATCTTCCATGGCATGTCCTGAGATAGGTACAGATAGGTGTCAACACCACAGGTACATAACAGGACAGTTACTGAGTGAGAGCGCGTGTGTGTGTGTGTGTGTGTGTTCGTGTGTGTTCACCGTTGCTCTCGCGCCGAGGCTGGTGTTTCTGAGACCCTCCAGCTCTTCTGTCATTTTCGTGGCCAGAGCCTGCAGGTAACCTCGAGCATCCTTCTCATCACTCACCCTGCCGCAAACACACATTTGCATTTAGACATGCACAAATAAAACACCCTGTTTGAGACAACACCCCGGTGTGTGTTCTAAAGCTGCTCACACACAGGATATAGCTAACTTTAATCACATATCCTTTGCACTCAGTAGTTCCGGCACAAACGCACACTGACTTTCACTTGTATACACACTTTTTTATTAAACACAGACGCGCTTTAAAAAAAAGTTCCTGTTTCCGTGTTTAAACAGTATGTTGCAGTAGTTCATCATCTCCACCAGAGGGCAGCATCAACATCTCTAAATTAATTAGTGTATTTTTGGACCGCTGAATGTTTGTGTGTGTGTGTGTGTGTGTGTGTGTGTAATCTGCAGTATGTGAAGACTGCAGCCTCTTCCAGCAGAGGGAAGCTGGGCAGCTGACACCTCGCCAGCTGCTCAGGGAAGTGATCTGAGAGGAAGGGCAGGTCTGCGAGCCCTCAGGTCCTCGCTGGCATTACAGAAATGTTGCAGCCACCCAACTGCACAAGTCAGGAGTGTGTTTGGGTGTCTCAGCAAGTTGTTTGACGGAGTGCACATGTGTGCGTCTCACCATTGGATGATTTCTGTGATCTGAGCCTCCCAGTGAGCGACGCTCTCCTTCTTGTCGGCGAGTTCCCTCATCTCGTCCTCCAGCTGCCTGTTGGAGCTGCTCACCTTCTCAAACATGCTGGTGAGCTGAGAGGAGACAGAAGAAGCACAGAGTTAGTCTTTATACACCTCCTGCTTCCTCAGAGTTTAGTTTGTGACTCTGGTATTTCCCGATCTCCATTTTTAATTTCTGAACAATAAAGATGCAGACGTCAGTCAAATAAAGGACACATGAGCTCCTGTTGGAGGCTGAACACGACAACTGTGCTGAGGTGTGAAATAAATCACCAGGCTGCTGCAGACTGTATCAGATTTAACAGCCAGGCCCCTCCTGCAGAGGCATCGCAGCGTTTTCCTGAATCACTAAATATAAACAGAATCGCTTGTAATTTGGTCATTTCTTTAAACCATGGAGCTGGTTAAAAATCAAAATAACATCTGGCACAAAAAGACTCGGTCAAACGTTATCGAGAAGATGATTCCTCATAGAAAATACTGCATCTACGAGGCTTTTAGGAAAAGTCTGTGGAGCCGAGAGGCCGGACTTTAATCCCTGATTTGAGCGCCACCAGTCTAAAATGTAAAAGTTGCTTTAAAAGCCAAAACAGAATAAGGAAACCAAGCTGGAAGCTGATAGAAGTCCGAGAGTTTTCACGCATAAATCAAGTATAGACACTAAAACATGTGCACAGACGGGTCTAATCTCCCTTGATGGCTTAAGCTTTTCCAAACATCGTTCCTCAGGATGTGAAATAACAGAATAACACTCCGGCTGTAACCTGCCATCACTCCGGTGGCTCCCACGTTCCCGCCGCTTCGTCCAGATATTTTCTGCTTTTATCAGACTTTGAAAACAAAACGCAGACACTTTGTTCCAAACGTGCCTCCCACCGCCACAGCACCAAATCCTACTGGAAGTCTTTCTGAACTTCCAAAGTCAACAGAGCGTCGCTGTTTTTATGGTGGGTATTTAACAGTGATTTCTTTGGCGTAGCCGGGAGGTGCAGGGTGGGGGCAAGAATGTGATGACAGGGTTTGGGCCAGACCGGTGGGGTAACCTGGGGTCAGGGAAACGTGTGCCTACATCCTCTGTGTGTGTGTGTGTGTGTGTGTGTGTGTGTGTGTGTGTGTGTGTGTGCCACCAGCTGCGAAAGCAAGACAAACCTGTTCTAAATGTGAGTGTTTTCATTATTTTGAGCATATCTGAACAAATATTTTACCTTATCCAGCTCACTCGACAGCTTCTTGTTTTCCTCGGTGAGGTGGGTTCTTTCCCGCTCGTACTTCTCCTTGAAGTCGGCCTCGAACTCTTCACGCTCGCTTTGACTGGAGAGCAGAATCGGAGACAAAGGTGAAGTAGTGGCGGCAGGAGACTGCAGTTCGTTTATTCTATATCCTGAATTCACAGCTGCAAAGTTAATTCCTTTAATCTTTCAACAATGGGACTTTATTCAGAGATTCTGAGGTGGGGGGGCAGCTGCTCTGAGCTGTCACTTTACATTACAGGACCATAAATCTAAAGGAGGGGGAAAATATGAAAAACCCAATCAAAGGCTCAGCTGACCTCCCGCCTGCCCCCATGTGGATCTGCATATTTCCCAAATTCAAACATTATTCAGCCCAAACACATTAATGCAGTTAGAGTCTGATCCAGTAGCCTTTGAACGTGATTTAGAAAGTAGTGAGAAGAACATGAGAGGAAGGGCAGATGGGCAGCAGGCTACACAAACACCGCTCTAAAGCTCACCTCAAAACACCAGATTTCATTAAAATTCCACTAAAGCAGCAGTTCTCAGAACAGGATCTGATGCCCCCAGTACCAACCAGGAGCTCAGCAAGACAAATACAGCCTTCGTGTTCTGGTATTTAATATTTTTTATAGAATGACAAAGACGAGTGACACGAGGACACATGGATGGGTGGAAACAAGAGAACTAAAAGAGATATGAGCTTCAATTAAACGGAAATTACCTGATGCAATGATGACTGAAAAGAACAATGAAGGACACAAATATTGAGGCTGCAATAATGTAGATACCATAAAACAGGATTCATTTGTTTTGATGAGAACATGATGCAGAAATGGACTTAAGTACCTCTCACGGCGCGTTTTCTCCAGCTTGTCTTTGAGAACCAGGACCTCCTTCTGGAGAGCAAGGTGTTGGCTCTCTGCGTCTCGCAGCTCTTTGCGCAGAGCCTTCAGCTCGGCGCTGTGCTGGGCTTCCCTGCGCGCCAGCTCCTCCTCGTACAGCAGCGTCTTCTTCTCCAAGTCTCCACGCAGGCGTCCCACCTCCTGAGCCTGGTCCACAGAGGTCGGGGCTGTGGAGGAGCCAGCCTGCTTCAACTGGGTGGAGGAGAAGATGTGGTGTTAACATCCTCCGTACCAGAACCCACACCAGGTCTGATGAGGACACGCTGGCTACAGAGTCGCCTGTTTGCCCACTTACCTTCAGACGTTCCAGCTCTTCCTCCAGCTGTCGGCTGTACTGCTCGTTTCGCTCCCTCAGCTTCCTCTCTTTCTGAGTCTCCACTGACTGCTCCTCTGCCTGGGATTCCATCTGATATATGGATGGGATGATAAATGACTATTTTCCCTTATACCCATTTCAGAATAGGTTCCTACTGTGCACAATAAACTGAAACAAACTAAAGTGGGAGCATCAGCACATCAGAAATCTATCTATAAAAATGGTGCAATTTGTAACCGATTTTTAATATAACATGACATTAGGAGGCCAATTTTTGCATTCTCTGCTCCAAAAAATAAAGACCAAAGCTCCAGGATGGAGCAACTCAAACGCGTTGCAAGTATTTAACTGGTAAATTACAAGTTGCACCATCAACAGAGCTCTTCAGGTCCTTACAAAAGGTGCCAGTGATAACTGGAAAGTACAGAAGTGTCAACCAACCAATAAGCAGGAGATAACGGGGGGGTTCTACCAACCACGGGGGTTCTACTCTACCTCCTTCTTCGCCCTCTCTGCCTTCCGCACCTCAAGGCGGAGAGCCTCGACCTTCTGAGTCTGGCTCTCTATCTCCTCCTCCTTGTCACGCAGCTGCCGAGCTAAGCGCTGTTTGGCTGACCTGGGAGGAGCAGCAGGATGGAGGCATTACATTTAGCTTTGTAACAGGTGTATTACAATAATATTAAGAGCGCATCGACGGTCCAACCTGAGGTCTGTGAGTCTCTCGTTAAGCTCTGAAAACTCCTGCATGGCCAGTTTCCTCTGGCTGTGGGCTTCCTTCAGCTCCTTCGACTGGCACCTGAGCTTCTCTGTGGCCTCCAGGATATCCTGAAAACGGGAATTGGGGAGATTTAGAGGCTTTAGTGCCCCTTAAGTTGCGTCTGAATCTGCTCTGTAATCAGCGACTAACATTGTAACTCCTGAAACAGCATTTAGGGTTAAAAACATCACACCCGTTCTTTCTCTCAGATTACCTTGTGCAACTCGTCACGCTCCTGTGTGATAGCTTTCATCTGTTTCTCCAGAGTTTTGACATGTCTGGATGAGTCCTCCAGGTCCCGGCGAGCCAGCGACACATCCTCCAGCTGCTTCTCCAGCTGCCCCGAGTCTGACACAAACAAACACGAAATTACGTGCTGAATTTTGCCTTCCGAGAGTCTAAATTCCACCTAGAGAAAGTGTAATCTCCGCTAAACCCCACTCTCAAGAAATCTACTGAACATTTAGCATCAGCCCGTTTTTGGTAAGATCAGCAAATTATAATTACATATCCAACAGCTTCTGCAGTTATGCACGTAAAAAGCAATTAGCATTTGTCATTACTGCACGTTGCCGAGAGCCTCCGAGGTGTCTCCCTGGGCTAAAAATAGTAAATATCCTGATTCTGACCAGCGATTTGTTTCTTGAGCACGTCGATCTCACTCTTCAGGCTCCTGATCTCCACTTCCCTGTTAGTGCTGAGAGGCCCCTCGCCCGTCTGGTGCTGCAGGGCCTGCACAGTCTGCGTCGACTCTGTGACGGAACATTCAGAAGCATTTCATAATATATATAGAATATCATTATCTTAACAGGCTTCCATTTATTTGGAGACTTAAACAGCTCATCTGTCGCAGAACTCACCCTGCAGTTTGCGTGTCAGCTCTAGTTTTTCCTGCTCCAGGCGGCGGATCCTCCTCTCGTAGGCTTCCGTGGCCAAGCTGTCCTCCAGGCTGCGCTGGACATCCAGGTCCAGCTGAACCTTACCTGCTTTACCGGGTTCCACGGCCAACTGTCGCAGGCACCCCCGGTCGGATAAGGTACTACATGGGGAAGAGGAGAAGTGTTTAATGGAGGCGGTAACAGTTTCCATCTTTAACCAGCGTTTCAGAGCTAAAATATGGTTTGTGGATGCGGTTTTTGCTGCGTTTGGCATCAGAGACATTCTGATAAAGATGAAGGTTCCAACATTTCTGAGTTCAAACTGAAATGACAGAGATGCAGCGGAGAAGAGAAGGAGAAGTGAACTACAGACAGATGACGGAGAATGTTGACTCATGGAGGAGAGGGAGCAGGAGGAGGGGAGGGGAACAGCAGTAACACAAAGAAAGAGAGGAGTAGGGAGGACGGGGAGAAAGGGTGGAACTGGTCATTATCACTGAAGCTCAAAGAGATAAGGAAGTCATGGTGGATTTGTTGCTTTCTCACGGGTCGCCTTCAGCGTGAAGACGAGGCATGAACATCACCTTATTAGGGAGGGGAGCTAATTTAATACTCCTCTGCCTCTTTGGGATGGAGAGATAAGACGGGAGAACGTCTGTCTGGCAAAAATCTGTCCATTTACATCATCTAATCTACACCTCAGCTCCCGTCATACAACAGATGAGGAAAAAAGACATTTGTAATCTTGAATGACTTCCACTTTCTTCAAGCTTTGCAGGGATTTAAAACTGCCAAAAACGGCACAGCTGCAAAAACAACCCTTATTTACAGGCAGGTACTGTAAATTGTGTAACTGATCTCCACGGTAACACTCACCATTTACTTGTGTATGTAAACCCCACAAAGGGCAGATGGAGTCCAGAGAAGGCCGTGTGGGAGGGAGGAGGCATGGTTTCCTGAGAAATGATTCAGCCATATTAAAAACACAATCCCTTCATGTCTTATGCAACTCTAAAAACACGTCGACCGTGTGGTGTCGCTCTGCACTCACGGAGTTCTTCAAGCAGTCGTCGTCCACATCGAAGTTGGAGGTGTCTGTAGGACTGCTGACCTCGGGGATGTACGGGGCCTCGCATGTCAGGATGTTTTCCCAATCGATACCTGAAAACAAGGCATAGAAGCTGAGTCACGTCTGTTTAATCGTGCTGTTGTTAACGGCGTTCCTCCGACTGCAACTGGAAATTAAAAGAAGATCCGTGTGGTGAGACTGTACCAGTGAAGAACGGGTGGTGCTTGAAGTCCTCAATGCCGTTCTGACCCAGTCGGTGCTCCCGGCTGCAAATGAGTCTGCGGATCAGGTCTTTGGCCTCCTCCGACACGTCAGTCATCTGCTGGGGGAACTGGAATCGCTCCTGGGAGGAAAGGAAGGGCGTTCCGTCAAGGTTCCCGGCATCAAATTTAAAACTGGAGAACTTGGGTGTGGTGTGGAGCACACCCTCACCATGTGGTTCATGATCTTCCCATAGGTTTCCACCAAAGACTCAGCGTAGAACGGAGTCTCTCCGTACAGCATCTCATACATGCAAACGCCCAGAGACCACCAGTCACACTCGGGGCCGTACTTGCCCTTCCCATCCTCCATGGCCTGCAGGATTTCTGGGGAGATGTAATCAGGAGTCCCCACAGCCACTGAGGACTGGACCTGGAGAGAAGAAGCCCAAATCTTAACACATCAAAGTATACTGTTGGCCACGATAGTTAAAATTCTATTTAGCAAACATGTCTGGGAAAAAACTGAAGCATTGCAGAGCAGAAACAAAAAGCCAAACTGAGCAATAACGAAACAACGCGCCAAGATTTTAGGGGAATTCTGAATTGAAAAGCAGATGTCAGTATTCTGGAATATTCTGGTGTAGAATTCTTTACAAATGGTTGTCAGAGAGGAGGAGGGGGGGAAAAAAACATGTTGGAATCTGAATCTCTGACATTTTGGCGAAACTTCTGTTATTCAGGAAGCCGTTTTTAATAGTCTAAAGACCAATGACATCTTCTCTTATCATTAGTCAAGCAGGTCGTCATTCATCGCTTCCATCTGTAGCAGTGTTCCAAAAATGGTTCCCGAGCCCCCAGTTATGCTAACGTCACGGGAAGGAACGGTGACACTTCTCTGACCGTTTGGTTCTGAACTGTCAGAATCACGATGCGGAGGCACAGCCAACCCACTGAACCACATGCTCCTGCTTGGAGACCCCCGAGGGTTGATGAGGAGGTCAGTTTAAGCTCTGGTATGTTTGCTTTGGAGCCGCGGAAGCGTTAGCAGCAGGGCGATAGAGGAAAACATCTCACCGTCCCGTCCTCCATGAGTCTGAGGCATGAGCCAAAGTCAGCCAGGCGGATGTGGCCGTTCATGTCCAGCAGAATATTGTCCGGCTTTATGTCCCTGAAACGAGAGGAAGAAGAACCGTCGCCATGTAATTAAATCACACAACCTGTGGAAATTTCACTTCTCGACTCGCTCTAGAAGCCAGCGGCTTAAACAGGAGACACAATCGATCCTTGTGTGCGACAAATTCACATCAAAACTGCACAGCAAGCACCTTTAACACTCTCCTACCCCAGAAAAAAACCCTGTGACCTTCGGGGATCCACTCCCGTCAGCTTCGCCAACAGTGTTTGTGAGCACAGGCGAATTAGGTGGCCGGGGGGGGGGCTCCTGACAACACATTCTTTTGCAGATGTGTACATGGCAACCACTGCAGAATTCCTCCTCGTTCTGCATCTGTTCTGTATTACTACCGCTAATGATGTGTTTATAATATATCCTGGGACTGCGGCTTGATTCCAATTAGTGGGATTCGCCGTTACACGAGGTCTTCTGTCTGGCAGCTTGACCGGCTGGACAGGCTCAATGTCCCTCAGACACTGTCCATAAAATGGAAATAAAATGAATGTTTGGAGTTCATTTAGACCCTACAACATCTGTCAACAACAGGTGGGTCCAGTTAGAAGGACACTCTTATCTTCCACGGTGGTCTTTGGGTGCTTTCCACCTAGCCCATTTGGTTTGGACTTTCAGTTTGATTTGAAACATTAGAGCTGTGCAGCCGTCCTCCTGACTGGTCTAGACCCAACAGCAAAACCCAGGTCCAGTAACTGAGGTGGGCTCTGTTGGTGGTTCGATCCTAAACAATACTTCAGGTCCATTTATAGGACAAGGAAAAATTAAAGGTGCTATTTGTATATTAACAGGTGAGCTGAGGGCTCTCCAAGGGCGTTAATGAGACATGCATCAATCAGACCTCTGTCAGGCCTCCCCGTGAAGAATTATGGAGGGTTAATCTGGGGTTCTGTGGAGGTCCAGACTGGACATCTGTAAAAACAATGTGCCACTGAGGTGGAACAACCATGCTGCTGCGATCGTTAACAACAGTTAGCATTGCATATAGAAGGAGGGGGGTTAACAGCGGAGAAGGTTGAGAGGAGAGGAGAAGAGAAGAGAAGAGAAGAGAAGAGAAGAGAAGAGAGGAGAGGGAGAGGGAGAGGGAGAGGAGAGGGGAGGATAGGAGAGGAGAGATTGAATATTGGCTTCAAACAGACCAACCTGCGCCCCATAACAGTTAAAATGAGGTCACAAATGATGTCCATAAGATTCCTGCCAAACCATTTTCACCAATTTGATGTAAGGAAGCAGGAGTGAATGTGTTAAATCTAATGAAATCCTCACACACCACTCTCCAAGTACGTATGTGACTCCAGATTGAGCAGATATGAGCGTTTCTTGAAGGTTCCTTTCATGTGTCATCAGCCACAGAGCTTTTCAAGGCTCAGTCATCCTCCAGCAGCGTTAATAGTCCCGTCTCCTGGGGTGGGGGGAGGAGGTGGGCAAGCTTCAAAACACACTATAGAAGCTCTTTCTAACTCAGTTTACATCACGCCTCTTTTCTGAAGATCTCGACTGCTCCAAGATGACTTCCAGATTGGACGCCGCTTTCCAAACTGGATCTGAACGTAGTATTTAAGAGGGAAACCACACTCTGTACCCAAATACGTACATTTCTATGGAGAAACATGAACTTTGGCGGGAACAAACGCACATAAAAATAAGCGTCAGGTCTCCTGAAGGTTGTGTTCTTTGAACAGGGCCACTGAGGATTTAGATCTCTCCGATAAAATTTTTATGGCTTGAAAAAGGAGATTTATCTTGGACTCCCAGGCTGCTCTAAGGTTTCTGAACTGTCTTCTTAACTTTAGAAACTCAAACCTCAACATCTTCGACAGCTTAGGCAAGAGGACGCACATTTGGCTACAACAGGAGGAAAAGTATGCAGCTTTTGGCTAACGGCTTTATAATGTTAGAAACAGAATCTGTGGAACATTTTTAACCTTTAGAAGAGCTTTTACATGCTGGGAGAAGTTAATCATCCATGGCTTCGCAACATTTCTCGAAAGGAAATGTCTGAAACCTGAAATTTAAAATCAGACATTAACCACTTTATTCCAACTTTACACATTCAATAGTAAAAATGCCGATTTTGCAAGTTCCCTCGTGACATTTAAAGTAAATGCTAATGGAACAGGTGGAAACCTGAAGACTGAAGACAAAGACAGTACGTCCCAAATGAAAAATATTTGCAAACTTAAAATTAAAGGAAGATAGTGTGCGTGCATGCGTGCGTGTGTGTGTGTGTGTGTATACACAGGTGTGTCATTTGCCTGAAAGCCACAATCTACAACGGACACTCAATGTGTGAGTGTGTGTGAACTCGTGCCTGCTGGTGTGTATGCAAATGTGTGTGTGCCAGACAAACGGCTCAGTGGGGGTGGGCGCGGCGCCGACGCTGCCACCGATAAACCATTTAGTACCCAGCAAAGCCCGTCTGCCCACTCCCCTCTCTTCCTCTCTGCCAGGTCTTTCACTCAACGGCAATAAAGGAAATGTGACCCCTGAACTCTGCTTGGCAATTTCATATTGTGTTACCCTGACTCTGACCACCTTGATAGTCACATCAACCACCCCGCTGAAGGCTAACGGAGCACGTGGACGACTCCCGCTGCGTGTCCAGAGTATGTGGTGCCAAGGCACGGCAGCGCTATGCTAGTTAGCATATCTAAATGGGCTACTGTGTCACGGGGCTCCTGCGGTCTTAAGGAGCAGTGCAGAGATGAGAACAGAGGGAGCTAATCTCTTCTAAGACCACAGTATCCATCTGTGAAGGCCATCTGGACACCACCTCACACACACAGACGGGGGATGTCATCCAGGCACCAGCCAGGCAGCCGTTCACCGATGGTTCAAAGAGCCGCTGGCTGTGATTTCTGGCATCACTTGATACCGACATACACTCGGCCGCAGGCTCACTACTAAAGTATTTTCATTTAGCGTGTTTAAACTGTGCTTTGATCAGTTGAGTTGAGTCCCGTTCTGTCTCAGACCACCAGTCTGTGACGGGACACATGGCCCTGATCAATAAGGGGAGGGACAATGAGACGCAGTGGACAGATGAGGACCGTCACTCCCTCACCTACATCTCCATCCTCTCCTGCTCACATGCATCCAACCCCCAAATCTACCCAGCACACACAGACACACACACACAGCTGTCCTTTAGCAGACAGATGTGATGCTAGGCAGCACAAAGCCATGCTGAGATAGACTATTGAAAGGTTAGTAAGGCCCCTCTGGGAGGCCATGCACATCACTGACCACTAAACAAATGAAAACACACACACACACACACACACACACACACACACAGAGTCCCTTTGGGTCATATCTAACACACTCAAATCCCATGGGAGTTGGGTGAGTGGGACAGAAGGATGACCTCGGGGCTCTTTGCTCTTCTTTCTTTCATCGGGGGATCTTTTTAGCTTCATCAGTGTCAACAAGATTGCACATTTTAATTTTAGATGAGCCAGCGCCGTGACCAGGTCAGCTACTTCAAAGCAAAACACATTGCATGTCCAAAATAATGGAATTTAACAGGTTTACTCATCAAAAGTCTGGAAAAAGTGAGGACAAGCGAGCTGTTTCTGGTTGGGAGCCGATTCTGAATGAAAAGGTTCCAGTCCCATTCAAGAACTTATAAGACCACCCCTTCTTCTCAGAAACCAACAAACATTATCGGTGACAACTGACGTGATTAATCGACCATTTAAAGTACCATTCAGGAACAAAAAAAGGATTTTGTTTTCTTGAAAAGGGTATTAGTGAAGGTACGTTTGTGTTATTTCTGGACACTAAAAATGGAATCTGTTAAATCAACAGTTAGTGTTGGATTAGGGGTTGTTTGTAGCATTGACGTTGCTTGGCTACCATGTTCCTTCTTGTCTGTTTACAGTGGGACTGTCAGCACTCAGACTGTTTAGTTAGTGCAGTTTAACACACAGGCGCGTCGTGTGTAGCATGTTCTGTTAGCATGAAGGATGGCTGCTGCTGGGGAGACTTCACAGCTAACACAACAGGGATAAATAAAACAGTCAGTCAGTAACCAAACTGAATTTAACCATGAGAAAAATTATGACCGGAATGCATTAATTTCACTAACTAAAGAGTTGCCACACAAGAACTATATTGTATCTTCAGAATTAAAAGCACCCGGCTAAAAGGCATTATAAGCCAATGAAAAATTGTAATTCCCATGAGAGAAAACAAGAACGTTATTGCCCTCAACAACACCCACAAATTGCCCATTTATGTTGCCCCACAGACATTTGTTTGTGTGTTTGGTGTAACTGAAAGTGAGCCATGAATAGAGGCTGGTTGGTTTTCTGTTTAATTGACATTAGAACCTCCAAATTATAGGGAAAAACACTGCGCCTCAAGTCATGAAAATAGGAAAAACCCACATACAAGGCAGAGATAAACACACAAACCCTCATCCTCACACACACACACACACACACACACACACACACACATCAGATGGGCCCAGCCATCAGGGCACACCCTCCCCGGGGGACCCGCATGGCCGTCTCCATCCTGTACAAAGAGAACATACCACACAAATATGTTGAGTGTGTGTGTGTGTGTGTGTGTGTGTTGGGGGATGGGGGATGGGGGGAGTTGGAACATAGGCAGGAGGTAACAGCACCACACCCCCACCCACAGGCTCCCTTTACCCCATCATTATGGTTCCAAACCCTCCACGAGGGGACTGTAAGGGAAGCTGCATCCTCCCCTCGTCCCCATCTTTTCTCCCCCCAAACTTCCACAGTCAGATAACATCATGCAAGTCCTATAGCATCTATCATGTTGATGCCTGATTACATCATGATTGACAGCTAAACTCTGGTCATGATTGGCTGGGCAGCCCTGTGGGCGGGACTCATTCTCTACTTCCTGGTCGTAGCTGCACATGCAGGCTCTGGTCCCAAACTGTGCACGGTTGCTGAGCAGGTAGTGTTCGGTGGTATTTCAGACTGACAGGCTGTGCACAGCTTCTGCAAATCACATTACTCGTGTTCCTGAAAATGAGTGTGAACCGCAAAAACAGCCGAGACGAGCTGCCAAAGCAATAACTCTGCAGGTCGACTATGAGCTTCCCCTTACACGCGTCACACTAACAGTCTCTCGAACACGGCAACCCCAACAGGGAACATTCCAAGACAGAAATAATAACACACAGGAAAACAAACTAATACAGTGTATAATTTAGTCAGCAGTATTGACAGGCTTCAGTGATGAATGAAGACAAACATGAGCACTACAGGAGTTTCATTACTCCATCGTGGCTCCCACAGCTGGAAAACTGCCTGTGCAGCAATTTAAAGGCACTTAACATCCATGATTGGGACTTACTGCTCAGCTCTTTCTCTCTGAAACATAATTGAACGCACACTCACACACACTCTATTCTCCCTGCTCCTCACCTGTGGACGTAGTGAAGCTGGTGAACAGAGTCGATAGCCAGCACCATCTCAGCCAGGTAAAACTTGGCCATCTCCTCTGGCAGCCGATCCTCAAACTTACTGAGCAGCGTCAGCAGATCACCACCCACATAGTAGTCCATGACCAGGTACTGGAGCGACAAGAGGACCAGCAGAGAAGACACATTTTCAGCAATTACAGAAATGTTGTGTGATATCAGTGATGTGTTTAGTGAAGGACTCCTTTTTTTCCACCATAGAATCATTACTACAGAGGGTGGGGAGCACTAAAATAGTTGTAAACTTTTGAGGGTTTTTCCTAAAAATAGATGGCTGAGTGGGCAGTGGTGTGTTTTTTTAAGTTTTAAGGAGTGTCCAGGGATAAGGAGTTGTTGTGAGAATGTTGGAAATGGTACAGCAGGCTGTCCTGGCATTTGAACCCGAGGTCACAGAAACTGTGAGGTTGGAGGGCAGAGAACTGCCTCCAATATCCAATGAAAGCCAGGAAAAAACTTTGCTGGAAAGCCAGTCAACAAGCAGCAAAGGAATTCTTTTGGTCTTTTACATAAATGCTTTCTTTGGCTGCGTTAAACGCTGCTGCCTGGTTTCCTACAATTCTAAGTCACGGTGAGCTTTGTGGTTACACAATGAATGTCCTGGTCAGCCTCCGACGGGCTGTCATGACTACATGGAACCCTTTTTTCTATAAATGACCCGACCAGCAGGGCAGGTGGATCTGCACAAAAGAAGTGTTGTTACTCTTGAAGGGAGCAAAGTTTGGACTAATGCGGCTGAGACAGGAAGAAGCCGATGCATGACACGGACCATTTCTGCTAACACGTCAAGTGTTTTTGCTGGTAGGAGCAGAATGATGGATTACCAGATTATTCTCATCCTGAAAGGCGTAGTGCAGGGTGGTGATCCACTGGCAATCTCCATTAACCAACACGTCACGTTCCTCCCGAAAACACGCCGTCTTCAGAAAGAAAGCAACAGGTTTAAGATGCAAATTTGATCATTAACACCTTAAATTACTGCTAAACCAGAGCCACAAGATCTGCTGCTCCCCTGACATGGAAATTCTAAAGTAACTAAATGATATATTAATGACTAAAACCTGATCTAAAATACAAGTGGTTGTTTCTAGAACGAAACAAACGACCATTTGGCTTCCTCGTCACTTTGAAATGTAAAGAAGCCTTGAAATATTCCTGATCCACATCGTCTCCTCAAAAATATGCATCCCTAATTCACTGTTAAATTCAATTCAACCTTGGAAAAAGAGGCTTCCTCAGTCAAATCGCTGTCACATGCAGCCACGGCTCATTCAGTTAAAAAGTGACGCTCGCTATTGGGATCATGTGCTTCTATGTCTTCTGTGAAAGTGAAGAAGTGGGGGCCGCTGACACACTGACATGAAATTCTCCCATTCTGGACTGAAAATAGCTGTGAGTGCTGTGTGGAATCTGCTCTGAAAGGGAGGGGCCGCTCGTGGTCAAAGCCACGGCCGAGGCTAACTTTTGGTTCCCTTCCAAGTGTGCCCGCGAGGCATCGTGGGGTGAACTCACATATAGAGCAGGCACGGGACAGTCTCTACAGCACATGTTGGATTTTATCGTCTCACATCTCTGGGCGTTTGCTCACAATGACAGCAATGGCCACTTTTAGCCTGTGAAGTTCAAGGCATGAAAAGGGAAAACCCGAGGGGCCTAAAGGAATGTCAACTTGTCAGGAAGGAGGTCGATGAGAAAAGCACGCAGCCTGAGCGGCTCAAGCAGCGACATGTTACCAAAGCATTAATCACCAAAGGCCTGATATGAGCCCAGCTTCATCCTGACAGCTTTAATTACCCACAATCCTCCTCATTCTTAACCAGTAATTCTGAATTCTCACCTCTGCTCGCTTCAGCATCTCCCATTTGTTAAGGATCTTCATGGCAAAGACTTTGTCAGTGTTTCTCACTTTTACAACAGCAACCTGAAAGGGAGGACAGAGGCAGCGAGGTAATGGTGAACGGGTCGGTAATGGCAGTCAAAGAATGCGAAGCATGTTATAAACAGAGGAAAAACAATTGAAGAACTTATCCCCGAAGCAAGAGGACGAATGTGAGATGATGAATAACGTGCAGTCGTGCTTCACGGACAACAACCAACATGCAATTTAGAGGAAAAAACCATCTCCACCCAGCTGAATTACAATTACATATGCTTATATGCTATTACATATGCTACATAAACTGTGGAAGTAGTAAAGGGGAATGAATAAAGACAACTTGGACCCACACACAGACACACACACACACACACACACACACACAGCTGGACAATAAATATCCTTCATGCGTCCTGTTACTGAACTCCAGTTTAACAGTTGGCTGCGCCTTTTATTCACAGAGCTCTGTGGCCACGATGGTGGTCGCACTGCTCATCACGGACCAACCATCGACCCCTGGGGAACCAGTGTCAATGCAAAGCTTTGCCAAGACTCAAGAGTCCTCATAAATTAAACATCCTGATCCTCCTTCCTCCTCACGTGCTTAAATTCCTTGTTTTTGGCAAAATGCTGCTGACCAGCAGATAACAGTGGCGTGTGGAATCAACAACAATGACACCAGATACCCCAGGTTAGTGTGCATTACGCAAAATGACCCGCTGATTGTTAATTCAGCTGTGAGCGGCTACAAGTGCTAGCCTGACGATTAAACACAGCACGCTCCCTGGTCTTAACCAGCTGCCAACGTTCCTCTCACTGATAACTCCTGGACATTTACCGCAACAAACGCACACACACTCACACAGAGACACAAACGCCGCTCTGGATTCACATTTGGCCAAAAAAGGAGCTGAACTTGCAGCTGCGACAGACCCTTGAAGGCCAACAGCCAAAGTTAAAACTAACTTTTAGCTGCCATTTCAGGGCTGATATTTGCTAATAAAAGCCACAGGAACACAACACAAACACAACAATTGGATTATTCAGATGAACAAAGCCAAATATGTGGAGCGACATGTGAACAGGCCAGTGCGCTGGACGTGCACGCGGCTGGGAAGTGAAATAAACACAGGCGCCCTGTGCATGAGGGGTCTGTAGTGTATTAAATGAGCTGGGGAATGCTGCTAATGCAACACAATGATAACATTCTTGCAGTGTTTGGATTTCCCCCAGTGATCCCTCAGCAGAAAGGAGGTGGAGGATGAGGAAGAGAAGCTCAGTGTTTTAGGCAATGGCCCTTCTTTTGCCCTTCTCTCCATCCTCCCTGCATCCTAACTGCAGTCTCTGATAATCACAAGTAATTCTCTTTGTCACCAAAAGACTGATGATCCAATTCCATGATTTGATTTTATCAAACTGGGAAATAGCAGCTCATGTCATCACTCCACAGCGGCCCAGACAGCCACGGTCCGCTTTACAGGCGAATCCCAGCTGGTCTCTGAGAACTTTACAGGAGCTACATCAGCAGGAGCGACTCCCTTATGGCAGGAAGAGACGTTTGGCGTGGACCCTACTGTCAATGGCCTGAGAGGATGAGGAAACGAGATATATTCGCTTGAATGAAGTAAAAATATATATATTTTGATTAATCTCTTTCTATTTTCTGCAGGGGCCAGAGAAAAGAATCTCTGAACAAACAACTGGACGCTACCTATCAAATCAAGCCTTTAAACACAGGTGAAGAGGTTAGTTACGTGATTCACCTGTGCACATACCTTATGCAGGGGCACGAGTGAGCTTGTTTGTGTTGGTAGTGCTGCTACATGCCCGCGGGACCGCCCGTATCTATCTGCTGCTAACTGCCCCCCCCCCTCCCCGGTTTCTCTCCTCCTGTCAGGGTTTTGAAAGCCGACGTCGAGATTTCAAGGACGTCTCTGTAGGAGATCACTTCACCGCTGAAACCCCACGTTGCGCTAGACTATCACCGTGGAGCCGGAGGGTAGCTGCAGGAGGCCAGCATTACCCAACAGTCTTGTTCCAGGACCTGTCCCTACCACATTCCCCAACTTTTACATTATCAACTGAAACCAGGTGACAAGTAAGGTTTAAAACCCCTATAGATATGAGCGAAGCTGATGAGACACCACGAGGAGCCACGCTGGATGGTTTAACCCAGGTAAATTGTGAAGACACCTTTAAAAGGGTTGTTGAAGCTGCATGTAGAGTCATGCTGGTGCAGCGGACCTCTGCTACGCACCTCTGCAGGAATGCAGGACATGCTAATTGCCTATCAAACAACACCCTCGCCTTTCTGCAGCTCTGGCATTAAAGGTATGAGCGTGAAAGTACACGGTGAGGTATTATTCCCCTATCAAACCTTCAATCTTCCCCCTCAAATGTTTCCTGACAAAACAGAGCTGACAGAACACACAGTACAGATGATCCGTCCATGAGAAAATGCTCCAAACTAACCCGGAACACCTGCTTCTGCTACAAAAGAGAAAGGAAGGAAAACCAAATTGTAGGTTCACAGCTTTAGTGATGGACTTGCTGCATAGTTCGGTTGTGTAAAACGGGGGGGGGGTCTCACCTCTCCGAAGGCTCCTCGTCCAATCACCTTCAGGATCTCAAAGTCCTCCTTGTGCAGCCGCATCTGCTTCACTTTGGAGGTGAAAGGTTTGGCTGCAGACAGAAGGAGAGGAGAGCAATTAAAATACAGCTAAAACCATCATCATTTAGAAGATCACCGAGATGTGGTCGAGTCTGCCCTGCAGGCCACCCATCGATCACATCCTCTGTTTGAAGTTAATCAAATCAGCAGGAAAAAAAAACCCTCAGATCCATCTGTGACAATCAGAGTAGATGAAACGCACGGCTGATGTTTGCGTGGAGTGTTTACTCAATACTGAGCAGGATCGATAAGCATCAACAGTCTATAAGCGCTTGTTACTGAAATCACCACACGTATCAGTGTCTGTCATGTGCTCGCCAGCCAAAAATATCCCACAGGTCACGCCGTGGCCGCCATTGTAAACGTTCTTTAGGGAAGCATTAGCGACCACCTGCGCCTCTGTAGCATGTGACACCGGACACACACAGGCTGAATGATAAAGCCAGCCATTGTTACGCCTGCAGTCGTGGTTCCATAGAAAGAGGTTTTCAGAGGTGGGGGGTGGGGGATCTGCAAGGGTCCACGGCCTCCTCTGACAAAGCTAGACAGACGCCATCTCAGGCCGACAAAGTCAGCATTTCCCCCGTTTGTGGACAGCTATTTAACCACTTCCCTAGTTACATGATGGCAAACAGCAAAGCGGGGACAACCTGGACTGGCTGCGAGTTCTCCGGGGTCACAACGCTGTGAAAATCATAACTGCGGGGTAATTACACTCCAACAGTGTTTGACTTTTCCATATGCGACTCTCTCGGATGACAAAGCATAAAATCTACAACGCAAACATTGTTTTTGGCTGCTGTTTCAGAGTAAACCAGCCAAACTGGCAAACTGGGTTTGTCTGCAATCCCCCACAGGCAAAACACTCATCTGGTTGTCATGACTGAAAAAAATTAGCATTTTCCAACGCTCAAACGGTGGTTGCAGGGGAACGAGCAAGTCACGCACGGACCAACAATCGCTGCACATCTGGCCTGATGTGCTGTGACTGGGCGGCAGATGGACGGCAGTGGTGCTGGTGCACTGCACTCCCCAGGCTCACAAAAACACACACTAAAACCAATGGTGGCTAATTAACACCACTAACAGCCAACAACAGCCAGGACATCACTGAAGCTTTTCAGAATCTTTTCTCCTTTAAATTTTTTTATGTGGGGACAAATTTAGCAGCCAGATTTGTCACCAGCACATCTACACAGAGCGGCGCGCTCTCATCTCGGGGGTTATTGCGACTGATGTGGACCGGTTTACATTTCAGAGACGTCCCCGGGCGCCGCCCGACCTTCTTTTCAACTATTACCCCGCAAAGATGAAAACGTGTTTATGCTCGCGTCTTCGACGACGAAGGCCAGGGCTGCCGGGGAGACGGCTATGTCGTCTCGCGCTGCCCCCCTCCGCCACCGTTAGCCCCCAGTGTTCATCTAGCTGCTTCTCAGCTTAAAAAGTCACTTCTGACAGGGTTGGGGGCAGACAGCGGGGGGTGGGTAAAGTGACTGCTGAGTCAGGAGCTCCGCTAAACCAGCCACATGAGACACGTCTTTCATCTGTGAGCTGGGAGCCCACAGGCCGCGTCCACAACAAAGCGCTCATACAAATGTGCACACGCACAGCTAAAACTGGCGTATAATGAGTGAATTATTGTTCCCAAAGATGTAAAATAAGAATAGTTTAGTGCAGCTGGCCCTTTTAACCCTTCAGTTTGATCAATTGGCGAGTATTGCTGGTAAACACGACCCATACAGTAGGAGAGCACAAAGGCTAAACGCCCCATCTGGAAACTAGAAAAGCTTCTTTCACAGAGTTCTCCCAAATTTACCCAGGGATCAATGTGTCTGCTCCGTTCCTGTGAGCTATTTTTACAAGAGAGAAAAATGCCATGCATGTTAACTCCCTGGCAAAATATACAGGTGGAACTAAACATAGAAACCGTTGCTATAGCGCGGCGTGTTTGGAACCATTAGGCAACATTTAGGTAGATGACTATCGGGCTTTCACCGTGACAGCAGCTCTTTGTTTCCAACAGTGAGTGGTTGTGCCTAGCAGTAATGGTGTGTGTGTGTGGTGTGTGTGGGGGGGGGGGGGTATCTTTACAGAGGACGATATCAGGAGTAATGTGACAAAGGTTCATATTCCAAATAAACCAGTTGAGTGTAACGACACATTAATAACCCTGAAACAAAGTGTTATGAGCAGAGAAATGTCTGGAATGTAGTGAAATTCCAGAGAAGTAGAGGGATTAAATCAGTAGGACAAGAAAAGGTGCGGTTTTTAAAAATGATTAACACACACACACAACATGTGCAGGTGATACAAAACAACCAGCAATGCCAAACAAACCAGTCTGGCCGTCTGGTTCCGAGTTCCTAGCGGGCTGATCATCCTGCAGCCGTGCAGCATAACAGCAGGAAAAGTGTGTTCTGTTCGCAGCCTGAACCCGTCTGCAGCAGCCCCAGGGTGTGTTCATGTGAAGATCCACCTCTGTGCGTGTGTCTTGTATGTGGCCGGGACAACAAGGTCTCTTTTGCACAGTTTCTGTGAGTGACTCAACCTTGGGCGCGACCACATTCTTTTAATCATGATATAAGTTCAAATAATCACCACCAACTTAAAAGGTTGCATTTATTGCAAATTAGGAAAACTGATTCCTCTCAAGTGTAGCAAAATGTATCCATTTGACATTAAATTTCTCATTAATATTGTTAAATTAGGGACTGATACATCACATTGAAAAGTTCACCAAATCTGCTCTGTGGGGGCTAAATGAGACTCAGACAAATGTTGAGTAACTTTAACCATCCATTCATCATCAAACGCAGGAATTAAGAGGAGCAAAAACAATAATTTAGGCACTTATGTGATGTCAGGACTGTCTGAAACGTGTTGGGCAAACTCATCTGGTCACATGAGCAGTAAAATCACCTTAAGTGAAACATTATCTTCAGAATCCCCACTTCAGCCACAGGTCTTGCTGGAAAAACAGCCCTTCCCAGCATCCTCGTCTGTGTGAGCACGTTTCCTCTATGCACGGAGGAATAGTTCTCAATATGACTCATGTATTTTCAAGAATGTGCATAGTACCAAAGTATTTCTGAGGTTCCCACAAGAGTCCCACAACTGTGAGTGGCATCCGTGTTTAATTCCAGCTGCAGCCCTAAAGTTTTCCAGAACAGTTTGTTTTTGTTTAAATATGGGTCAGACGTGCGAGACGGAAGGAAAAACACAGCTTATCATCAATGATGCTGCAGAGCTCCATCCACGTTCTTTATCTCATTTGAATATTTTATTATCTATATTGGGAACATGTGTAGCTGACAGCGTCCCTTTCCAAATCCAGCCGGCCACATTTTCCATGAGCTACTACAAATCTGAGGTATTATAAAAATGGGAAACATCTGTATGCTTGCTGCACGCAGCCACTTTTCCGCTTCATTTTTGAAGGCATTTCTAACATCTTCGGCTGATCTTTTCACACTTTGGTCGCTGACGTCTTTCATCTCTCTGGGAAATCTTAAATATTGGGATTTATACTGTGACAGACTTGGAAGGATTGGAAGTCATCTGGAACTAAAACAAGGAGGATAAAAATATCAAACCGCGCCGTTGTCGCCGGTCATGAGGCGCAATAGAATCATCAAGAGGTGGAAAATCTAACGGATGAAACACACAGACCCATTCAGAACCCCCCCCCCCCGCTCAGGCCAGCAGTTCCATCGTCATCAGCCGGCACCATGAGCCAAAATCATCCCCAGTCCCGCAGTTGGATGCTGGGACATCTGGGAACCATCACCGGATTAACAACCGCAGTGAGGGAACGTCACAAAAATGCTGCACGTCGGAGGGACGGAGGCTAGCCGAGGAAGCAACCTGAGGACGCACGACCTCGCTTTCCTCACAGAGTTCATGGAACCATACATCCTCCTGGTCACGTGACTCAACGATACGCGCATACACCACCAGAGTTCCCAGATGTGAGTATTTAACTCAAATTTGCCCCTAAAAATAGACACCTGTGAGCTGGAATACTAATTTACAAGTTAATACCAAAAGCCTATGAAATGCGAGAGGGCTTTGAGGTTGAAACGACGGACAGAGGAAGTAGGAGGCCAGGGAGGTCGTTCAGGTATCTCCAGGGGCCAATATAGCGAGTAGTAATAATCACATTGATCTTATTACGCCCAAATCTGGTTGAGCGATGGACTAGCAGTGACAGGGAAAGTAATCTGAAAGCCCAGCTTCATTTAATCACCCATCGTTTACTGGTCCCCAGTGTGAGACAACATAAATACGACTGCTTCTTTCATTTAGGAGCTAATGAAGCGTTTGGGAAGAAGCCTAGAGCCCTGATGACACTGATGTCCCACTCAAACTTTGAGACTTTTACCTGTCAGGTCCTGATTTAAACGTTCAGCTCCAAGATCTATAAAAAGAAAGTTTCTAAACTATTCCAGGCTCACTTTAAAACAAACAGCATCACTTCTGTTTAAAGCACGTGGAATAAATCAAAACATGAATCAAGACCTCAAAATGGGGAAAGTGACCAGCAACCCTGACAGCACTGCAACGACAAGTAGCTTAGAAACAACCAGCCAATTCAATAAAGTGCAGATGGAAATAGAACCCAAACCCTTCATGTCACAGCCAACACGTGCCTCCTGCTTCCTCACACGACGCTTCTGGCCCCAGGTGATCCCAGGACTCCCAGACGCAGCCCTGGAAGCACTTTACGGAGCACAGAGGTGAAGCAATGCCATTAAATAACTCAACAGAAAATCAGCTGCATCACATGTAAACAGGCCATGGAGCATTTAATTGGATTTAATGCCAGGCTGCACACCAGTGACACCAGAGTTCCCAGTGCCGTTGACGTCGCCACCCCCTCCATCCCACAGCCAACATCAACTTTTCCCCAGTGCGGTGTTCCTTTCTGTCGACTCCCTCCACTTCTCTTTCCATCCACCATCACCTCCCTCTGCCCTCCTCCTCTTCCCCCTCCGTCTCTCCATCAGCCTCAGTAATCAGGAGGGCGATGATGGTCAGAGGCCGTTAAATGAACGGCTCCTGCCCGCCAGCATTAAACGCACAAACAGGATGTTCCCAGAATATTAACAAACCGCAAACACGAAAAAAAAGGAGAGAGGTGGGACCTGGCAAAACAATAGCTGTGCTCCGAGCGTGCACATTACGGTGCGCAGACCGCCACGGCGAGCAACACCCTCGCCGGCAACGCGGGAAAAGCTGGCAGCGGAGGGGAGACATCGCTCTCTGATGTCTGAACAGGAAGTGTTCTCACAACTTCAAAGATTTCTGCGAGCTTGCACCTCAACCCATTCAACTTACACCACAAACAGGGCGACGTCTACGGGTCTGTCAACACGAGCTCCTGATAGCATCTGCAGATAAGGAGAGCATGGAAGGGGGCCACGCCGCAGGCTCTGATGGGCCTCCTGGCTGCTGCCACCAGCTCCAGGTGCTCCATTGTTCCTCCTCCATATTTGAAATAAAGACAGCGGCGTGTCAACGCACATAATCCAGATTAGCCCAGATTCATCACATCGACTGCTGGAAAAAGTAGCCATCGAGACGCAGTCGCCATTTAAAGAGCAACAACCTGCCAAGAAAATGAGATATTTGTAGCAGATAAATGTACTTTTCTCATTTGTTTCCTCTCCAGACAGAATGACCAGTCTGTCCAGTCCAAACTGCCTGTTTCCTCCATTACTGTGGTGGTCTGAAGACACAAGATCCCAGTTTAGCTTTCCGGGCTCAAGAAAAACAATTAGCTCGGTATTGTTGGCTAACTAGTTCATCATTAGGCTGATAATTGGGTGATGCTTCTGCAAACGCATCCAAAGATCAGAGTGATCCAACGAGACGTTGTTTGAAACCGTTAACTGGAGAAAACTTCTGCTCCGTGTTGGAGGTTCTGAGGCTCAGGAGAGAGAGACAGGCGCTGACAGCTGGAAGAATCGTCTGCCTTTACAGCCAGGACAAACACTCACAGCAATCCCACCAATAAATGACTTTATGGCAGCCTCTGCGTGCCTTCACCCGCCCGGACTCCCGGGGAAAACACAACGGGGCGGCTGTGAGAGCTCAGACCGTGGCGTGAGCGGTTTTTTAAGGCCAGCTGTGTAAGAGTCTGAGCTGGCACAGAAGAATGCAGCCACGCTGGGCCACACATCCATTTCCAGCAGGACTGATCAGATTAGCAACAGTAACGCACATCTGTACTTACAGAGTGTGTGTGTGTGTGTGTGTGTGTGTGTGTGTGTGTGTGTGTGTGTGTGTGTGTGTGTGTGTGTAAGGGAGTCTGACTAGTAACAGCCCAAACACTGACACTGCACCATTTAAGGGTTTGATTCTGACCGAGACCACCCATAACTATAAAAGGATCCACCTCAATGAACCGAAGAATCGAGCAAACATTTATTTTACCGTGATGATGAGGTGGAAGAAAACAGTGGGACACTTTTGGAAATAGAAGACAAACCTTTATTTAATCCAAGGGGAAAGAAAAATGGGAGCTGCGGAGGTGCATCGGAGGCCCAGGAAGGCAAAAGCACGGCGTGTCCTCACAGAGATGTATAATATTCACAGGGGTGAATATCCCCCCCTGTGTCACTGGGGAAACCAACCAGAGTACTTTACAGATGACCCAGGTCTATTTTATTTAACCAGAGCTGGGCTCGGCTGCAGGTTCCCTGTGGCCATGTGTGTCATGGTGGAGGTAACCCTAGATAGCTGCTATTCTCTGGGAACCTGCCCCACCAGGTGAGCTCAGCGCGGGGCCCAGAGGAGGGACCCAGGGACCCAGGGACCCAGGGACCCAGGGACCCAGGGACCCAGCTTTACAGTTTCAATCATCTTAGCAAAGGCGCTTGGTGGTTTTTGATGCTTTACAGTGGTGCACTCGATTTATCTTCTGCTAATCCAGAAAACCGTCTGCATTAGCTGCAACTGTTTCCCCTGAGGTGATTTTAATGAATGCTTAAACTACGGCTCTTCTTGTTTGCGTATATTTGCACATGCAGGGTTGATACTTGCCATGCAAAAATACATCACATGGTCGGCAGCCTGAGAGCTAAAGATCCTGTAATCCTGGCAGGTTAAAGCAACACTAAATTACCATTTGATGCCCAAAAATAAGAGAATAATCACACTATATAGGCACACACACACACACAACACACCCTCCGTCTGCTTCAGCCAGGCAGAACAATCACCTTTGTCTTCATGCTTAATAAAGTGCAGAAGAAAGGTGCTAACTGCTAACAGAGGCAGCCAGACAATATGCAACGTGTGACGAGCCCCCCCAATACAGAGGTATGGGGTGGGGGGGCCAAGATCAGGTGGGGACTGCAGCACAGCCAGCGGTGCGAACTGGTGAGCAGCAGGCACACACCTAGATAAGAGCCGTGGGACTAATGACCTCACTGATAAGCTGATTGAGCCAGGCCGGGAGGCCGGAGCGAGACATCGAGCCTTGTTTTGACGAGGATGTGCAACATGTAGGTGATCACAGGACGACTCTTTCGACATGCTGATAAACCACCGCTGACACAGCAGTGTGCCGGACCTGCCCGAACTAGCAAACAGCAGCTAACGCAACATCGCAGACTCCTATGAAAATCTTTTTCCACTTGGCTCCAGCTGGCATTTGCTTCCTGTTGAGGCTAGCTCGTAGCTTGAATGTGGTTGTGATGAGTTGCAATCGCTTTCTACACAATCACTACAATGACCAGTTCGTTTACACAGAGCTGGAAACAGAGACCTGCAAATGGTCACCATGATACGCCTTCAGTTGGAAAAGGATGTGCATGCTGTTAATTAGCATCAGCTAGCTGCCACCTTCAGAATGGTCCATTAAACAATCCTCCTTTTGTTTCCTGTAACCTCAGATTGATCTCATCAGAACCGGCCTCATGAATACAGTCCCCAATTTAACATGGGTTAATGGGACAATGTGTTCTTTATTTTTAGTGGATAATAAGTCACAAACGCTCTTAAGATAGTCTGCAGTTGAAATGGTATCGCTACAAGTATGTTTCCACAGGAAATTAAGCTATGCTAACCATCCCCCTTGTGACTAATACACGAGCAATCAATACACAGGAAGTGGGAACTGTGGCAATGATTAGTCTTATTTCAAGTGCCTGAAGGGGGAAAATTGGATTTGGGGTTGTTGAAATGTGCTCAGCAGCCATGTGTTAAACTGTTGTGTCTGTAACGTGACCTTCAACACAGGGAGGAAACGGTGCAGGCCAGCTCTCCGTAGGAGCCAGTTTAAGAGGAAAACCTCAGAAATTCTCTATAAATACGAATGCACATAAACAGCCGCCAGACTGACGGACATTATCGGAGAGGCGCTTGTCTGCTGTAGAGATGGTGAGGTGGGAACAGCCAGAGCGAGGATTATACGGCGGGGTCTTAAAATAGAAGAGGTCACCCTCAAACCTGCCACCACTCCAAGAGCCAAGGTCAACGCTGCATCACTGTCAGCCACCAGGCTGCAGCGGCGAGGGCGAGACGCAACGTGTTCTTCGACCAAACATCTGAAAACTCAAATCTGATCACACACTGATGCTTCAGAGCGACGGTGGAGAGAAAACCTGAAAAATTAGGGTTTCAAATGCATGCACACACTTTTGCTGCATCACCGCGCTGCAGCATCGTTAAAGCGGCCGCAGTCCTTATTTAGACACATTCAGGGGGCAGCTATCTGTCCTCATCTCCTCCAGGGGAAAAAAAAGCTTCCCGATGACACAACCAGACAGATGATCAAACAACGCCTGTGCTGCAGAGGTTTATTAGTGATGCAGCTCAGCTCTGTGCCGTCAGGATGGTGCCGGAGCGGTGCTGCTGCTCTGACACGCCAGCCAGAGAGTCTGGACGCACATGTCCAAATGCACACGCGCCATGTGACCCATCCTGTTTACGGCATACCGGCATGCTTCCGGACACGCCCAGCGTTCCCTGTCACTAGGCAAAACTGGGAAATGGGGTAGAGGAGCTGGGGGAGGACAGGAGGAAGGGGAACGGACAAAGAGGCTGACCTGGCCCAATCTAAACAACTGCTGTTCTCTTCAACGTAGCACCTCTGCTCCAAATTCCACAGGCAGCCTGGCTAAGAGGGGCTGAGTCACCCCCCACCCCCCCACACACACAGCTGAGCCCCTCTGTTCCACAGCACAGGAACGTATAGAGCAGAAATCAGCTGTGAGCTGGCAATCAGTGAGGGGGGGTGGAAGGACGACTGGAACCATTTAACGTCCACTAGCTGGTTCAACAGTGCAGCTAAAGCAACGGTGGGGGCTGATTTAGCATCGCTAACACATCTTAATATTAATACAGAAGAAAATGAAGCTCAATTCAAACGGGAGGAGGGAAAGAGAGAAGAACGCACTCTTGAGTCTTCTTCTGTGGTGTATGTGAAGTTGAATAAAGGCTCCAGAGGGTTTCAGAACAGGTTTAATGCTGCAGCTGCAGACAACAAAGGGCACAGAGCAGGATACGGATTGATTTACTCGAGCTAGTGCTAGCCTGAGATTACATTGTTTTAAACTGGCATTTGGCTAAATCCAGACCTAAACTCATTCACTGCACGATTGGCGTGATAAGGAAAAGCTGCTCCTTTATACCAAACGGTGAAATGTTCAGGTTTGTGGACGGGGCGAGGCTGAACTATCCGGATGAATCAATCAGAGTAAAGTAAACATTTCACCTCAGGTTGAATGAATCAGACGTATCACAGAACGCCACTGGAACTGAAAACACCTTCATGACCAACTGGGCGGGCGTTGGTTCTGTGTACGAGTGCTGCCGGATCTGCTGGGTGGATGAAGAGCAGGGAGACTGAACGGGCCAGTCTGAGATGACTGGGATGGACGAACGGTGACACGAGCCCTCTGACTGAAGTCACCACAGCACCAAAGGCTGTGAGCCAGTAGGTCACCGGCTGCCATGGGAACCGAAGGGTTTGGACCTGCCAGCATGACTCAGTTGCTTAGAGGGATGAGTGCGAGATAATGTCCCACTATGGGCCACCATAACTAACCTCATCCTTTCATCAGAGCATATTTAGCTACGCTGTTGCTGTAATTACAGATGCTGTATGATTTTGGCATCGTTGTTCCAGTGCACAGCTCAGAACAGACAAAAACAACGATCTGCTAGTGACCGGGACCTGCCTGGCAGATGAGGACATGCTAACCGCCACTTTCTGATGAGCAGAACACCAACACACCTGCAGTTTTCCGGCCTTATAAACTCAAAAATGTAGGAAGCCATTTTGGAACTTCCCTGCAATCATGCACATTCCTTCGCTGATACCCAGACCTAAATAAGAGCTGCAGCTGTGGAGCCCCAGAGGTGGGGGACAGAGGTGGGGGACAGCGGTGGGGGACAGCGGTGGGGGACAGAGGTGGGGGACAGAGGTGGGGGACAGCGGTGGGGGACAGCGGTGGGGGACAGAGGTGGGGGACAGAGGTGGGGGACAGCGGTGGGGGACAGCGGTGGGGGACAGAGGTGGGGGACAGCGGTGGGGGACAACGGTGAGGGACAGAGGTGGGGGACAGAGGTGAGGGACAGAGGTGGGGGACAGCGGTGGGGGACAGCGGTGGGGGACAGAGGTGGGGGACAGCGGTGAGGGACAGCGGTGGGGGACAGCGGTGAGGGACAGCGGTGGGGGACAGAGGTGGGAGACAGCGGTGGGGGACAGAGGTGGGGGACAGAGGTGGGGGACAGCGGTGGGGGACAACGGTGGGGGACAGAGGTGGGGGACAGCGGTGAGGGACAGAGGTGGGGGACAGCGGTGGGGGACAGCGGTGGGGGACAGAGGTGGGGGACAGAGGTGGGGGACAGAGGTGGGGGACAGCGGTGGGGGACAACGGTGAGGGACAGAGGTGGGGGACAGAGGTGGGGGACAGCGGTGGGGGACAACGGTGGGGGACAGAGGTGGGGGACAGCGGTGGGGGACAACGGTGAGGGACAGAGGTGGGGGACAGAGGTGAGGGACAGAGGTGGGGGACAGCGGTGGGGGACAGCGGTGGGGGACAGAGGTGGGGGACAGCGGTGAGGGACAGCGGTGGGGGACAGCGGTGAGGGACAGCGGTGGGGGACAGAGGTGGGAGACAGCGGTGGGGGACAGCGGTGGGGGACAGCGGTGGGGGACAGAGGTGGGAGACAGCGGTGGGGGACAGAGGTGAGGGACAGCGGTGAGGGACAGCGGTGGGGGACAGTGGTGAGGGACAGAGGTGTGGGACAGAGGTGGGGGACAGAGGTGGGGGACAGCGGTGGGGGACAGAGGTGGGGGACAGCGGTGGGGGACAGAGGTGAGGGACAGAGGTGGGGGACAGAGGTGGGGGACAGAGGTGGGGGACAGAGGTGGGGGACAGCGGTGGGGGATGAGCAGGACTGAGGGGGAAGCGGTGTGATTAGGACAGACAGGTCCAGAGGGTGCTGAATGATGGAGCTCACTAATGACCTGCATCAGAGAGCGTCCTCTGGGGGGACAGCACCGCGTCTCCTCACATGTTCTTCCGACACACTGCAATTAACAGAAGCCGCACGTCTGCAGGAACGCACCCGGAGAGTCGGGAATATTCTGGGAGGCTGTTGATTACTGTTCTTTAAATTTCACAGATGCTCTAAATATAACCAAGTCATGAATTAAGAAGTGATGCTTTGGAAATGCAGGAGACTTCAGAGGGCACTCGGGACATTTCCAGTCCAGGTTCAGGCCCGGTGAGACCAGTGCTTCATTGTTGATGACTGAATATGTAAAACAACACGGCCTGACCCGCCGCTATAATCCAAATATATGTTTAACCAGGCATGTGAATCAAACTGCAGCCCAGATTTTTTTTTTTAAATGACCACCAACCGGCGCTTCCTTGTGGCTGGACTCTCCAGGAAATAGGAATTTGAAGGTACCTGCAGAGGAGAAGGTGCAGATGTTCTCCAGCTACATCAGGTGTTTGCAACCCCCCTCGAGACAAAGGAAAAGGAAGATGTTCCGCTTGTTTATGCAGGACAGGAAAAGGACTCATCGTGAGTGTTGAGTGAGCAAACAGGTTGGTCACAAGTCCACCGGGGAGGAAGTAAACATGTCTGTGACCTCACGCCTTCCCAACACCAGAATATTGGACACCACCGAGCCCCAGACAACACAAAGACACAATGTGATCCAGCTGTCTCACTTCCATGTATGACATCATGCACCCCCGACGGGTCTGACTGAGCTCACGGGAGCTTTATGGGTCCTTCCTGCAGCCAGCAGAGAGGAACAGTCAGGAAACAGCAACCTAAGGAGTAACAAGGATATCCTGAGGCTCCAGGCAGGATGTGATGTCACAGCTCAATACCATGCAACACAACGATATCTTGGACATCACCTCGGATTAATGAGGGGGAAAGGGGGCATTCCACCCTGGGTGGGGGGGACGCGCCGCCAATAAAAGGCCCGGTTGGGTGGAGCAGGCATCAGCTGCAGATGAACAGCTGGCTGCTGAGAGCCAGGACTAAATGTGGACTGGAACAGGTCAGGCTGCAGCCCCCCACCCCCACCTATATGGTGGCCATGGAGGGACAGAATAGGACAGAAGCAGGAAAGCAGGAAGTCTGTGAGAGATCAATGGTGTCAACAGAAATGTTGAAAGCCTTTTCCTTCGAACAACGCTGTGGATCGGACCTAAGAGGGTGCATGGTCGGGTGCATGGTCTCTCACACACACACAGACACAGACACACACACAGGCACACACACACACACGCACAGCTTTGATTTACATGAGGAGTCAGGATTCAGTGTACTTTCCCCGTGTCCTTTTCCCTTATGGCTCCAGGTCATGTAGGGGTCTCCATTTCAGCTAAAACAAGGTCACTGAACAAGAAAAACCTCACAATTATTCATTGATTCTCAGGGAAGGGGGCGATGCTGAGGCTCACGTGCACGGACCCGGCAGTTTGGTTGGCGCGCCTTCTGTCTGGGCCCGCCGTGACCAAGAGACTGCTGCTAACAGCATTACATCATTCCCTTCGCTAACGTTTAGCTAGCATTTGTCCTCAAACTACAAAAGAGATGGTATCCAGAACAGATGTGCCGATCCTTCGACCCTGCGGTCGGGAACGTTTACAGAACCAGACAAGAACGGACCTCGATTACAGCCCGACTCTGCCTGAGAGAAGTTGTCTGTTGTCTCACGAGTGTGTAAGGCTGAAAACAGGCCCTTTATCCCCGCTACGTTGGCGTCTCGTCTGCAGCACGCCGCCGCCGCAGCACCTCGCGCTGCATTTTGCAGCATGTTTTCCAAACTTCCCCGCCGCAGCGGTGCCGGCGCCGCTCGCATTAAACTGTCGTCTTCAGCGTTTCAGCTGCTGCCCAGGTGTGTTTTGCGGCGTCAGGGTGTTCGGTGACCTTTGGCTGTGCACCACATGTGGCGTTCACCCCCACGTTTGCATTCCAAAAGTCATTTGCAGTCAGGCTCTGGGCGGCGGCGGCGACCCCGAAGTGACGCCGCACCGACAGCTCACACCAACATGAGTTTAACCACCGCGCCGCGGGCAGACTTCAACTGTCAGCCATGACCCTTGACCCCACCGTGCAACCGTTTGTTTTCAGTGCTGAAACAATGGAAGGGGCGGGGCTTAGCGACGATCTGCAGCCTCTCTCCAGGGGGCGACGGAGTTTCTTAGATTCACCTATAACCCTCCGTCTTCACCGATCACTAGAGTTGAACGCTTGTTGTTTTTGCATTCATTTGAAACCCAAACACGCTCACAGAGGCTATTACCAGAGGACAGCGTCTACAAACTCCCACCGATTGAGGAAACGTCTCTTTTTCAGACCTCACCGCGGCACGTCGGCAGCGAGAAAGAATTCTGGGGCCGTGTTTCAGCTCGCCGTGTACCCTCCACCCTCCACCCAGAGCCCTGACACGCCTGACAGCCATCTTTCATGTTGTTACAGTGAAGAATATGGATGTGTAAACAAGGCAAGCGAAGCATCCAGAGTTCATGTGTTTGGACATGATTGGTTCCATCTGCACTGACAGAGTGTCGGAGTTCACCGTGTTTCAGAAACTGCAGCGTTCAGAACTTGAAATGAACCCAGACCGGGTCACCAGAGAGGTACCGCGCTGTTCTGGACAGGAGCAGAGGAAGACTCCTCTGACGCTCTTCTGCCGACGTTCTGGTTCCTTGCGTCCAATTAAACCAGCAGCAGAAACTGGAGGAACCGGAACCGGTAACTCGGTACCTCAGCCACAGCTGGGACACATGTGCGTGTCCCGCGTGGCGTCTGGGTAAACTCGGCAACACGTTTTCTTGTGTCCACACAAGCGAACGGCGCAGTGAGCTCATCCCTTGGAGCCCAAACAGAGGGCATCTCCCAGAATCCTCCCCGGCCAGGACCCGGCAGCCCGGCTGTGGCCGATTGGCTGGAGAATTACAACTTGGATGCGCTGAGGGAAACAATCCATGTGTGAAGAATGAAACCAGATGGCTTCCAGAGCAGCGGCAGAGCGCTTCTTTCTCCCTCCATGTGCAGAAAAAGTTTACCAAATCCAAACTTCCACTTTTAGCAGAGAAGAGCTTGACCAGATGGTGGCTGCTTTGGTTAACCAGCGGCGCTCCGGCCAGAACAAGCCGCTGTCGGCTGGCGTAACCGCCACGCTGTCTGCGTCTCACGCCGCCACTCTTCAAGAAGCCTGCCGGCTACTCTTTAACGGCTGCCGGTGCAACGCCGTGCCAGCTCAAAGTGGCCCAGACTCAGTTTGGTCATGGCATTATTAAATCGTCTCGGTAAATTTCCCCCGCTCTGTCGTCGGGGCTTGGAAGGCCGTGGGGAAGGTGTGCCGGGCCTCTGCACCACCGGAAAGTGAGTTGCTCACATTCCTGCTTCACGCACCAACTAAACCTGTGATGTCGCTGCACAAATGTGTGTGTGGTCCCCGCGGCTCCTGTTGTTGTTTCAACCTTAGTGGGGGGGTGAACATGTAACAACACTGCAAAGCTGGTCCGGTGACTGGAAACCAGCGAGTCCTCCTCTAAAGCTCCGGCTGCAGAGGAATCCATCGATTAGCTGATATGAAGCTGTGACGAGGAAATCGGCCTGAACGGGTGAAGCCAGACCAAACCAACCCCCTGCGGTTTTTAAAGAGCGATTTTCCCCAGCTGATATGAAAGAAATACTCCAACATCCTTCCTGTGCTTCCTCACTCCCTCTCAACTTGGTACCATTTTTACAGCATGTCTGTTTTTGGTAATGAGACGGGGCCTTCCGCTTCAGGTCCAACGAGCTTTTCCAAAACACATAAAGCATTTTAATTACACGAGAATATAGCTGCCTTGCTTTTAGTTTCAGGGAGGGTTTGAGCGAGATGAGAGCGAGGCCAAGAGAGCCCCACAACTTCTATAAAAGGAATGTGATGGGGAAGGGAGGGCCGCTGCACCAGCAACATTATCAGCCTATCATCTTACCACAAAGACAGGGAGGCTGGCGGCACACACCAAAGCAGGAGATAATAAAAAGCAAAGCTTACCCCAGTCCAGGAACTCCATGATGTTTTTCTCCCTCCTGAGTGGGGAGTTGTTGCATTCATCATAGAGGCAAACCAGGACATCCAGCAGGGACTCCACGCTCAGGCACTGGCCATTAGACACCACCGGCCCGTCCAGAACCAGCTTCTCCAGCTTCTTCAAACGCACCTCTCCCGACATGATTATTCCCAATTGGTGGCTTCCCAGCTAATGGTGATGGAGGATGCCTCCTCGGCCTGTGTTAGCACGGATGGGGCCTCTAAAGTTCTCTCACCTTGAATGCGCCTTAGAAAATGATAAAAGTTCAGAGCTGGGGGGGGCTAGTTCCTCGATAAAGGTGTTCTGTTCATGACCTCCATGTGGAGATCCGTTGTCTAAGAGGTGGAGGAGACTTGCCCATTTTATAACACCTATCCCCGCAGGACATGTATGAAGAACCAGTCCCAATTACAGACCCGAGCTGATCCGGGTCGGTCAGTTTCACTGACTGGTGGGTTTCTGTTGGAAGAACGTGTAGAAATCGGGTCGATGCGGCTCTCAAAAGATCCCTCCGGGTCGCTGTGGTGGATATTTAGGGCTCTCCATGACGGTTGCGATCCCACCCCCCCAAAAAAATGATCGGCAACGCTACAATGCCTCGACCCACGAATGGAAAGACGACACAGGCTTAGTTAGCAGCCTGCTAGGTTAGCTGTTCAGCTAGCCAGCGAGCTAACAGCTACGGTTACTTTTCTGCCTTCCCGAATTCCATCGTTGCCCCCTTTTTTAAACGGGAGCAAACGTCTAAAAAGCGCAGCGTCCACAGAGCGAGGGGGGGTTCTGACGTCTTTACATAAACGGAAAAAAAAATATTCCCTTGTTTTCTCAAGTTATTGCTCACAGGTCTGCAGTTTAAATCCCATTCTTCGTCGGGAAAACAAACGTCTCTTTAGTTTCTGCACACTTCGCAGCGACGGTCCCTAAAGTTAAACGGCCAAAACGCGGCTCCCTTTCCCACCCCTGAAGCCTCCGGAGGAGTTGGTTTCACGTCAAAGACGGACGCTGTCGTCTGGTCTCGCTCATTCCAAATACGGGACACAGCCTAAATTCCCCCCTGTCCTTCCCTTCGCCTGGCCTGCCTCCCCCGCCGGTCGCTCGCTTCTCGCCGTCTTTGCACAGTCAAACTAGCAGCAGCTCGCTGCCAGAGACGTATGACGGGGGAAGGTGGCCGAGTTCACCGCTCCATGGTAACACCGCGGGGGATTGTGGGAAATGTAGGATAGTCGCATCAAAATGGACAATTCGCGCCATGGCGTCGTTTTAACGTTTGCAATGGGTTGGAAAACATCTACTCTTTTCCGATAATAACGACTTTTTAGTTTAAAAAGACGTGTTTTGCGTTTTTAAACAAAGCAGCGCCGCTTTCACGCATGCGTACATGACCGACATCCCTGTTCGGCCATGTTGGCGCTACCAGAGCGTCTTCGAGCTCGGCAGCATCTCTGATATTGCTGCTGCTGCTGCTGCTGCTGCAGGCAAAATCCCAGATCATCATCATGGCGCCCGGGTTGGCGGAGAGGATGGGTGGTGGTGCTGGTGGCGGCGGGTGCGCGGTGGGGAGGTGGCTCACAAATTGTGAATGGAAACTGCGGACTCTGACAGTCTGCTGCAGATGGAGAACACATTTTTAAAATAAAATAATGGAATGACATCTAATGCTGGCTGGAACACATTTATACAACATGCTGCATGGCCGTTTGCGCTGTGATACGGAGGAAAAAAAACACATATTAACATGTATAACTGTCGTCTAATTGGTTAATGTATCGTCTTTCAAAACTGTAATAAAAATACATCTACAACTGATTCCTTGAAAAAAATGGAGCCCATTGTTTTCTCGGTATTTTTTTAATCACACAATATTGTATGTTCTCACCTATTACCATTATTTACATGGTCATCAACCTGAATGACAAAGTACAGTTGATTACTGGTTAATCCCCTTTTATATGCCAATCTGTTGATAATTGCCACTCATTTGTTTCCCTCTAAAAACTACACTGCCTATGTAACATCAAAGTATGTGCTATCTGATAAATAATGAATGCAGTTTGACTTAAAGAATGCATATGAAACACCTAGATAAAAGAGGACATAGAATATATTTAAAATGCTGTTACATCAGTTGAAAGTCACTGACAAGGCCGTGTTTTCTCCTGATACATTTGGATTGTCAGCAGAAGATGTCGTAAAATCAGGCATAACTTAACTCGTTAACTCGTTCTTATTTTGCTGGTATTTTCCATCTGTTCGTTAAAATCAACGTTCTCAGTTGCGCAAAACAACCAAGTGAATAAAGAATGAACAGAAATGGTTGTAACTCGTTTTACACAGGTGGAAAATTGGATGCGTGTGTGATTTTTACGTTAAAATCTGAATTGGAAATATTCTTCTGTCGGATGACACGCGTCTCCTTCCTATAGTGAAACTATGGCACCCTCTGCTGGTCAGGTATCGTTCGTGCAGATATTTATTGCGCCGATTCGATTCACGCTTTTTTTCGGGGGGGTCCTGCTCCGCTCACGCAACAATCGTGAACTGCATTTAATCTAGATTCTGGCGTGAATTTCTACTTGCACATTTAGTCATGTTTGCAGCAGCCACCCTCCACCAGCGATCACTTATTTTGTAAAGTTGTCTGAAATATTTCTTATTAGTCCCATCTAATCATGTCTGATCCTATTAGCCGAAGTCTACCCCGAGATTAGACGGTGCTGTGATCGGGCCGACGGTGCTGTGTGAAATGCAATCAGACTGTCCGGCTGGACTTGAGATGTGGAGCCGCTGAGCAATAATTGGGTTGCGGGTGCACGGGTCTGGCGCTTCTCCACCCCCTTCATCTGACCTGATCGGTGATTAATGGTGCACTGATCCAGACTGGATATGGGACGTCTGCGGGCGGATCTGCGGTCCATTATGGTGCAAACTAGATCCCCAAATATTTGGCGTTTAGATAAAGCGCGCGGACGGTGGATCAGGAAGTCGGTGACAATGTGGAGAAGGAGGAATTTGACCACCAACGCACTTTCAATATTGACTTTGTGGAGCAGACGGTCATGTTCCGACGCGGGGAGAAGCAGAATTCTGCAGCAGCCGAACTGGAGCCTCCTCAGAGCCTCCCTGCGCTTCCACAGGGGATTCTGTTTCCCAAATGGAAGGGAATGGACCTATAAATTGGACTGCTTTTGAATGCAAATGTGTGGATGTTAATTAACACCTGCGTTGTTGATTGCGGGAGCTCGTTGGCCTTTGATTGAAAAGAAATGTCACCTCTGGGCTTTGAACTGGGCAGCTCCTCTTTGACTGGCATGTGGAAGGAAGAAAGACTGAGAAATGTCACACAAAGGCCTTCTTAATTTCCCGAATTAGGGGTTGTAATGTGAGGGAGAGATGGATCTGCAGCTCCAAGGCAGGTCGAAAAACCCTCCCACTGCTGGGAAAACCATCTGAAAATTCACTTCATGTCAACAAAAGAGTTTAAAACAGTAAAGTGATGAATATCAGACATGTGAAATCACAAAAGTATCATGCACAGACAGTAAAAATATCAACAGTAGCAGAAGTTTGATGTTGGCTGTTTCAAGAAGGGTAAAGATTTATAAACTACGACTACAAATGTTAAAATATTCTGTCTTTTCTGCAACATTCTGAAGATGGAAATTTAATTAAAAGGTCTTGATTCCAAATAAATAAAGTTCCAAGAGATAACAAAAAAACAAAGATGAGCTCAGAAAAAAGTCTGAAATAAATAAAATGTCATCTGTGTATTTAAAAAGTTTTAAAACAATATGAGAAAAGTAACAAATGTAACTTCTTGTCATTGAGACTGTTGAATAGGAGAAACTGTAATAGAGATCAAAAACTCAAATTTATTGTCATTTAAATGCTTCTAAAAACATTTTCCACTTTGGGTTAGATTTTTTTATTGTGTCAAAGGAAAACTGAGCTCTGGAGTTCCACAGGGATCCATCTCAGGTCCCAAAAGTTCATAAAAGATTTTAAAAAAACAACATATATATGTATAAGATCAATAAACTAGATCATTTTTTAAAATTGTGCATCTTCACCTAATTTCTTAGATTTTCCTTTTGTGTGTCAAAAAGAGCTGAACCCTGAAACATCAGATGTGTGTTTGATTTCATCGGATTTAGTGTTCGGATTGTTTTCAGGAGCTTTTCCACCCTCGACGGTGGATGTGTAAAACAAACGGACGAGCATCTCCACCTTCAACCTTCGGGCCGCAGGCTGCTGAAGACCATCTGCTCCAGCTTCTCCTTTGCTTATTAATTTGTCTCGTCCTTCGGGCTGCGGCGAGCTGCGGGTCTGGCAGTCATCTGTCATTTGCTCTTCCTGTGTGCTCCTTCAGTCTGTCTGACATCTCTGAGCAAACACGGGCCAATACACAACCGCCGGGGGCCCGGGGCCCCTCTGGGGGCAGCCAGCGAGAGCGGCTCTTCTTCTAATGTTTGTGTGACAAAAAAAGGCAAGGCAAATCCTCGCAATGGAATCAGATAATCACCAACCCGTGAAGAGCCTGCCCCAATCCACATCCACGCCGGCCCCCCCTCCTCCAGCCCCTGGATTAACTGTCTGTTTGGCTAATAATTTTAATCTATTGAAGAGGTTCCAGAGTGGTGACAGGGCTCGGAATAAACATCTAATCCTCTACCCCCCCTTCCATTTCCTCTGTGTCCACTGTGTCCTCCTTTATCCCCCCCAGTTACACACGTGTGGCAAAGCTGGTGTCTGTGTTATTACTGGACATAAACTGGTGTGACACACGGCCGCCAGACTGGCCTCGACTGACATCGTCCAGTGGAATGTCGGCGTGGAGGGAGCGGAGCGGAGAGACCAGGGTGCGACCGAGAAGGGGGCATTTCAGGTTCACAGGGTCAGGACGTGTCCGTCTGGGACACACGAGGAGCCACAGTGGACGCCGACCCTCCAGGACGTGTTCAAATTTATGAAAACAAACAAACCTGAGATTAGTCTGTTAATGATGTTAAACTCTTAAACGTGCCTAAATGCTTGTTTTCCTTTTCCACCCAAACACACAAAATATCTCCCTTTTTTCCACAATAAAGATCCTCAATTTGGAATGAAATGACAGAGTTTTAGAGCAGCTATGGCGAAACAACACCTCCACAATTAGGATGGTACTGTAGTCTAATTGTTGCTGTTTGAAGTATGCTCACTTAGATATCCTGTTCGGGCTGTAGTGTCGCACCTTTGTTCTGATAAGGGTCCCTGCCCCCATTGACAAAGTGCGAACGACTGGGAGGGTCGCGACCATATAAGAGGCCCCGCGCAGTGTCAGAGGAGCACCTCTTACCTCTGGGTGATTTGTCCTCCGACAGTTTTACACGCTCAGCTTCTCCCGCTTGTTTTTACTCATGGATTTGTTCCGCGCCTGCGTCCTCTGCGCCGCTCTCTGCGGCTTTGTTCGGGCTTTTACGCATCAGGATATGAAGGAGGTGCTGCTGGAGAAACTGGGATTGGACGAGCTTCCTAAAATCCACAAGAGAGATTTGGAGAATCTGGTTGTTCCGGCGCACGTCAGGAACAAGTACCTGTCCATGCTGAAGCTGCACCACAGCAGGCGGCGCAGGTCGCTGCCCAGCCTGGCGGGCATTCTGAGGGGCATCCCCGGTAACGCAGGTGAGGACAGTCTCCGTTTTTAACCCTATCTGACGCGGAATGTGGAAGAATTCCTGTAGGACGTTTTTAGTTTTAGTTACGCGCGGCGTAATTTCCGTGCGTAATTGGCGCAGACTTTTACGCACCAGACTGCATAAAACAAACACATGTAACGAGCGGGTGTGAACGTTGACTAAACGGTTGTGCTGTCTGCTGCAGATATTTCCGGGGAGTATGTGTACTCTGACACCACCCGGCACCGTATGGTGTTCGACATGGAGGCGCGGATCCCGGACAACAGCGAGGTGACCATGGCGGAGCTGAAGCTCTACCAACAGGCCTCCTATCAGAAGCGCTACGTGGTGGAGAAGAGGAACCACCGGTCGGTCGGCAACGCCCGGGTCAGCGTGTACTGGGTGGACGTGCTCCAGGACGGATCCAACCGCACATCGCTGGTCGACTCACGGTGCGTCATCGGTTCCCCGCCGGCGTCAGACGCCATCTCATCACCGCGTCACTCTCCCGCTAATTTACGCCTCCTTGTTTCTCGCTCTTGTAGGTTGATCCCCATTCACGAAACCGGCTGGAAGAGCTTTGATGTGACCCAGGCGGTGCATTATTGGTCCAAGAGCCAGCAGAAAACACCTATGCACCTGGAGGTGTGGATCGAGGGCGAGAGACCTGGCAGCTACGCGGCAGAGATGGCCAAGAGTGTGCGCTTTACCACCCAGGAGCAGACGGACAACACCTTGGGGAAACCCGAGCTCATCCTCTACACACTCGACCTCGAAGAATACGGGTAAGGGTGCGAGTGTTTGATATACAGGAGCCATGATTGGCTGCGTCCTCGTTAGCAGGTCAGACAGCTTTGGATGAGCTTTGTTGCTTTTAAGACATTATTTCTGGAATAAATTGGTATAAGTTCAACCTTTACCACCTCAGTTTTGGATCGTTGAATCCACATAAATGAACCAACTTCAGCCAATAGCGTGACATAAATAGACCAGGGGTGTAGCTGAGATCTTCGGGGTCCACCAACTTAACCCTCCTATCCCCCCCTCCCTCCTCAGCTCTCGAGGCGACTGTGACGTCCGCCAGAACAAAGACGCCTGCTGCCGTGAGCAGTACTTCATCGACTTCCGCGCCCTCACCTGGACGCAGTACTGGATCATCGAACCGGCTGGCTACCAGGCCTTCAGGTGCACAGGGAGCTGCAAGCAGCCCAGACGCAACTTCGGCTACGGCGAGCGGCGGTGCATGGTGTCTGAGAGCGCCCCCCTCCCCATCATGTACCTGGTGAAGAAGGGCGATTACACCGAGATAGAAGTGGCGGAATTCCCAAACATGATCGTGGAGAGGTGCGCCTGCGCGATGGACAACCTCTCCATAGTCTGAGGTCCTTGAAAGCAGCATGTGGAATCAGAGATATTGGCATTCATTGGTTTTATAAGGCACATGTAGTACTTGCTATTTAACATTTACTGGGGTTTCACATTCCCAACCGGCAGCTCTGGAGCCACGAAACCCCCCCCACCAGCACTTTTTTTGTAACTATTTTGTAAATTTTGATATCCTTTTGAGTATTATTTGCATTTGTCTGCAGCAGCCAGTCAAATTCTGTCTGACGTCTAATATTTTCAAGCTGTACATAATATGGATGAGTTTATGTTTGGAAAATAAAGATATTTTGTTTCACTTCTGGCTCCAGGGCTCTTCCTCCTCCTCCGCTCATTCAAACCCTCATTCTCATGCACGCGGCTTCTCCTCCACCTCCCTATTTGCCCTCAGAGGAAATAAAAATGAGCCTGATGAGTGGCTGCGTTTGCTGTGCCACCATTGACAATGACGGCCGGACCTGCCTGCGGTGAGTGTTTGCGGTGGGTTGAAGCTACGTGGCCACATACAGAGAAACACGGGGTCAATTCACAGGAGGCCAGAATGGGCTGCCGGCGTGTTTACATCAGACTTAACCCGGGACAAACGTTGCTAATCGGGGCCCATAGCTAATGCGTCTGTTGACCGTCTGCCTGGGGGGTCCTGTCATTCGCTAATATGCTGCTGATAGAGGTAAACACGGCCCGGCTGAAGGCAAGCAGTTGTCTGGGAGGGAAGTGGATTCCCATGATGCACCTGCAGCAACAGCAGGAGGCAGAGACGCCGAGCAGGTGGGACCAAAACACCCCGTCAGGATGTCCAATGATGTTGTCTGAATAAGAACATCTGGGATCTGTGGTCCAAATGTGAATAAAGACGTACAGCGGCTCAATTCTATGGTTTTACACCTGTTCAGTACCTGTGAGGCTGGTTAATACACCTGTATCTACAAACATCACCGCCTGTACACAGAAAGACACTGAAAGTGTTTCATCTGAATGTGAATGAATAAAGCAGGAGGCCTGTACAGAAAACACGCAATCATGGTCACTCTATAAGCACTTTTAATTAAGATTTGATTAATACAAATAAAAAAAGCCTTAGATTTTCAAAGAAACATTAAAAACCTGTCATAGAAAACAGAACGAACCTGCACAAATCGGACTCGTCGCAGTGTTGGAGTGATCAAAAAACCCGATAAACCTGCAAAATAAAGCTGTATAAAATATATTTGTCTGTATCACACCGTTTATAGTCAAAGCTCTGCTACAGAAACTCACGATACAAGCAAAGACGCTCCGCATGTGGAAATAGAGCAGACAAATTCATCGCACAGCAGTACTCGCGCAAGCTAACACCTCCGTTATCACAGTACATTTGGAATATTTACACCATCAGTAGTTAAACCGTGTGTTGGGGGGGTTAGAACCAACCTGAGCTAATATCAAAAAGACTCCCAGTGTTCCCAGTTCAAGGTTATCATGATGCTGTGCAGCCAGTAACACGTGCTGGTTGGAAAAAGCAAATGTAGCTGGCACAGCTTTGCAACACTTAAAAAAAGTGGTTTTCAAAAAGATCAAAGAGGATATTGGGAGGGTGACGAGCGGCAAACTAGGGTGACGAAGCAGAGATGGTGGTCGCCCACTGGATAGGGCATTTAACGCACCTTTGAGACCGAATCAAAAGTCATAAGCCAGGAAACTGTAAAAAAAAGCCAACGTCTGGTTTATTGTACGTCTACGGAGTTTAAGGTTACAGCTTTGATGCGGAACAAAAGACAAAAAAAGATATTCTGGAATTCCTGATGCTTCGGTTTAACTCCGACAGACTCATTTTCCACATTTACAGTCAAGACTTCACCTACACGTGTCTAATAAGGTTCTCAAATGCTGCATTCAAACTACTAAAAAAAAATTATATATTTACAAGTTGGTTCAAAAAAAAGAGAAAAAGCACAGATAAAACACACAACCCTGAAGAAAACTAACACCCACCAAACCAGAGAGTAATCCCGATTACTGATATTACACTTGATTCTTTAAAAGCGCGCCATTTTAAAAGTGGGAGAGAAAAACAACAAAATATACAATGAAAGAAACAGACGGTGAACCCAGGCTGCTAATCTAAAGCCTCCAGGATGCTGTTGGTGGAATGTCGCCGCTCCATTATCGATCCAGATGTTGATTCTCTTTTTGTTACAACTGGGTTCTCGGGAAAAGAAAAAAAAAATAACAAGGGTGGGTTGAGTGAGGTTCCGTGGCTAACGGTGGGTCTTGTTGTGGGCCACCAGTCCATTAGAACTAGAGTCTTAGTAATAGCCAGGCTGGTACTGCTGACTCCAGGGCTTCTGGTTCCAGAACTGCAGACACACCAAATGGAATTTGTTATTTATAACAGCACACATTATTCTCTTCATCAACATTATTACCAAAAAGGAAAGACACCCTGACACGCCCTGGACACATAAATACTAATGGAAATGGATTCAGAGCGGAGTCATGGATGCGACACAGCGACGCCTGGTGGCGGAAGCTCCAACTGCAGCGACCACACTACCCAGGAGCCTCTACGATTCAAGGGCCAGAAAGTGGAAAACTGACCCCCTGCTGCCAGCTCTGGTTGAACGCTTGGGCCTTGTCCATGCCATTCCTGTTGCCGCCAAAGTTGCCACTGTTTCGGTTGTTGAAGTTGCCGTTCTTGTTGCCATAGTTGCCGCGGTTACCACCTCTCTGATTGTACTGCAGTGGGACAGGGATGGCGCAGATCAACAGGGTGCAGGGCCTGATTTTACACTGAACAGGATGTTTCCAACCCACCTGGCCGGGGTGTCCTCTGTGTCCTCCACGATTCATCTGGCCTCCGCCTCCTCTGTTCATGTTCCCTCGATGCCCTGGACCGCCTCTGTTCATGTGCCCCCCTCGGGGTCCCATGTTACCCCTCATGGGGCCGCCCCTCGGCGACCCACCCAGGATGGGCATGTGGCCACGGTTGAAGTTTCCACGTCCGGGGTAGCCTCCTCTGATGTTCAGTGGAGGCAGGAAGTTGCGTGGTGGGCGGGAGAAACCACAGTGCGGGCCTGGACCTGCAGAACATCGCTCAGTAAAGGGTTTTCTGTCTTTTGCCCAGAGTGAGATGAAGTCTGACACCAACACACCTCCTCTGTAGTTGCCTCTGTTCTGGAAGCCTCCACGGGAGCCTCCTCTGTGTCCAGGTCCAGACCCCCGTCCAAACTGGTTCTTGCCTCCGCGGCCGCCTCCGCGCTGGCCGCTGCCTCTCTTGGGCATCGTGCTTCCCTGGTTGGGCTTCTTCTCGGCGGGCAGAGCGGTCTTGCTCTCCTCCCTGTACTGCTCCAGCAGCTTGGAGGCCTCCTCTTTCTGCAGCTCTGCGTAGATGATCTCAATGAAGCTCTCCCCCTCCTCGGGAAGAGCATAGAAGCCTGTTGGAAAAGCAGGAGGGGGTCAGGACATGGTGCGGAGCAGCAAAGGAGGGGCCAACATGTTGATCTTCAGCTCCCTGGAGCGTGTTTCACCTTTCATTTTGAGGATGGCGTGCTCGGGCACCTCTTTGCCATCAGTCTCCACCTTCTGCTGGACCCTCTGCTTGTAGTCCTCCTCAGAAGGACAGACCACCACAGCTTTGCGCTGGAAGCCGGCGAACAAGCACATCTTCCGCTTCTGGCCCGGGGCCGACACATTAGTCTGCAACACAAACACACAACACTGCAGCGGGAACCTTTTCTACTCTTTTTAAAAATGTCAGTCCACCTACATGATCCAGAATGTAGTTCCTCTTCTTTCGGGCAGCGATTTCAATAAATTTTCCCAGGAAAAGCGGCGCTCGTTGGGAGATGGTGGTCAGCTTTGTGATGTCTTTGGACTGCCGCTTCAGGCTGTTGATCTGCACAGAGATGAGGAATCAATTCAGATGTGCGGGAGACGCCTCGAGACTGACCAAGCTGAATAAACACTCACCATCATCTTGTCCA